>NC_048604.1:113964421-114288847 GCF_003668045.3 Cricetulus griseus | reverse complement strand
GTTCCTCCTCCTCCAGCACTCTCTCCCCGCCCCTCTGGAGCTTGTCGGGAGATGAAGCGAGAGGCAGGGAGGGGCCACGTGCCTCCCAGAGCCCCCTCCCCTAGGACAGTTTGAGAGAGACCCTGGGGAGACTCCGCCTCCTTACAAAGCTGGTTGGGCCTCAGTCGCGTCGTCTGGAAAATGGGGGTGGCAGGGAACTTTGCCAGTTCTCCCCACCTCCTGCTTCCTGGACTCCCCCTTCTTTCTGCCCAGTTCCTACCCCCACTGCCCCCAGGGGCCCTCACCCCCAGCAGTCTGAATCAGCAGCACTTAGCAGAACCAATCGATGGGGAGGCGTCTGTTAATGGCCCCAGAGCGGAGTGCCACGGGGAATGATGCAGTGCTGTGTCCCCTCCCTGCCCCCCTCCTGGCTGTGGAAGGGCGGGGAGAGGTGGGGGAGGGAAGATTGGTGGGGATGTTTCTCTAGATGACCAGACCTCCAGATCCACTGTGGGGTGGGAGGAGGGCATAGGTCAGAGCCCAACTTCTAAACCAGACTTTTATTGTAGGACTCTAGTATACACCTTCCAGTTTGGGGATGCAAGATGCAGAGATAATCCAGGTACCAGCTCTGCCCACAGGCCCTTGCCAAATGAGCAGGCTTCCCATCTGTCTGTATCCAACGCCCTGAAATCACACCTCTTTCCATGGTGGGCTCTGCTTCTATGTATCAGAACGCAGCATAGTGACTCTGGGATAAGTCTGTGAGTTCTAACCCCAGCATTGCCAGACTTGCTGTGTCCTTCATCAGGTGACTTGTTTCCTCAGTTATCAGAAAGAACTACCCCAACTTGTCAGTGTCCTTTTTTTAACATTAACTGAAGTAATGTGAATGGGGTTGGCACAGGGATGGCCTGCCAGGATGCCTAATTTTAAGCAACTAACGGTGTGTGATGAGAGTGCAGTATGGTGAACTGCCCAGCCTTTCAATCCATGATAGTCACTTGCTTGCTTTTCATACTCCTTAGTTGTCCATTCTTTCACCCACCCATCCTCCTACCCACAAAACCAATGATTCTGCCCATTCCGCTACACACCCATCTGTCCATTTAGTCACCTCCCACTCATCTTCTAACCATTTGCCAACCTATCACTAAGTATCAATCCTCCATTCATCTACTCAAGAGCTTCACCTATCATGAATGCATCCAACTTGCCCTTCCCTTTCATTCACTTATACATACAGAATTCCACTCTAGCCATGTCAATTTACTCCCAACCTATCCATAAATGCAGCAATCTGCCCATAGAGTTAATCATCCACTTATCCATTTGTCCCCCATTTGCCCACCCCTCTAGACATCCATCTGTCCATTTATATCTCTATTTACCCCTACTCTATCCACTTACTGATTCACCTACTCATTTATTCATCCAGCCATGCATCCATCTACCTATGCATTTATTTTCAGCCATACCACTTCTTTATCCCTCGGTCCGTCTAACCACTTATCCATCCTCCCGACTGTTCATTCATCTACAGTCTCAATTTGATGCATATCCACCCACCCACATATCTGCAGATATTTCTGCTCTCCTCCCTTTGAGAGGTCTGTCAGGAAGCAGGTGAGGTGAGAGTGGAAGACGAAAAGCTACAGCCAGAGGTCACCTTCCCCATTCCAGTACAATGACCACCCCGCTCCCAGCACATCCCTCTTGATTGAAAAGAATGAGACCAGACAGTCAGTGGGTGGGCCCGTTTGGCCACATGGTATTTGGGCTGCATAGCCTTTACACACACACACTCACACACATACATACATTGCTAGAACACTAAGCATGGACTGCACCCCCACCCAGCATCCCCAATCCCAAATGCAGAGTAGCCAGGCTTCCAGACATAAATTAAAAAATAAAATAAAATAAAATGAAAAGAGTTGGTCTCTGGGAGGGAAAGCTCATGCAGAGTTGAAGGCAGATGCCCCTGGGAGCCAGGGCCAAGAAGAAAAAACATCCCTGCCCTTCCCTCAGGATCCTTCCTCCCCAAGGGCCTCTACCATATGATTGGGATCATCAACACCAGCAACAGATAGGCTTCTAACCCCCTTTAATGTCAATCTCCCAAACTATTAGATTTGGTGCCAGCCTCCACATTTTCCCACCACAGCCCAAGTGGCATTCTGGAATGGGGTGAAAGTAGGTGCAGCTTGTAGGTCTTAGTTGTCTTCTCCAGGTTCTAGGTCTGGGTCAGGGGACCCCACACATTCCTTGCTGAGCCGTACAATTTCCTGGGATAGAACTTCCATATCCTAAGAAACAAATGAGCCATCAGGAGCTAGAGAAGGGGAGGCAAGGGGCATGTCTGTTGGCAAATATGAGGTGCTATCTGTAGTTAGATGGACTGATGGGTTAACCAGTGCCCAGTGGTATCTGGCCTTGGATGGGAAGATCCACCACCTTCTCTTCTAACAAATGTGAGCTTGCTTCTCCAAAGCATAGGTATGACTCTCTTATTGATGGAGTATTTGGGTGGGGGTGGGTAAATTAATGTGTGGGTGGACCCATCAAGGATCTATGGCAGACAAATAGGTTCACAAATGAACTTTGTAGAGAACAAAAAGGTAGGTAGGCAAGTGATAAGTAGGTAAGTAAAGGGGGTAACTGATAAGTAGATGAAAGAATGATGCATCACTAGGTTCAGGACTTTAATCCCAGCACTTGGGGGACAGAGGCAGGCGGATCTCTGTGAGTTCGAGGCCAGCCTGGTCTCCAGAGCGAGTGCCAGGACAGCCTCCAAAGCTACACAGAGAAACCCTGTCTCAGAAAAAAAAAAACCCAACAACAAAAGAGTGGAGCATCAAGAAACCGATGAAAGACTTGGAGACGATGGTTTGACAGATAGGCAGGAGGGTAGGTAGATGGATAAACGGTAAGTGAGCGCATATATGAATGGATGATTGGGTGGAAGAGCAGATGGGAGAGTGGTAAGTTGATTGGAGGACAGAAGAGGGGCACACAAAAGGGCAGCCGACGAATGGAAGGTGGTAGTTGGGAGGACACGGGCCCATTGGAAGGACACGGGCAGGGACTATGTGGGTAGGGAGGCAGGTGGTTGGAGGGACTGGTAGTCCACACTCGCCTTGTGCAAGTGCATATTCTTGGTGAGTTGCTCCTCCAACATGTTCTGCAGCTTCTTGTTCATTTCCCGAAGGTTCTCATCGCCTGGCTTCACTAGGTCTCTCAGGACACTGCCCAGCCCAGTTCGGTCTGTGTGGCCTGCTGCCACAGACACATCTGCAAGGGTCCAGGCTGAGCACCACCCTCTCGGCAAAGCCGGGGGTAGGGAATAGGAGAGAGTAGGCAGAGCCGAAGGAGAAAGGAGGAAAACAAAAGAGCAGGCAGGAAGGGAGGGAGAAAAGCGATGTTATGTTGGGGGCAGAGGCTTTGACATGTGAAACCCAGAGTTATGTGACTCAGAAAAATATGGGTAATTCCCAACTCATGTTGCTGGGAACATGTATATGACTGCATGTGACACACAGAGCACATAGTAAACCCTCAGTGCATGTCAGTGGCTATTACTAACAAGGAAAAATCAGGAAGTGGGGGAAGATTTGAAAGCAAGGAATAAAATAGAGGAGAGATAAGGTAGCAGGCAGATAGGAGAGGAAGGGATAGCCATGAAGGTCACAGAGGAGAACAGGGATGAAGATACAGCAACTGAAAATGTATGGCTAGATGCACTCATGCACACCCTTCATCCCAGCACCTGGAAGGTTAAGGCAGGAGTGCTGAGTGTTTGAGGCCAGTCTATGTTACAAAGCAAGTACCAGGCCAGCCAAGGCAACAGAGCAAAATCCAGTTTCAAAGAACAAGCAAACAAATAAAAATGGAAATAGAACAATAGACTACTAAGAGAAGATGAAGTAGGGGAACAGAATAAAACACATAAAGAAATACAAAACAGGAAGCTGGGCATTGGTGGCGCACGCCTTTAATCCCAGCACTCGGGAGGCAGAGGCAGGCAGATCTCTGTGAGTTCGAGACCAGCCTGGTCTCCAGAGCGAGTGCCAGGATAGGCTCCAAAGCTACACAGAGAAACCTTGTCTCGAAAAACCAAAAAAAAAAAAAAAAGAAAGAAAAAAGAAATAGAAAGCAGGGGACAAGGAGGGGTATAGAAGAAAAGAAAAGGACAGAGAAGTCCAGAGAAAACACTAGAGAATGGAGGAGTTAGAATTGATCAGTACAAAGGGGAGGCCAGATAATAATGCAAAGCTTCCCTGCTTTCCCCTTCATGGGTCATGATCTTGTCAGTAGTGTCACTGAGTTTCAAGAAGAGAGAAGCAGCAGCATAGAACAATGGAAAAGGAGGGGCAGGTGAAGGCTATACTGCAGGTAAGGGTAGGGGGAGGAGCACTGACCAATCCGGCTGTCCATGACGTAGGTCTCAATGATGGCACTTTTCCGGCAGAGGTCCTCTGCCATAGAGGCGCTGCTCACCTCCAGGTGTTTCACCTGCAAGATGGTCCACCCCATCTCAGGCCCATGAACTTCACATTTTCTCTTATGAGGAAGACCCAGCTAGACACTCTTCCCACTCCCACCCCCATCCCAGGGCACTTCATGAGGGAACTAGCAGGCATCAGGACAATACCTTCTCCTCCAGCATCCATTTTTCCTGCTGTGTCTCGGCCAGTCTCTGAAACAGCTCAGCCACTTCCTCATCAGACAGTTCTGCTGGTCGAGGGGGCTGGGCCTGAGGACTGCTAGATAAAGACTACAAGAAAGATGAGAGAGAAAATCCAGCCATTCTCAGCATCACCCATCCTAAGTTAGGAGCTGGAGGCACATGGGCAAGTATAGGCTCTGAAGCTGGAGCTAAAGGCCACACTTGGCACTCTCAGAAACTTCACATTTCCTTTGGCCTAAAGAAAGGCAGACAGTGTTACCACCACCACCACCACAAGAGTGTTACTGAGAGGACTAAAGGAAATGCAGTAGCAAATGACATCTAATTCCCAGATGACAGGAAATGGAAGCAACAGAAGAACAAGCTAAATGGTACCATTAAGAAGCAAGCAGAAAAATTTAAAGGTGGGATGTTTTCTGCAGGTCAAATGGTTTGGTTTCTTCCACCAGCTGATGTCAGGAAAATAGGATGAGAACAGACAGAGACATAAGGAAGGGAAAACAAACAAGTAGCAGCAACAAAGACCAAGGTATAATCTGAAACCAAATGCTAGCTTTTACAAAAAGGAGACACTAGAGGCTGGGTAGTGGTGGTGCATGCCTTTAATCCCATCACTTGGGAGGCAGAGACAGGTAGATCTCTGTGAGTTCCAGGCTAGCTTGGTCTACAAACTGAGTTCCAGGACTATTTCACAGAGAAACCCTGTCTCTGAAACTCCCCCCACCACACACACACACACACACACACACAAAGTCCACTAGAGATTCAGGCATTGGTGATGCACACCTTTATTCCCAGCACTCAGGAGACAAAGACAGGCAGATCTCTGTGAGTTCAAGGTCAGTCTGGTCTACAAAGCGAGTGCCAGGACAGCCAGAGAAACCCTGTCTCAGAAAACAAAAAACAAAAAAAGTCCAACAAGGGGCTGGAGAGGTAAGGGCACTCACTGCTCTTGCAGAAGATCAGGAATTAATTTCCAGTCCCATATAGTGACTCACAATCATATACATATATATCCAGCTCCAGGAATATGATGCCTTCTTCTGACCTCTGTGAGCACCAGGCACACACATGGCACGCACATACGCATGCACAAAAACCACACATAAAATAGACATCTGAAAAATTTTTGTTTTTTGTTTTTTGAGACGGTTTCTCTGTGTAACCTTGGCGGTCCTGGAACTTGCTCTATAGACCAGACTGGTGTTGAATTCAGAGTCTACCTGCCTCTGCTTCCGTAGTATAAATTTTTTAATTAAAAATATTTTTCAAAAGTTCTATCAGGGCTGGAGAGATTGCTTAGCTATTAAAGCTAAGTTTACAACCAAAAAAAAGACAAAAATTCCTACCAAAAATGTCTCTCTCTCTCTCTCTCCATATATATATATATATATATATATATATATATATATAATTTGTATAATGATTTAAAATTTTTCCAAATAAAAGTGTTTGGCAGGAAACTTGATGTGACAGATGGCAATAATAATGACTGATAAGTATAAGTTGCTAAAGGGAATCAGCCACAGGGGCTCATGCTTATAATCCCAGCACTTGGAAGGCTAATGCAGGAGGATTATGAATTCAAGGCCAACCTGGGCTACATAGCAAGAATCCAATTATAAAAAATTTAAAAAACCATTAGTAGGGGATGGAGAGATGGCGGGAGTTAAGGGCACTGGTTGCTCTTCCAGAGGATCCAGGTTCAATTTTCAGCACCCACATGACAGCTCACAACTACCTCCAGTTCCAGGGGATCTGACACCCTTTTCTGTACCAATATACATGCTAGTAGAACAACTGTACACATAAAATAATAAAATAAAAAATATTTAAGGCTAGTTGTGGTGGCACATGTCTTTAATCCCAGCACTTTGGAGGGAAATCAGATCCCTGTGAGTTGGAGGCCGGCTTGATCTACCTAGTTAGTTCCAGGACAACCAAGGCTATGTAGAGAGACTCTGTCTCAAAAGCCTATTTTTAAAAAAAGCAATAAATAGCCAGACATGGTGGTACACTCAGCTTTAATCCCATCACTCAGGATGCAGGCCAGGCAGGATGCAACCTCTATGAGGTTGAGGTCTACATGGTCTACATAGCAAGTTCCAGGTCAACCAGGGCTACATAGGAAGACACTGTCTCCAAAAAATAATACAGAGAAAGAGAGAGACAGAGTCAGAGAGAGAAACACATAGAGAGACAGAGAAGAGATGCTTGTCTGAAGGTCAGTGGAGACAGTTTCAAGTGAGGGAAAATGGGCACATTCCAGGCTTAGTAGGTGAAACTTGCCCCTTACCCTGGCTGGTATGGCTGAGCTCTCCTTCTCCTTCAAAATCTCCCGGTAGCTGAAGGAGGAGACGCTACTACTGTCCCCTGTCTGGGTCCGGCTTGGTGAGTTCATCTCAGAGAGAACCAGCTCCTCAAGGCCTGGGGAGTGGAGGAAAAAGAAACCTGGGTCTGGATTCCTTGGAATCTCAGCACAGCAACCAACAAGAAGAGGCACAGACAGATTTTCCAAAGATGGAAAGAAGAAAAGAGACATTCAGGCAAGCAAACTCAAGGACTGGACCAGGAAGAAACAAGGGACCATCTCTGTTGGTCAACACAGCCAGTGAAAGAAAGGGAAGTGGATGAGGATGGGAGATAGGACAATGAGTAGACACAAGATTCCAGTGGCATAAGCATTCAAACTTAGATGCAGAAAAAGGAAGCCAGAGGGTTGAGAGTACACGGCGGCACACACACATGCAGGGGAAAGCCCAGAGACAGGAAGCCAGCACATGATGGAGACTGACAAAAACCACAGAGAAAGACACATTCAGATCAAAGTCAGAACAAAGATGGAGACAGACTTGTAGCCATTAACCTAGACCTTAGTCCCATCTAATGAATAAGAAAGATGTACAATATAAAACTCTAATCTAGTCCCACTTCTTAAATTAATCTATAACAAAACAGCTCTATTATAAATGAGAGGTTACTGCAGGAGGTTAAATGTCTCAGTGAGAAACTGGTTTGGTGAGAGCTATATGTTTTGCCATCTCACTTGAACACTCATTGAGCATGGTAGTACATGTTTGCAGGTAGATTACTTGAGCTGGGGAGTTCAGGGCTAGCCTGGCCAACTTAGAAGAATCCTGTCTCAAAAACAAACCCAAAAACATTGGTACTGAGTTTGTGACACTTCCCTTATAGCTGCTTCCAGGTATCAGGGAAAGGGTTAGTATCATACTCCAAAGGAGTCAATGCCTGAGTGGGGTTTCCCCACACCTCAGTTGACAGCAAATTGTCTCTACACCTGTCTGTGATCTAAGAGATGCACTAGAACCATTACTGAATCTGAGTTATTTCAATGTATTTACAGCTACTCCCAACCAAGAAAAGGTAGAAACAACTCCAGTTTTGTGTGGGTATGTCTTCTGCTTTCAGTGGCAGAAGTATTGTGGGTTGAGTTAGCAGTATATTGAAAACAGTACAAGCCAGACGTGGTGGCTGATGCTTGTAACTAAGCTCTTAGGAGACTAAGGCAGAGCAACTTGAGTTTGAAATCAGCCTGGGCTACAAAGTGATACTGTCTAAAAAACCCAATACTAATAACAGTGATGACAGTAGTGAAGATGACAGTGTTGGCTGGGCATTGGTGGCGCACGCCTTTAATCCCAGCACTTGGGAGGAAGAGGCAGGTGGATCTCTCTGTGAGTTCGAGGCCAGCCAGGACTGTTTTCCATAGAAAAGCCCTGACTTGAAAAAGAAGGGGGAGGAGGAGACAGTGTAGTGCTGTTGCCTATGGGAATTCTGTCTCTCTTGACTCATTCCGAGTTCCTGGAGGGGAATGATTTGGGGGTGGGGCTTGTATCAAGGATTCCAAACTTCTGTGAGGATTTCTACAGTACAAGAATAGAAACAGTAGAAAAAGCAGAGAAATAGATGTGGATACAGAGCAAACAGAAAGAACATACGCAGACAGGTGAACAGAGAAGGCAATGAGAAGACAGACACAGAAGAAATAGCAAACAGTGCAGAGAGAGAAAGGAGACAGAATTCAGGCAGGACAAAGAGCTGGAACTAAGGCTAAGAAAGGAGGTACAGAAGGCAGCCCAAAGGCTGACTTCTACCCATCCTGCCCTCTCACCTGAGCGGCTCTTGCTGTTGGTGAGGATGTCCTGCAGCCGCTCCTGCAGCTTGTCAGCGCGCTTCCGCTCCAGGTGCAGCTGCCGCTTAAGGTCTTTGAGCTAAAGGTTAGTGTATACAGTGGCAGGGGGTAAGAGCTGTGGCCCTTAAAGGGGCCATGTAAAGGGTCCATAAAGGAGGGAAGGAGATCACAAGCCTCACTAGCTTACCGCAGCACTGCCCTTCTTTTCCAGGATCCGCTGCCCATCCACTGTGTCCTTTACCTCCTGTGGTTAGAGAAGGCACAGCCGGCAGGTTACGGCACAGCTGCCTGCAGTGGACCCCCCTCCCTGCCCCATTCTGCAAGCTTAGGCCATGGCTATGTCTGGGACCATAGAGATACCACAGACCTGCTTCAGGCTGCTGATGGTCTTCACATGACCATCTCGCTCCTCCTGGGCCCGCTGGAGCTGATCCCGCACATCCTGAAGCTCTTCCTCCTTGCCCTGCAGAGCAAACAACAGCTCAAGCCACTGCATGAGAAGTCCCAGTTCTCCTGCGGTAGTACCTGGTACCCAGAGACAGTTACATCATCATGCGAGAATCACCTTCAACTCAGCAGCATGCTCCTCCCGGCACTGCTTGAGGGCTTCCTCTTGTTCCTGTTGCTGCTGCTGCAAGGATTCCTATAAAAAGAATCCCAGGTCTGCTCATGGCCCCCAAAGATAGTATGTCCAGTCAAGGGCATGTGAATCTCAGCAGAGTTCTTAGGGTATGACAAAAACACCTTTCTACTTTGAAACAAGGTCTCAGTATATACCCTGTACTGGCCTTGAACCCCCTTCAGCCTATTGAGAGCTGGAATTTACAGGTAACTCACTGCCATGTCAGGCAGAAACATCTTGTAGAAAACAGCACATGCCCTAAGGCAGAAGCATGAAGTGGAAGCCCACATCCATCATTCACATAGTAGAACAACTGATTTACATTTATATTTCTTTATTTAACAAAACAACACTGCACGCCAGGGATATTCAAATGGTTTTACATATATTAAGTCATTTTCTATAATCTTCCTAAAATACCTATTCAGTAAGGCATTATTTTCATCATTAATATTTTTGCTACTGGAAATGGAACCTGAGAGGCCTCAGTCATGCTACCAATGAAACTACACTCTCTGTCCCTCTTACCCCTTTCTGCCAAAGCTGAAAATGGGCCATAGAGAGATGAAATACATGGCATAAGGTCACACAGCTAGGAAGTGGCGCAGCCAGCATGCAAATTTAGGAAAACACCTGGCTCCAGTGTGTGCTCATTTCTGCTACAGGATACTGCCTCTTCTTCTTCTTCTTTTTTTTTTTGAGACAGGGTTTCTCTGTGGCTTTGGAGGCTGTCCTGGAACTAGCTTTTGTAGACCAGGCTGGTCTTAAACTCACAGAGATCCTCCTGCCTCTGCCTCCCGAGTGCTGGGATTAAAGGTGTGCGCCACCATCACCCGGCCAATACTGACTCTTCTTACTGCCATGAGTTTTCCAGTAAAGGGGGCAATAAATATTCTTTTTAAAGTAAAAAATTAGTGTATAACCAAACTTGGAAAGATAGTATGTTATAACTTTTTGGCAGAGGAACAATCCAGGAGGAAGAAATGCCTGTTCAAATCCACCCAAAGGCAGAGCATGGGTAGCCCTAACCAGATTTGCACCTTTACCAGGTACTATCAACTTACCTCAGCCTCCTTCAAGCGCCGTTCAAACCAGCCCTTGGCTCCATCCATGGAGTGTACCTGAGCCTGAAGTTCTTCCACTGTGTGCTGAAGAGTCTCCATTTCCCTTGTTCGAGCCTGGAAGGGGAAGACAGTCAGGAGTTGGGTAGCACAGGACTGGGCACCCTGCATATCACCTACCTGCCCACCAGCAACACCATGGTCTTCAGCTTTTAGAGGAGAAAAGGCATCGTTACCCCACTCACCTTCTCCTCCCGAATCTGCCCCCGGAGCTCCTCCTCCTGCCGTTTCTTGTCCTCATGCAGCTCGCGAAGCTCACGCTCATAACGAGCTCGCACCCCAAGCATCTCCTTCTCATGCCGTAATCGGACAGCTCCCAGCTCTTCTTTGTGCTGGGACTTCTCCTGCATTGACTCCATTGCTAGCTCATCGAGCATGGCCTTCCGTTTCTCAGCACTCTGGGGATCAGGAGGGTGGACCAAGAGTATAGCAATTAACTTTATCTCCCAACACCACAAAATGACCACCATTTTGTTCCATGCCCAAGGAACTAGCCAGACCCCAACTCTTCCCGGGCCCTTCAAACTGGCCAAGTCATTCACCCGTCCTTTAGGAGAAGGTCATTTTCTTTCTCTTTCTGTTCCTAAGATTTGGCCTTATCACTTCCTACCCTCATGGACTGGGCCATCTTTTTCCTTCTTCCCATGGTACCTTCCGAGCTTCGTGCAGGTCCTGGGTCAACTGCTCCTTCTCTTGCCCCATTTCTTGAAGTTGTTCCAGCAGCCGGTTATTGGCCCTTAATGACTCCTAATTCAGGAAAGAAGGGGAAAAGTTTGAGGAGAGTCTCTAGAGGGTGACAATCATCTAGAACACCTCTAGTAGACCTTCCCCCTAATAAAGCAGCTGTTATAATCACAATCATAATGGGAAATGACAGATGCTGCATCTTCCTCCCCAACTTATTCTTCCCTATTCCCTTAGCAACAGAATTTAAGTCACAAATATGACAGTCTAACGTATTTCTCCCTCCTCCTTCACAGACAGGTAGAGACATGTGATTCATTTCTTGTTTCTTTGTATTTTTCTCTTTTTGGAGACAGGGCCTCACTGTGTATCCCTGGCTTGCCTGGAACTCTCTATGTAGACCAGGCTGACATTGAACTCATCTGCCTCTGCCTCCTTAGTGCTGGGATTAAAGGTGTGCTCAGTCATGCCAAGCTACATTCCTTTTCTTTTCTTTCCTTCTCTTTTCTTTTTTTTTCAAGACAAGGTCTTATGTCAAAAGACTTTTTCTTGAGATAGTACCTCGTCTCAAACTTGTTAGGGAGCCAACAATGACCCTGAACTCCTAATCCTGCCTCTATCTACCAAATGCTAAGATTACAGGTATTGGACACGATGCCTGGGTTTGTTTTCCTTATGAACAATCTCTCGCAAGTTTTATTAAAGATAAACTTTCCTGGTTTACTTTTCACCAGTCTGTTCTGGTATGCTTCTTAATACCAGAATCACAAGGGTCAATGAAGCCAGTGCAATACTCTGTAATGTCTTCCATATGTTGTGCCCAATTCAATATTATTGCCACTGTGGTGATGGAAAACAGTTTTAGCCAACATGGAATAATAGTATCCTATTTCAGATTGGCTCAAAGCTGGGCAGTTGTTGGTAAAGATAACCAATTTCTATTTTCCCTGTTTGGTCATCTCCAGACTCTACTTGTATCCCAGCATGCACTTTCCACTTTTCGTAAAAAACTGGACCTAAAGTTGATCAACTCCAGAGACATTTTTATCTTCTTTGCAGCCACCATCTTCCTTAGATACATAAAAACTCCCAATCAAGAGCGGCCTCTAAAATGGCCAAGAATGAGAAAGCTTGTTTTCTTTCTCCCTTTCTTTATTATTTCTTGCTTCCTTCCTTCCCTTCCATTTCTTTCCTTTTGTTTTTTTAGATCAAGTTCTCTCTATGTAATCCTGGCTGTCCTGGAACTTACTATGTAGACCAGGCTGGTCTTGAACTCAGAGTTCTGCCTCTGCCTTACAGGTGCTGGGATTAAAGACCTGTGCCACCACATTTGGCCTGTTTCTTTCTTGAGACTGGGTCTTACTATGTTGCCCAGGCCAGCCTTGATTCCTTGATTCAAACAATCCTACCTCAGTTTCCAAAGCAACTAGGAATAGAGATAAGCATCACTGTGCCCCAGCTCAGGTCATTAATTTGTATCTAGAACTGGTGAATGCAACTTATATCTTTAATTTATTATGATGATTTGTATGTTTGATTTATCCTAACAGAATGGTGTCAGTGAGCGGGATGACCCAATGCCCCAAGGTTCCCAGAGAAAGAGGTAAACCTGCCACCACAGCCTGCCCTGCCGGGCCGCTGGGAGGCATCGGAGCAGCTTCCATAAGCTCGTGCCATCCCAGCGCTTCTGGAATTTAGACTCAGGAACTCCTAAGATGATAAAGACAGATCCGGATACAGAAAAACCTCTAACGGTTTACACTGCGGTAAAAAAAATATATGTAGGCTTGTGAGAGAAGGAAGCAGAGGCAGGCGGATTTCCACAGAGAAACCCTGTCTCAGGGAAAAAAGAAACAAAAGAAAGTAAAAATAAAGTAAAAAAAGCCACATAAAGACAAAAAATACAAGAGAATATGGATACTATATGCCATATTGTTGTCTTTAAATTGTTTGATTGCCAGGGAAAGACTTACTGCTGCTAAAATACATTTGATTATAAATGTTGCTAAATTAATAGAACTTATACATTTTAAAAATGCTTTGACTTCAAAATTTAAGTCTAAAGACAGGCTACTTAGAAAAAGGTTTTGCTTGTATTTCCACAAAAAATAAAAAGCTGTGGATTCCTTCCAGACTAATATGGTTTGATCAAGCAAGACCCCCTAAAGCTGAGATGATACAGCCTTACAGACTACAAAAACAAGGACTTGGTCAGGTTTCTATGTTTTATCATGATCCCTATGGTATATGAACATTGTCCCCAATCAGCAGGAAGCAGTTTAGAAAGAACGACGCCCATATTCCCAAATATTGTTTATAAATGTTTGTTTTCATTTAAATGGGGTTGGTTATAAATGGTAATGAGCATAGTCAACCTCTTTTTAAAGAAAAAAAGGGGAATAGGATATAGGAATGAATACTTTGCATTGGTATAGATTTTCATTTATTGATACAACTTTAAGGTCAATTTTTTGATATGTATATGTCTCCTCTTGTTTAGGTATTGTGTTTATACAGATCTTTTACCTATAATAGTCAGAACTTATAATTAGGTTAGTTAGGTTCTCTAGATATACAGAGATGTATTTGAAATGGTTAGGTATTCTTCAAACCTTTCAAAGATCTACAGAAATATGGCATTTAAATGGTTTAGGGTTTTTCTTGGCAGTGAGACACAACTGCTCCTGGCACACCAATTACATCAGAAAGGAGGATGGGTATCGAAGAAACTCGTTATGGAGTTTGCTTTCAACATGGCAAGATTAGCCATTTGGGCAAGAAACTGCTCTTGCTTGGACTGTTTGTTGTTGTATAAACTGGACATGCAGGACCCACAAGAAAGAGACTGCTGAACTTACAAAACAAGGCAGTACTGAAGGGTTCCTGTTGAAATGGAGAAGTGTGCTAGACACACTGTGGCCTATGGGCTGAAGATGGATGCCCCAAAGTTACAAAGGAACTTTGGGTGACTGTCCAGGTAGCGAGATGTCCTGTCAATTCTAGAGTTTATATATTATCCTTCTGTGGTCTTTGATAGAGTTGAAGACAGATAGTTATGGTTATAGTTTTCTTCAGTTATTATAAAAGATAAGTTACCCTTCTTTTTATTTAGACAGAAAAGAGGAGATGATGGGGAAAGTACTTCTGTGTATGTTTATCTTATTGATTGTTGAATAAAATACTGTTTGGCCAATGAGATAGCAAGTTAGATGGGACTAGGAGTCAAAGAGGATTCCGGGAAATGTAGTAGATAAGTGCTGATCCAGGCAGGAAGTGACATAGCAAGGAGACTCATATTTAAAGAAGGAGAAACAGGAAGCATCCCTTTTTTTCCCCTTCCTCTTCCAGCAGCACAGTGTGATCCACTGGCAAGGAGGGACGCCAATAAGGCATCCAATAAGATAAGTCTTATAAAATATATAGATTTATGATAATTAAGACTGAGCTAGCAGATGAGAATCCTAGTCATTGGCCAAGCAGCTTTAAACCTAATACAAGTTTCTATATTCATTTGGGCCTAACTCGGGTGGGTGGCTGGTGTAAAGCTCACACGTGGCGGTGGGGCTCAGGCGGCTTTTGGCAAAAAGGTTTATCGGAACATTTGTTTTTTGAGACAGGGTTTCTCTGTGTAGCTTTGGAGGCTGTCCTGGTTCTCCCTCTCTAGACCAGGCTGCCTGGAACTCATAGAGATCCACCTGCCTCTGCTTCCTGAGTGCTGGGACCAAAGGTGTGTGCCACCACCTGGCTTTGTTTGTTTGTTTTTGGGACAGGAGCTGGCCTCAAGCTCATGGAGATCTATGTATCCCTGCCTTGTTTAAAATTCCAAGAGCTTGGAATAAAGGTGTGTGCCACTTTATATTTTTAAGACACAGCCTAGCCTCAAATTCACAACCCTTCTTTCTTAGCTTTCTTTTTACATTTATTTATTTATTTTAGATTTATTTTGTGTGTCTAGATGTATTGCCTGCATGTATGTCTGGGCACCACATGCATGCCTGGTACCCAGGGAGGCCAGAAGATGGCATCAGATCCCCTGGAACTGAAGTTAAGACAGCTGTGAGCTGTCATGTGCACACTGAGAATTGAACCCTGATCCTCTGGAAGAGCAGCCAGTGTTCTTAACTGCTGAGCCATCTCTCCAGCCTTGTCTGATCTTTCTGAGTGCTAGGATTATAGGCATGAACCACCATACTCAGCAGAGCATGTTCTTGAAAGAAAGGAAGGTGCTTTTTGTTAGTCATTGTTCCCTTTCCTCTTTCCTTCGATATACCATGTAAAGATGAAGGTGAAACACTTTCAACAACTATCCTGGAAGCAAAGGCTAGAAGTCTGTGTCAAAGGCTGTAAAATAGCAAAGGAGAAAGAACCTAGGTCACTGGCGAATAGCTGTCCATAATTCAAGACAGGTGTGGCGGCTTGTGCCTATAATAGCAGCTCTCGGGAGGCTAAGACAGGATAACTGCCATGAGTTTGAGGCTAGCCTTGGCTATATAATGAGTACCAGGCCAGACAGGAATACATAACAAATAACTGTCTGAAACAAACTAAACAAAAAGGAAAGAAAAAAACCTCATTACCACTATTCATCCCTGAACAACCTACTTAGTATTTTCTTTGTTTTTCTTTTTGAGACAAGGTCACACTCTGTAGCCTAGGCTGGGCTTAAATTCATAGCAATCCTCCTGCCTCAGACTGCTGAGTGCCACCGTGCCAAGCTCCCTACTTAATTGTTTTACATAAGAGAAAACTAAACTTCTATATACATGTAACTCTCTCTTTCTCCCTCTCTCTCTCTCTCTCTCTCTCTCTCTCTCTGTGTGTGTGTGTGTGTGTGAATCCTTTGTGTGCACAGATGCATACATATATGCAGAGACCAGAGGAGGATATTGAGTTAATCTTACTCTCACTTTTGACCTTATTTCTTTGAGCCAAGGTCTCTCACTAAATCTGTTGCTCATAGTTTTTGGCTACGCTGGTTAGTCACCAAGCCCCAGCAATCCTCCTGTCATCACCTCTCCACCCTCCCAGCACTGGAGTTATGGGCACACTTTTTACATGGTGCTGGGAACTAAACTCAGATGTTCAAGCTTGCAAAGCAAGCAGTCTTTTTTGTTTTGTTTTGTTTTGTTTTTTCGAGTCAGGGTTTCTCTGTGGCTTTGGAGGCTGTCCTGGAACTCACTCTTGTAGACCAGGCTGGTCTCAAACTCACAGAGATCCGCCTGCCTCTGCTTCCTGAGTGCTGGGATTAAAGGCATGTGCCACAACCACCCGGCCGCAAAGCAAGCACTGTTATCCACTGAACCATCTTAATACCCCACTTTAATACAAGGTCTGCTCATGAAGCCCTATCTGGCCTCAACCTTGCTATATAATTAGGGTGACATTAAACTTCTGATCTTCTTGTCTCTGCCTCCTATGTGCTGAAATCACAAGTGTACATCACAGAGCCTGGTTTATGCAGTGCTGTGGATTGAACCCAGGGCTTTGTGCATGCAATATAAGCACTTTGTTAACTAAGCTGGATCACCAGCCCTACACTTTTTTTGTTGAGACAGAGTCTCACCATGTAACTATCCTGGAACTCAGAAAGCTGGCCTCAAACTCAAAGAGATCTGCCTGCCTCTGCCTCCCAAGTGCTGGAATTAAAGGCGTGTACCACTATGTCTGACCCAAAATTTCTTTCTTATTTAATCCAGTATTATTCTAGTTTCACCAGACTAAGCATCCTTCATCCTAAAACTCAAAATCTGAAACTTTTTTATGTTTCTTTCAGGCAAGGTCTTACTATGTAGCCTTGGATGTCCTAGTATTCACTCTGCAACTAAGACCAGCCTAAAGTTTATGACAACCCCCCTGCCTCAGCTATCTGAGTGCTAGGATTATAGGCACACACCAGCATACTTGGCTTAAAACCTAAAATTTTGGGGGTATGCACATAATGCCACATATAGGAATTCCACACCTGGTCACCAATGATGGGTCACTCTCAAAATGTGGTAGCACACACCTTTAATTTCAGCAGTTGTGTGGCAGAAGCAGGTGGAGTTCTGTGAGTTCAAGGCCAGCCTGGTCTACATAGCAAGTGCTAGGACAGCCAGGGTTACATAAAGAGCTCTATCTTGTCTCAAAAAAAGCAGGAGCACTAAAATGGTTTATAAAATTACCTTCAGGCTATATGTATAAGTTATGTTTAGATTTAGGTTTCATCCCTAAAAGATCTCAGTAACTATGCAAATATTCCCAAATGAGACAAAATCTGAAGCAAAGATTACATATGAGAGACATTCAATCTGTACATCATGATACCAGAATGGAAACTTTAACTGAGGAAGCTCAGTTTTGCCAAAATAAAATTTCCCATATCAGGCATATAGATACTAGGATGTTAAGGAGTCAGCCAGGAACCCAGGTTTCTCTGACTCCAAAGTCTTCTCACTATTCCTCAAGGGCAATCCATGGCACCAGTACTAGGAAACTACAAGCCATGGCAGAAGAAGCATCACCTGGAGTTGGGAGTTGAGGTCATCTTTCAGTCCCATAAGATCTTCATATTCAGCCTGCCGATGCTGTAACTCAGCTGACAATTCAGTGGTCTGGTCCCGAAGCATGTTCAGTTCTTGTGCCTTTGCTGTATGGATCTGAAGAAAGTAGCAATGGTATGAAATGGAATGCAGGGAGCCCTAATGCCCAGGAACTCCTAGGTCTCCCAGTTCCAGGAAGATAGAGGAGTATGAAGAGAGGTAGAAAGACAGAAACTTTAAAACAGAAAAGCAGGGAGGTTAGTGGAATATTCATGCAATAAAATACTACACAATGATAAAAGAACCCATGCCACATACTGATACATCTCACAGACATGGAGGTACCAGAAAGCAGGCAAGGACAAAATAGCATCAATTTCATTTATATGAAAAAAATAAGGAACATGAATCTATGTTGCTAAAGGTTAGAATACTGGTTAATTCCAAGGATATGCTGACTAGAAAGGTAAAAGGACATTCTAGCATACTGAAAATGCTCTGTAGCTTGTTCTGGAAGGTGGCTACATGGAGTTATAAAGGAATATGAATAGACAGACACATTAGATTCACTGAGCACACACTTAAGATTATTACATTTCATGCACTTTATCATAGAGAAACTAGAATGCCAGAAAAGCAGGCATAGATGGAGAAGAAGGCTGGAAGCCAACAGAAAAGAGGAACAGAAACCAAAACCACAGAAGACTAAAGGGTCCAGACCACCCTGGCCAGGTGTGGACCAAAAGCCAAGAGAGATAAAGGAAACAAGGAGACATCAGCAAGGGCTCCCAGATGTCCTGTACCTGCTCCAGAGCAGCCAAGCTAGTCCTCAAGGCATTGTTCTCAGCCAAAAGCCCTTCCACTTGTTCCTGGGCATCTGCACTCTGGATGGACACCTGGCCCCACCCCCATGACAGGTGAGAGCGGGTCCAGAACAGAGGGACAGGACCTACCCACAGCCAAGAAAGAAAGGAGACAGACACACAGACACACAGACCAGGACTAGGAAAAGCAAGACCCCTTGGGCCGTGCTTGCCTGTAAAATACCAACTCATCCTGCTGCCACCCTCAAGCCCAGCTCTCAAGCCTACCAAGTACAACATACCTGATCTTGTAGGGCCCGCAATGCTGCTGCATGCTCCAGGCGCTCCCCCTGCCGCTGATCTCTTAGCTCTGCCAAGCTCTGTGGGAAGTCAGGTAATCCCATTCCAGACCTCATCCTTCCCTGGGTGCACATAGATATACAGACTCCCTCTGTGACTACCGAAAAGCCTGTTCTCAGCACCCGTAAGGCTTGAACTAGCTATCAGAGGTCTCAGGTTCACCCAGACTCCAAGCTATTATGCATAGGGCTCTCAAACACATTCACTCCCTCTCTCCCAGCCTCTGAGAATCTCTGACAAGCCTAAGTTCCTGAACCTAGCTTCTGAGGAGCTCATAGTCACCCAGATTCAAGCTTGGGAGCCCCAGGATTTTTGGCCCATAGGGACTGTAATTTTACCCATCTCCGAACCCTAACCACGAACCCTAACCACTAAGAGTTGTTGACATACTTAACCCCATGTCCCAAACTTAGGAGCCACAGTTCACACAAACTCCCACTCCAGACCCTAAAGATTGCAAATTCATGACCTAGTTTCCAGCTCTTGAAGAAGCCTTAGACTTACCCATCTCCACCGCCACACTGCCTTCCCATCTCTGGGAGTCTTTAGACCTAGATCACCAACAGCTCCTGAGGATTTTATCCAAAATCTGTCCCAGCCTTTGCACTGCAATCTTCTAGGGGCCCTGTTCCCACAAGCTACCACATCCTCCATTCCAAGAAACTTCAGACGTGCTTCCTCTCTGGGGAAACTCAGAGGCTTTAAAGTCAGACAGCCCTAGTCCCCAAGAACTGCACACTCATGTAGACCTTCATTGCAGCCTTTGAAGGTCCCAGCTTTTCACTGCCACCAAGCAAGGATCTTAGAACCTCAGGACTACCCCTCACATATGAACCCACTTCTTTTTTGCTGTTGTTGTTGGTTTGGGTTTTGGTTTTTCAAGACAGGGTTTACTCTGTGTGACCTTGGCTATCCTGGAACTCGCTCTGTAGACCAGGCTGGCCTTGAACTCACAGAGATCCACCTGCCTCTGCCTCCCAAGTTCTGGGATTAAAAGTGTGCATCACCACTGCCCAGCAAACCCACTTCTTAACACCACAGAACCAAAACAGCTTTCCAAACCCTGAAGGTCTCAACTATATACCCTGCCTCCAGCCCCAACTGTCCCATATTTGAAAGTCCAGTGTCTACTCAACCCTTATGTCTTTGAACCCTTGAAGTCTCCAATATACTGATATCATAGCTTTTAAATTTATTATTATTATTATTATTATTATTATTATTATTATTATTATTATTATTATTATTGGAACAGGGTCTCATTGTGTATCTCTGGCTGGCCTTGAACTCACAGAATTTCACCTGCCTTTACCTCCCAAGTGCTTGGACTAAAGGTGTGCACCACTGTACCCAGCTGATATCATAGCTTTTAAAGGTCTCAGCATCACCCAGTGTCTACTGGGAGAGTTCCACAGCTCACATTCATCGTAATTTCTGGTCCCAGACCCCCATAAGAGTTCTGTTTCATACAAACTTGTGGCACACAATCAGAGCCCTTTGATTCCCACCTCAGGATCTCTGACTTATGTAAATTCCTAAACCAACACCTAGGGCTCTTGGGTTTCTTTGTTTCCATTTTTCTAGCTCTTAGAGGGCTTACACATACCTATCAAGTTGCTACATTTCCAAATCTCAGACACCCCAATCAGCCTCTAAAGACCTCATATTTCCCCAGACTGTCCACTCCAAGAATCTTTTGTTGTTGTTGTTGTTGTTTTTTTAAGACAGGGTTTCTCTGTGGCTTTGGAGGCTGTCCTGGAACTAGCTCTGTAGACCAGGCTGGTCTCGAACTCACAGAGATCCTCCTGCCTCTGCCTCCCAAGTTCTGGGATTAAAGGCGTGTGCCACCATCGCCCAGCTACTCCAAAAATCTTGGGACCTAGGCCCCATCACCTGATTGGCAGCCTCAAGTTCCTGTTGCAGCTTTTCAGTGCGAGCCAACTGGGCTTTGAGATCAGCTTCCTTCCGCTGTTGTAATTCTTCAATTTTGTTTCTAGGGGTGAGAAGGATAGAGTACATTAGGCACAGCTAGAGGCCCAGTCTCCCATCTCTACCCCTGTAGTCTTTGGTTAATTTGGCTGGGCATGGTCCCTGTTTTTCTACTACTGACAACCCCAGTAGTTACCTGCTATCATTAAATAGTGTCTCCTTCTCTGTCTGAAGACGGCAAAAACTGAACACAGAAAGACATATATTATTTCCACAAGTCAATCCCTTTCTCTCTAGGCCCCCAAAACCCCTGGAAAAGAAAAGTATACCTTTCCTGTTTCTTTTTCAGTTTCTCAGAGAGCTGAGGGAGAAAGAGGAAGGAGTATAGACAAATAATAGTGAGAATATTGATAAAATAAAATAATAACAACACTTACAGGTACTTCATACTGAGTCCTTCCTACAAGTTGGGTTTTACTTAAGATATTCTTTCAGAATTCTCAGGACATCCTTGAGAACTAAGAACTACTGATTTTATAAATGGGTAAAATGAGTCTCAGAAGGGCTAAGCAATTTGATGGCCCACTTGTTTGCAGCAGCAATACCATCTCCAGCTAGCTCCCTTGAACTCCAAAGGCCATTATTTATGCTCCTAAAGCAGTGGTTAATGGCCACATCACAGAACGGCTAGGCTGGGAGGCCTGGAAAGTAGGACCCCAATTGGTTGTCTCACCACTGGGCCCCCAGGTTCTAAGGGCATTCTTACACAGATGAATTGGCAAAGCTGTGAGGAAACAGAAGGGATGGGCCTGCCATGCACAAGGTAGAATGGGACCACATTAGCTTATTCCACAATGAAAGCAACTCTGAGCTTTGTAAGCCTCTATTTCACACATGATCAAATTGAAGCTCTGAGGATGCACAATGCTCCTCTGCTGTCAGGAGAAAGCCAGGCGGCGGCAAACCCCACCTTGGCAAGTTCCTCCTGTAGTCTGGAGGTTTCAGCTTGCTTTGAGCTCTGCGGGTGGTGAGGGGGGAAGATAAGGGATGGAGTTGTTATCAGCAAGGATGGAGAAAGGCCTCTGCTTTTGCCTGTCCCACCTCCCTTTAGCCCATGAGATGGTGATGTCACAGACATCTCCATGGACCCACAGGCAGGAGTAGGGCATCTGCTGTCTCCCAGCATCCCAGTCCCAAGAGGCCCAAATTTACCTCTAAGCCTTGCAGCTGCTCCCAGAGCAATTTCTTTTCTTCTTTCTCCATTTCCCATTTTAGCTCCACTTCTGCTAATGGCATAGGGGACAGGGCAGTGGAGGGTATATCTCCTGGGAGATCCCCTTGACCCTCACTGGCAATTGAGGACCTCACAGTCTCTTTCTCATAGCGTTCCTGCAGTGCTGTTGTGTAGACAAGAATGTATTATGGGGGGCTAGAGAGATGGCTCAGCAGTTAAGAGCACTGGCTGCTCTTTCAAAGGCCCTAGGTTCAATTCCCAGCACCCACATGGTGGCTGACAACTGTTTATAAGGGGATCCAATACACTCCTCTGGTATGCAGAGGAACATGCAGAGCACTTATATATAAAAAATATAAAGAAAGGAAAAAGAATATCTGATTAATGAAATTGTCTCTGAAGCCTCTTGCTACGTCTCAAATACAGGGAGAACTATCTATCCTTTAGCCTCTCAGGTTGCACAGGGTCCTGCCCCAGATGAAGCCACACTCAGGCCTGTCACATAACTTTTAAGTCCCACCAACCTCTAAAATCCTATCTACCATGTTCCATACCATATTTGCACATATAACCTAATCCTACCCATATTGTACCTGGTTTCATTCCTGACTGTGCAACCAGCACCCACCACCATATAAGCCCCAGCTACTCACCAAAGGTCCATGTGTCAGGCCCTTCTCAAGCTGTCTTTCTGCCTTCATTTCAGACCCTATTTACAATCTGGGCTCAGAATCTTCCCATTGTTCTATTACTGCTTAGTCAACATCTCCTTTTCAACATTCATGCTGCTGTTCTTTAACATTTGCTAAGAACCAGACACTGAACTAAGGCAGAGTGAAACCTTCATCTTCCTGCCACAAATAAATATTCTGGTGTATGTACTGTGTAGATGAGCAAGTTTTAGACCCTGAGAGGTAAAATACCCTCCAAAATGCAAAAATCACACACTAGGTCAGGCAAGGCCAAGTCTCACTCTGGAATTTCCTCTTTTTCCCATAAGAGGACTATATCTATGCTTTCTCTGCTCAAGATGTGAGCTCCCTATTTCCCAGGAAGGCCTCCATGCACCTGCCACGTTCTTCTGCAAGGCTGTGTTCTCTGCCTGCAGCCTCAGCAGCTCCCCATCCACATGCGATCCAGTAGCCCCTTCCTTCAGTTGCCGGTTCTCTAGCTCCAGCTGCTCCAGCTGGCTACAGAGCTGAGCAGGGGAGAGAGATGACAGAGAAATAGCAAATCAGAACAATATCCACCAAAACACAAATAGCGCTCAGCCACTCAGTGTAGAATTCATTAAATTCCCACAGGAACCCTATAACACAGTTCCTCTTATACTTTGTGGATACAGATACAGAGATATTAAACCATTTCCAATTTACACTTCTGTTAAGTAGTGAAGTCAAAAAGGTGAGAATACTGAGAACAGCCTTCCCTTTGCCGATCTCCGACTTCTCAGATGCAGAGACCTTAGGCTGCTATGGAAGCTGTTAAGCACCATGGACAGACCCACTGGCACCCGCCACCCCTCCGTGGAAAAATATCCTAGATCCCTGGGTCCAAGGACAGCTCCCTCTCAACCCAGGCATCACAGACAGCTTGCAAGACATTTCCAGAGTAAACACAGCTTACAGTTTTTATTACTTCCAGTCTTTAGCTTTGGAGAGGTACGCCATGAAAATAAAATTCAGCGGGCCCCACTGTTCATTCACCTCCTGGTTAAAACAACAGTTTCACAAGACAATCCCTTGTCTCCACTTTTAGACCAGACTACTGAGGCCTACAAGTTTTTTATTTTATTGCCTAGGATATAACATCATTTTTTTCAACCGTTTCTTCACCTGACTGGCTTCTATGCATCCTTTAACACTTTAATCAGATATCATCTTTAAAGCAGGATTAGCCAACACAAATTCCAGTATTTTACCACAGCATTGTCTGTTCACTTATTTCTAACCTAGTATCAATCACCATTAAATTTATTTGTTGGTGGTGTTTCTTTTATTATTTTATTTTGTGGGTTTTGTATGGGTTGTAGTTATTGTTGTTTTTCTTTTTGTGGTTGTTGTTCTTTAAGACAGAATCTCACCATGTAGCCCAGGCTGATCTTGAACTCATTTCTAAATGCTGAGATTACAGGCATGTACTACCACCCTGCCTGGCTAAATTTTATTTTGTAACATAGTCACAAAACAGAGTCTGAAACTACATTGATTGGACATGAATTCCAGAACACAAAATACATAGCAGGTCCCTTTAAATATTTGTCAAAAGAACATCTGAGCTGATGAAATATCTTGGCAGGCTCTAGCATCATGTCTTTCTGTAAATACCATCAAAGCCTGAGAGGAGTAGGAAGGGGCTCAATTTTCCTCATCCATTAAAAGGGGATTCTAAAAATATTTTATAATTGTATTGTAAGAATTGAATGAATAATGTGGAACAATTAAAATGGGGATAACTATAGAAGAAATAGCATTAGTAAACTATCATTATTATTCCCCCACCCTACCTACAAAATATCAGTATTCTGGACAGTTTTTGTCAACTTTATACAAGCTAGGGTCATCTGGAAAGGGAAAACCTCAATTGAGAAAATGCCTCCATCAGCTTGGCATGTAATTGAGTCTGTTGGACATTTTCTTGATTAATGATTGATATGGGAGGACCCAGCTCATTGTGAGTGGTATCACCCCTGGGATGGTGGACAAGAGTGGTATAAGCAAAGAGGCTGAGTGATCTATGGAGAGCAAGCTAATAAGCAGTGTTCCCTCCACTGCCTCTGCTTCAGTTCTTGCCTCCAGTTCCTGACTTGGCTTCCCGCAATGATGGATTGTGAACTGTAAGCCAAATAAATGGTTTCCTCTCCAGGTTTGTTTTGGTCAGTGTTTTATCACAGCAATTGAAAGCAAACTATAACAGCAAGTTACCCAAGAGTTAGGACCATTCCTTGCAGCTCACAATTTTATTTCCTGAACACAAAATACATAGCAGGTCCCTTTAAATATTTGTCAAAAGAACAACTAAGCTGATGAAATATCTTGGCAGGCTCTAGCATCTTGTCTTTCTGTAAATACCATCAAGGCCTTAGAGGAGTAGGAAGAGGATTATGAAGGATCCCAGAGCGGTGCAGAAAAACACTACGAGTAGTTATGAGAGCACCAGAAAGCTCCAGGGACCAGGGAGAGGGGCTCATACCAGAAAGTATTAAAGTGCAATAAATGACTTCTGTGGAATAGTGGAGTGGACCAATAGAGAAAACTAGAAGTAAGGAGATCAAAAGGCTGTGGAAGCAGAGCAGATGAGAGGAGGTAGAGGTGAGGCAGGCCAAAAACACAGAATGAACACAAACATGTTTCATACTAAGCAAGCACTCTTCCACTGAGCCATATTCTAAGTTCATGGTTATAAAACACCTCCTTCTCCTTTACTTTGTGCTCCCCCATCCACTGGAAAGGGATGGAAATGTGGCACAGTGATAGAACACATGCTTAGCATGCATGATCCCTGGGTTGGATCTTCATCACCACAAACAAATCAAGACATAGTTTAGAGGGAAAATGAACTAATGAGATAATGTCACTAGTGAACACTTCCATAGTTCATACTATCCATGTAGAAGGCTTTAAATGACTTACATACATTTACCCACTGAATCCTCATAAAAGTCCTGTGAGGCAGGTGTTACTATCATCACCATTTCCATTTTAAACATTTGAGAATCAAAAAAAAGGAGGCTAAGTGGCTTGCTTAAAGTAATAGTTAGTAAAAGGTACAGCCAAGATCTTAATCTAGGCCTCTGGTTCCAGAGTCCTTACTCAGAATTACTGATTGCTAAACTGCCTCTCCTGGCATTGCAACTACTTAAAGATTGATGTCTATTGTATTTTGTCTTGAGTTTTTGACTTTTTAAATATTTTTGTTTGTTCTTTGATTTGTGATGTAGCCCAGTCTGGCCTAGAACTCTGGTAGCTGAGGATGACCTTAAGCTTCTAATTCTCCTGTCTCTACTGCCTAAGTGCTAAAATTACAGGCATGTGTCACCACACACAGTTTTATGCAGTGCTAGGGACTGAACCCAGGATTTCATTCATGTGAGTCAGGCACTCTACCAATTAAGTCATATCCCAGAGCCTTGTATGTTTTTTGTTGTTATTTTTGACAATTTCTTATCATACACATTTATTGTGATCACATTCCTCTTCTTTTGCTTTTTAAAGCAGTGTAGGCCCATCAGATGGGGACCTTAGAAATAACATTCTTGTTTTCTACAGAATATTTTTCCTTAAAACACACTGAAACTCACAAAATGATCAACCATGGGTACAGAAGACTAATAGGAGAATAAAACACAGGATCGACAACTGCCCAGTAGGGTTAGAAACAGCCAGGACATTAAAATCAGTAAGGAGATAGAATTAGCCAATCCAGGATGAATTACCTGGAAGAAGTGGAACCCCAGACTCATGTCAGATGAAGGAAAGAAAAAGAAAAGGGAAGCAGTTCAAACACTTTTCCATCCATGTTAAGCAATAACTACTTAAAACCCCAGAACACACTGGGGCTCCATAGTGCCAGCCCAAAACTATGCAAATGGAGACTTGAATTAAATAAAACGAGTGATTTAGGAACCAAATGAACTCAGAGCTCAACGGATCTAATTCCATGAGTGTTTGGCCCCACCTGTCAAATCACTGCCCCCAGCAACAGACTAAGGCCTGTTTCAGCACCAAGGACAGCGCCCAGCGCCAGACCCTGTCCACCCTCTACTGCTGAGTTTTCAGCCTAGGTGGCTCTTGCCCATGCATACACAGGCGCACCATTCCCGTTTCCACCCTCTGCTATCCCAGGCACCAGCACCTTGCTGAACTCGGCCATAAGTGTACTGTTCTGCAAACGGAAGTCCTCCTCCTGGCTGTGCAGCTTTGCCTGCAGCATCTCATTTTCACTCAGCAGTACCTCCACTTCCTGCAGTGGCAGACATGGGCCAGGACTCCAACAGGGGTAGATAGGATGGGGAGGTAGGTAAAGAAGGAGAGAGAAGGAAAAATGGCATTGGGTAGGAAGCATATAGGGTAGAAAGAGTGAGGCAATATATGGGAAGAAAGACACATAGGGAAGGAGACAGAGACAGAGAAGGCAAGACAAGGGGTTGAGGGGAAAGAGAAATAATGATAGGTAGATGAGGAAAAGAGAGAAGACAGGGAGTGAGAGGGGGATCAGGAAAAAGAAAAGACAGGAAAACAGGAACAAAGTGATTTCAACAGGAAAAGAATATAGCAAAGAGAAGAGAAAGGAAGGATTTAGGAAAAGCAATGAGTAAGGAAGACAAAGGAATAGGAGAAAGAGAAACAAGAAGTCAGAAATAGAAAGGAAAACCAGAAAAGAGAAATGAAAGAGACAGAAACATGTGGAAGAGAGACAAAGGGAAAGTTGAAGAGAAGAAACAGAGGGGGAGACAGGAAGGCAGAGACATAGATTCATGAGGATAAAGAAAAATATACATAGAAGCAAAGAGTGTGAGACAAACACAGGAAAACAAAGACATAGAAATGCACAGTAGTGAGGAAGTTGCAGATACATGGATGTACATAGATAAAGGCCAGTACAATGCCACCAAACAGAAATATCCCCACTAGGACAGTCTTTGCACACATATTCACCCACCAAAGGCCCCCTTACCTGAGCTTTCTTGCTCTTGCTTAGTGCCTAAAAGGAAGGGTGGAAGAGAGCTAAAGTGAACAGCAATGGACCCCTCTGTGGGATATGGAGACTATGTGGCAGGTATTAAGTGAAGGCAATGATGTGCTGTAGGATGGAAATATGTTTAAACACAGAACTTTCATAACAATTGGAAGCCCACAGAAATAACAGAAGAAATGAGCAAAGAATGATTGGGAATTCTGGTGCCTTGGTGCCACAGCACTCAAAAAATATCTTCCTTTCTTCTATGCTCTTAATAGTTTGAGGGGGAAATAGTGCCTTAGAATTTAATTCTTTATATACTGGATCTCCAAGTTAGTAAATTGTGGCTTTATCACTATATCTGTTCAAACACATCAGTGTGCTTCCCTCTCATGCAACATAGCAACTTATGTCCCTCAGATTGGCAGCCAAGGCTTTGGACATCAATACCCCAGCAAGAACTCTAGTTTCCTAACTGCCAGATTGTCTGGATTTTGTATTATTCACCAAACAAGTGTTTTTAAATTTTTATTTATCTATCTATATTTATTATTTATTATTAGTGTGTGCGTGCATGTGAACACTTGAGTGGCACAGCTTATACATGGAGGTCAGAGAATAACTTCATGGAGTCAGTTCCCCTTCCACATCTTTAAAAAACTGTTAATTTGTGTGTATGAATGCATACAGTACTCTTGAAAACCAGAAGAGGGCATCATATCTCCAGAAGCTGGAGTTACAGTCTGTTTGGGAAATGTCCTGAGTGCTGCGGATGGAACTCAGGGTCTCTGCAAGAGCAGCCAGTGCTCCTAACTGCTGAGCTCCAGACCCTCATCCAACAAGTATTTATTTATTCAGCGTGTACTATATGCAATATTGCACTATGCATGAGGACAGAGCAATGAAGAAGAATAAAACTAAAGATCTAGAATATATTAAGGGGTCATAATAGGCTATATATTCTACCTTATCTTTAAAGGTTCTGAAAGGTGGGTTTGGTCTCATGTCACCATCAGGGCCAGGACAGGTAGGAGTATAAGGAAGCAGTGTGAGTGGAAAACAGGAAGCAGACTCAAGGCAGATTTACTAATAGACTTGTCTAGTTAAAAGTTAATGAATGAAGCCACATAAGGTATACATGCCTATAGATCCAGCTACTCAACAAGCCAAGGAAGGATGAGGCTAGAAATTTGGGACCAGCCTGGGAGACACAGCTAAATTCCCCTTTCAAGACAAAGTTAGTGAATGAAGGCTGGAGATGTAGCACAGGAGTAGAGAGAGATTAGAGCCAGTGTGGTGGCAGTCCCCTGTAATCCCAGCACTTGGGTGTTGGAGCCAGGAGAATGAGGAATGGAGGATCAGGAATTCAAGGCCATCCTCAGCTACATAGCAAGCACAAGGGCAGCCTAGGCTTCAAGAGACCCTGTCTCATAAACAACAAAAAAGGTCACTTTTTAGCCTTTTGGCTAAGATCAAATATGGAGAGATTGCCTAGCATGCATGAGGTCCTAGGTTTGATCTGTACCACTGCCCCAAAAATTTAGTGAATGAAAATGAATAAGCAATTGGCATTAGAATGAATTAAGGAGTCGGACATTGGTGGCGCACGCCTTTAGTCCTAACACTCGGGAGGCAGAGGCAGGTGGATCTCTGTTCAATGTCAGGCTGGTCTACAAAGCAACACAGAGAAACCCTGTTTCAAAGAAAGAATGAATTAAGGATAAATTAAAATAAATCAACAGATTAAGCAAAGCCAGGCATGTCAGCATACACCTATAACCCCAGCACTCGGGAGGCTGAGGCAGGATGACCAAAAGTTCAAGGCCAGTCTGGGCTACACAGCAAGATCCTGTATCAAAAGAAACACACACAAAAATTAAATAAGCAAGATTAGGTTAAAATTAGCAAACTGAAGAGGCTTCTGCAAAAAAAAATCTTCAAATGACTATAAGAAAGCAGCATGTACCATTAGGTCTGGTTCAGTGTAGGTGTTCACTGGGAGATACATGAGTCAGATGGATAAAGGGAAGCAAGAGGTGGGTGGATGGGTAGGTGGAGGGAGGTACCTTCTGAGCTTTAGTGAACTCCTTATCCAGGTAGGCGACCTTCTGTCGAAGACTGGCAAGTTCTGGTGCAGGGAAAGCAGGGAATCTCAGCCTCAGGCGGTAACAAGGAACTGAAGGGTCATCTTATCAGGCCTCTAAAGGAAAATCTTTGCCTCTAATCCCCCAAAACCACCCATCTAATGAGACTCTCTTGGCTCACCAACACCATTCTTCCGAAGTTCATCTGAAAGCTGGTAGTTATTTGTCCGGAGTTCCAGGAGCTGAGTCTTTGGGAGAAGCCAAGAAACAAACAAACAAAAAAAATTTGTCAGGAAGGCATTCCTACCCTGGCATGAGGCAGCCAAGCCCTGACCTCTAAAGTCTGGACTGATACCTGATAGGTACTTCCTTAGTTGCCCCACTTTGTCCAGCTCCATCCCCACCGAAGCCAGCCTCCCTGCTCCATTGCCCCACTAATCTGTTCCACACTTGGACCAAGGGTATTGACATACTGAAGGGTATTGGAATAGTCAGGTTCCTGTTCATATATGTTCCTGTGACTCAGTAACATGCAGGATAAAATCATCTTGGCTGATCCCTTTAACACCCTGAATACTGTCCTGGCCAGACCCAGGAAGCCCCTTTGGCAGAAGGTCTTCCAAATTCTTTCTCAAGGAAAGAAAATCTGGTCTTTCTCCTTTCCAACTTTCATGAGTCAGGGGGTATTCCTGACTCACAAGGGAAAGTGTAGCATGGGTCACTTCAAACAGTACATGTATATCTACCAACCTTGTAGAGCCCTGAAGCTGATTCTTCCCAGAACTACCCACGGTCCCCTACCCCTACTTTTATCTCTCTCTCAAAGTACCAGTCTCCAACTCTGTCACCACAATGGTTTGGTCCCAGTCAGAAAACCAGCTTGGCTATTACGGGATATTTCTTGCCCTGTTCTCCCCAGGTCTCAGATATCATCTGTCCTAGTCCTAGGCTAACTGGAATACCTTTCTACCCGATTTGAAGTCCCTCTCCAAAAGAGCCCAATGGTCGTTCCTCACACATGTCCCAAAGGGATAAATCTTCCTTGCTCAATATCTACTCACTCTTCACAAGAGATCTTCAGTCATGATCCAATAGGGGTGACACTATGTCCCTCAGAGTCACTCTCAAATACCCTTGGGTGGATCAGTTGAATTAATCTTATGCAGAATTTTCTGCAATTTACAGTGGCCCTCCCCACTTATGGTCCATTGAGCTCACTCTTACATCTTTAGTATCCCTCAAGCAGACCAATAGAATTACTTCTGGGCTAAGAGAATTACTTTTACTCCCTCAAGAGTTCTGCCTCGCCGGTCGTTGGTGGCGCACGCCTTTAATCCCAGCACTCGGGAGGCAGAGGCAGGCGGATCTCTGTGAGTTTGAGGCCAGCCTGGTCTCCAGAGCGAGTGCCAGGATAGGCTCCAAAGCTACACAGAGAAACCCTGTCTCGGAAAAAAAAAAAAGAGTTCTGCCTCTAACCAACAGAGCTCTAGAGTTTCCCCATTTCAGTCTTTCCCACTAAGGCTCTCTCACGAAGTGTCCCTTCAATGTGCAATGCTATCATTCCCTCTCAGAGTGCTCATGAAAAGAATCAACAGGTCTGAGTACCAGGTCAGACTACTCCCCCAAACCCAGTGGTATTCCCCTCACTGAAGTCCCAAGTATTATTCTTTTATATCCTCTGGCCGTTACCTTAACATGCGTTAACGGTTTTAACCGTTTTAACCACTCAGAATGTTCTTCACCCCAGATCTAAAGGAATCACCCCAATCCATGCAATTATACCTCTCCCTCTTAGGATCCGCTACCACCAATGGCACAACAACTCTAGGGAATAGATCCATGGTCTTTCCCTACTCCCCTGACCTAGTGGTATCTCCCACAAACTTTCCACCTCCCACCACTTCATGGTGTTGCCCTGTCAAGTCATCAACACCCGCACCCCCAGACACATATGACGCAAAAGGCCAGATGCCGGCTTTCTTTCTCTGTAGACAAAATAATTTCTCCTTCTCAGGATCTCCATCCTTCAAAGTCATCACCAGTTAATGGTATGCCCTACACATGAAGCCAAAAGTCTCGCCCCCACCCCGGACTGAGAAAGGTATCGTTTAATTAAAGATGTTCTCCCTTCCCTACAAAGAAACGCAGTCCAACCTCAAAAACCACATAGACTCTTTGAAGTCAATAGGGACGGTACTCAGAACCTCAGTTTCCCTTCTCCGTACCACCACCTTATACTCTAGGCCCATCCCAACCAAATCCTCACAGCCTATAGTACGACCTCTCTCTACCCCGCCCCCAGTCTCCTAGCCGGGTGGTCTTTCCCACGTCGAGCGGCACCTGCATCCGTTGAAACTCCTCTTCAGATAGAGCTTGCGCCATGTTCCTCCCCCCGCCCCTCGCAAGCTTTGTGCGCAGGCGCAGCTTGTGCCGCCTGTCAGTGCTAGTTCGGAGCGAACCACTGACTGGAAATGGAGGGGGAGAAACGTAATCAAATGTTCGGCATTTTAGAGACGGGGAGAAGAGAATGATGTTTAAAGGTCAGGCGAATTATGATCTGATGTTTCAACAAATTGTAAATCGTCTGTTATGGCTTTTGAGTATCTACAGACTATTCATTGTTATGCGACGTTATGGTTCCCTGTATCGTGAGTGGACTCGTCCGCAGGGAAGTAATCCTCCGACAGAAAAAAAATCACCCTTCTGCGATGCTCCTTTAAGGAGAAAGTGACTTAATAACCGTGGAAATGAAAGCGGAAGCTTCCACTGGTCTTGTTCCGGCCCTCCCCCGAGTGACCCCAAGGGGGAATCCCGCTTCACGTAAAGTCCTTGACCACGTACCCCTCATTTTTAAAAACACCTTACAATGATTTTATTAACACGGTGCTGTATATCTTATTAGGAAAAGATTTAGTCATTGATAAGCTGAGAACAACAGATAATAAAAGAAGACCCGGAAAACTCCATTAAAAATAAAAACAAAAACTAACTCCGTGGAAGAGAGCTTGGTAGCATGCACAAGGTTCTCGTTTTGATCCCCAACACCGAAACCAAAACACCAGACGCAAGAATTTAAATGCGTCCTAACTCTCTCAGATCTGTAGTTGTATTGTTTCCTCATAGAAAAGAAATTATGTTACCGTTGTGGGAAATACATTCAAGTAGGACCCGTGTAATTGGAAGGATTTTATTGATATATGCTGTCAGTCTCTCTATACAAATGCAGCCATTTAAATAGGATACCATCCTATGACTTTTTTGTTGTTGTTGTTTTTGGTTTTGTTTTTCGAGACAGGGTTCTCTGTGTAGCTTTGGAGCCTATCCTGGCACTCACTCTAGAGACCAGGCTGGCCTCGAACTCACAGAGATCCGCCTGCCTCTGCCTCCCAAGTGCTGGGATTAAAGGTGTGCGCCACCAAGGCCGGCCATCCTAAAACTTTTGAGACACCTATGTCATCACAATACAGGGAGACACTTCCACAGCACCTTAAAGGTTCTTTTGTGTTATGTGGTTCCACCCCTCTCCCCTCCTCCTACAGCTAGAGAAACATTGTTTAGCTTTCTGTCCCGTCGTAGAATTACATACAACTAGAATGAGATACTATGTACTCCTTCTGTATCCACTTTTGTTTTTCATTCATTTACTTTTGTGTTTCATTCAAGTTGTTCTATCAGATTGTTTTCTTAATGGGTAGAATTTCCTAGTATACATATGCCACAACTTGCTTATCCATTCTTTTTTTTTAAAGTAAAGTCTTTTTTAAGTTTTATTTATTTATTATGTATACAGTCTTGTGCCTGCGGGCCAGAGGAGGGCACCAGATCTCATAATGGATGGTTGTGAGCCACCCTGTGGTTGCTGGGAATTGAACTCAGGACCTCTGGAAGAACAGCCAGTCCTCTTAACTGCTGAGCGATCTCTCCAGCCTCTTATCCATTCTTTTAATGTGGCTTAATTCGTGTTTTTGTTATGAATGATAAGATTATCTTTTTCATATGTTTAAGGACCATTTTAATAGTGTGTGTGTGTGTGTGTGTGTGTGTGTGTGTGTGTGTGTTGCTTGGGATCAACCCAAGGACTCTTGCATGCTAGGCAAGTACTCTATTTCTGAGCTGTATCTTCAGGCATTAATATACTATTTTGAAGCAAACTGGAGTTTATTAAGAAACAGATTTATCAAGCCGGGCATTGGTGGCACACGCCTTTAATTCCAGCACTCGGGAGGCAGAGGCAGGCGGATTTCTGTGAGTTCGAGGCCAGCCTGGTCTCCAGAGCGAGTGCCAGGATAGGCTCCAAAGCTACACAGAAAAACCCTGTCTCGAAAAACCAAAAAAAGAAAAAAGAACGAAACAGATTTATCATGGATTTAAGCACACACACATACACACGGAGAGGGGTATGGAGAGAAAGTACACATCTAAAACATGGGTTATGGTCTTCTCAATAGAAAATAGTGGAGGTTTTTGTGGTGTTGTCATTGTTTGCTTGGTTTGGGACGGTGATGAAAATCAAATTCTTGGATATGTGCATGCTAAATAGCCACTCTGCCACTGCAATGCGCGCGCGCACGCGCGCGCGCGCGCGCACACACACACACACACACACACACACACACACACACAATCCCATGCTATTGAGTGTGACCATGTTTCAAAACAAACAAGAATAAATAATATATGGCTTTCTCCACATTTTCTGTCCATTCTCTGTGTTGGCTTTTGGTCTCCCACTTCAAGTTTCAAGAGTTCCTTGTACATTAAAGGTATTGAAGCTAAGGGGCTGGACAGATAACTCAGAGGTTAAGAGCACTGGCTGCTCTTCCAGAGATCTTGAGTTCAATTCCCAGTACCCACATGGTGACTCACAGCCATCGGTTATGAGATCTGGTGCCCTCTTCTGGCATAAATGGATGCATGCAGATAGAGCACTGTACACACATAATAAATAAATAAATCTTTTTTAAAAAGGTATTGAAGCTTTGCCATAATATAGTTTATGTTTTCTCTCAGGTTGTGTATTAGGGTTCTCAAGAGGAACAAAACTTATAGAATGAATCCCTCTCTATATATAGAAATGGAATTTATTTGAATGAATTACAGGTTGTAGTTCAGCTCATCTAACAATCCAACAATGGCTACCTATGAACAGGTCCAAGGTCCAAGAATCTAGTTGTTCAGTCCACCCAGGCTAGATGTCTCAGCTGATATTCAGTATGCGCTGGGATCCCGAAGAAGTAGGCTCTAACACCAGTGAAGGAATGGACTTGCTAGGGAGGCATGAGCAAGCAGGCAAAGAGCAAGCTTGTTTCTTGCAATGTCTTTTATATAGGGTGTATATAGGCTGTCAGCAGAAGGTGTGGCCCAGAATACAGATGTCTCCTCCCTCCTCAAAAGATCTGGATTAAAAGTGAGTCTTCCCGCCGGGCGTTGGTGGTGCATGCCTTTAATCCCAGCACTGGAGAGGTAGAGGCAGGTGAATCTCTGTGAGTTCGAGACCAGCCTGGTCTACAGAGTGACTTCCAGGACAACCTCCAAACAAACAAAAAAAGTGAGTCTTCCCACCCTAAATGATTTAATTTTAAAAAATCCCTCACAGGTGTGCCCAGTCATTTGGGTTTTAGTTAATTCCAGATGTAGTCAAGTTGACAACCAAGAATAGTTATCACAATTTGTCATTTATCCACATTTATCACAGTATCTGCACACAAATAGTATCATATATATGTGATGGTTTATATCATATGTATCAACGCATGTACATACATACCTATAATTATTTCCACATGTGTTCATATGTACTTCAAAACAAACATAAACTAATTCTGATATTCCAGTACCACATACACAATTTATTATAGACTTCCCTTCCTGCTTATCGGGGTCTTCTTACTACAACCTACCTCCAACTTCCACCATCCATTTATTTAATCATTCACTCCTGAAAAAAAACTGTTAGGGCTGGAGAGATGGCTCAGTAGGTAAGAGCACTGACATTTCTTCCAGAGGATCTGGATTCATTTCTCAGCACCTATATGAATGCTCATAGTTGACTATAACTCCAGCTCCAGGGGATCCAGTGCCGCCTTCTGGTCTCTCTGGATACCTGCACATACACTCCACCCATACACATAATTTTATTTATTTATTTATTTATTTATTTATTGGTTTTTTGAGACAGGGTTTCTCTGTGGCTTTGCAGGCTGTCCTGGAGCTAGCTCTTGTAGAACAGGCTGGTCTTGAACTCACAGAGATCCACCTGCCTCTGCCTCCCAAGTGCTGGGATCAAAGACATGAGCCACCAACGCCCAGCCTGTACTCACTTCTAATCCTGGTTTTGGGGGTTAGAGGATAAACTTTTTTAATATTTATTTATTTATTATACATATAGTGTTCTGCCTACAGGTCAGAAGAGAGCACCAGATCTCATTATAGATGGTTGTGAGCCTCAATGTGGTTTCTGGGAGTTGAACTCAGAACCTCTGAAAAAGCAGCCAGTGCTCTTAACCTCTAAGCCATCTCTCCAGCCCGAGGATAAACCTTTAGTCCAGATGTTTTGAGGTGGGAAGAGACAATCTACCTTTAATCTCAACCTCATCTTCTCCTGGCAGCCGATATAAAGGATAGGGAGAATGGAAGCTTGCTCTTTTTGCCTGCTTGTTCTCCCCCTCACTAGGAAGTCCATTCCTTCACTGCCATTAGAATCTACTTCTTTGATATTCTGGCATAAACTGAAGGCCAGCTAAAACATCCAGGTGTGTGTGTGTGTGTGTGTGTGTGTGTGTGTGTGCACATAGATATTTACTTATTCTATAAGTTCTGTTTCTATAGAGAGTCCTGCCTAATACACATTTTGGTACCAGGAGTGGTTATAGAGCAACAGAAGTATAATGATATTTTACTTATTTTAAGTATAATTTAATATTTTAAGTATCTGGAGTAGGCTTTCCAAATTGCCAAGTTGCCAACACCTAGTTATTGATCCTCCCCATTTTTTTGTTTTTTTCGAGACAGGGTTTCTCTGTATAGCTTTGGAGCCTGTCCTGGAACTCACTTTGTAGACCAGTCTGGCCTCGAAACTCACAAAGATCAACCTACCTCTGCCTCCCCAGTGCTGGGATTAAAGGCGTGAATCCTCTCTAGTTACTGAAACCTCTCCTGGGAGCGGGAGCTCGGACAGTTCAGAAAGCATTTGGTGTTAACTATTTTTACAAACTTAAGGAGACAAATGCATTTGATTGTCCTGATTTACCAGTTGTGAGAGACAATGGATTTGGTGACTATATAAAACTTTTGAGCCGGGTGTTGTTGGCGCATGCCTTTAATCCCAGCACTCGGGAGGCAGAGGTAGATGGATCTCTGTGAGTTCAAGACCAGCCTGGTCTACAAGAGCTAGTTCCAGGACATCCTCCAAAGCTACAGAGAAACCCTGTCTCGAAAAAACAAAAAATAAATAAAAAAATAAAACTTTTGAAATTTTCAGAAACATAAGGAAAAGGGTGATGCTGGTCAGTTGTCCTACCATCTCTGGATAAATTGACAAAGGAAAAAAATGCGCTCCATGATAAAATTAATCAGCTTCTAGCATCTGAGAATACGGTGAAGGACAATAATGAACACAGTGATAAAGCTGACCGGCTCCAGATGCTCATAAGCAGTCTAAAGGTTTTTTAAGTGTGCCCTGGAAGAGCATCTTCTCTCCAGCAGCCAGAGCTCAAGTTGTGGAAAATCAAACCATAGCCCTTGGTGTAAGGTTGTCTGAATAACAGCGAAAATCAAATCCCAGCTTTAGAAGGTGTGGGTGATTAGAGTAAGGGCATTAATTGGTAAAGAATGGTGTCCTGGCCAGTTTTATGTTAAATTGATATAAATTAAAGTCATATGAGAGGAGGAAATCTCAATTAAGAAAATGTGTCCATAAGATCGGGTTGCAGCAGACCTGTAAGTCATTTTCTTTATTAATATTTGATGGGGGAGGTCCTAGCCCATTGTGGATGGTGCCATCCCTGGCTGGTTCTATAAGAAAGCAGGCTGAACAAATCACGTGGAACAAGCCAGGAAGCAACACTCCTCCATGGCCTTTACATCAGCTCCTGCCTCCAGGTTCCTGCCCTGTTTGAGTTTCTGTCCTGATTTTCTTCAATGACAGACAGTGATATGGAAATATAAGCCAAATGTACACTTTCTTCTTCAACTTACTTTTTGGTCATGGTGTTTCATCACAGCAATTGTAACCACAACTAAGACAAAATGGGCTCTGGTAACTTGTGGTGGAGATGTGTGGGAGGACCCTACTGAAGCTGAGAACTTTGAACCTTCAGAGTCTCAGGGGTTTATCTCACTGGAGGAAGTAGTCTCTCCACCCTCAGAAGACGTACCCTCACCCCCTGAAATATTCTCTTTTCTGAATTTGATCAAGGAAATTATTCCTTCACTACCTGCTAAACCAGCAGTGACCTTCTCTGAAGGAGACACCAGGCAAGACAATACTGATGTCCCTCAGGGCCCATCAATAGTTCCCTCTAGAGCTGTAGCCAGACTTAAGGCAAAGGAGGCTCCTAGAGGGGAATAGAAAGTATAGTTCACGAGCAGGTAAAGCTACACTACTAAAGAGCTTAATGAGTTTGCCAATTCATTCAAACAGAAGTCTGGGGAATATGTGTGGGAATGGATTGGCATGAGATAATGGTGGGAGGAACATAAAACTGGATCAGGCTGGGGCTGGAGAGATGACTCAGAGGTTAAGAACACTGACTGTTCTTCCAGAGGTCCTGAGTTCAATTCCTGGCAACCACAGGGTGGCTCACAACCACCTTGAATGAGATCTGGTGTCCTCTGCTGGCCTGCAGGCAGAAAACTGTATACATAATAAATAAAATCTTTTTAAAAAAGAAAAAAAGAAAAAAAACTGGATCAGGCTGAGTTTATTGATAAGGGACTACTGAGTGGAGATTCTAGGTCTAATATGGAAACTTAAACTGTTTTTTTAAAAAAAGATGCCAAAGTTTGTTTGATTGGTTGACTGAAGCATTTGTCAAAAGATGGCCTACTGAAAAGGAGATGGAAGCTGGGCAGTGGTGGCAGATACCTTTAATTCCAGCACTTGGGAGGCAGAGGCAGGTGGAACTCTGTGAGTTCAAGGTCAGCCTGGTCTACAGAGTGAGTTCTAGGACAGGCTCCAAAGCTACAGAGAAACCCTGTCTTAAAAAGAAACAAACAGGGGCTGGAGAGATGGTAGTGAAATCTGGTGCCCTCTTCTGGCCTGCAGACATACTGTGTACATAATAAATAAATCTCTTCTTTAAAAAAAAAGATTTTATTTATTTATTACACAGTCTTGTGCCTGCAGGCCAGCAGAGGGCACCAGATCTCATTCAAGGTGGTTGTGACCCACAATGTGGTTGCTGGGAATTGAACTCAGGACCTCTGGAAGAACAGTTAGTGCTCTTAACTGCTGAGCCATCTCTCCAGCCCAATAAATAAATCTCTTTTAAAAAGAAACAAACAAAAAGGAGTTGGAGATTCCTGGTATCCCTTGACTAAATGTTGATGAAGGGATTTTAAGGCTCAGGGAAATTGTAGTGCTGGTATTGTGTAAAGCTAATCCCCTACAATGGGAAGGCCCAGAAGACTTGCCCTTCACTAATGCTATAAGACTTGAAATGGTGAGAGGGGTACCAACTCATTTGTAAGCACATCCCTTTTCCTTGTGCCAGACCTTAGGGTTGGGGATGCAGCTGCTCAACTGCATGAATTAAATGAAATGGGGTTAATTGGGCCCCGAGGTAGCAGGGGTCAGATGGCAGCATTGAATTGCCAGAGACAAGGTGATTGTAGTTATTATAATGGGCAGCACAGACAAAGCAATGTCCAGAATGGCCTGACCTGTAATAGTCAGCACAGGCAAAATGAATTCTTTGGTGACAGGACACATATGGACATTTGGTCCTGGCTAATCAATCACGGTGTTTCCAGGCATGAAACAGATACAAATGCCTACTGCATTTTTGTTTGATCTGAATAAGTGGAGGGGCAGACATCTCAAACAAATGAAAGAAAGGCTCCATTGGATTGTGGCAAAAAGGGAATGTTGGCCGGTGAACCAATTTCCAGGCTTAAGTCAGTTTGCAGATCCAGAATGCCTCAAATGAATGAGTGGCCAAATTATCCTGAGAAGAGACCTTGATAAAATACCTAAAAGCTTTAGTTAGCTTTTCTCCTGTCCTTCCCCACTGTGAAGGTTTACTGTACACTGGGGAAAGGAAACAATCAGATTTTCCAGGGTCTATTGAACATAGGTTCTGAATCAATGCTGATTCCAGGAGACCCCAAGAAGCACTGTAGCCCTCCAGTTAAAGTAGGGGCTTATGGAGGTCAGGTGATTGATGGGGTTTTGGCTGAAGTCTGACTCTCAGCAGGTCCAGTGGATCCTAGGACTCCATCCTGTGGTTATTTCCCCAGTCCCAGAATGCATAATTGGGATACATATACTTAGAAGTTGACAGAATTCCCACATTGGTTCCCTGACCTGTGGAGAGAAGGCTATTATAATAGGAAAGGCTAAATGGAAGTCGCTGAAGTCACCTCTACCAGCGAAAATAGTGATTCGGAGACAATACCGCTTCCCTGGAGGAACTGTAGAAATTAGTGCCACCATCAAGGGTTTAAAATATGCAGATGTGGTGTTTTCTACCACATGTCCCTTTAACTCTCCTATCTTGTCCACGCAGAAGGCTAGAAGCTGTAGGACACACATTGCTGTAGAAGTTGAGTCATGTGGGAGAGTCCTGGGAAAACATACTTGGAATCATGTGCCTGCTTCATCTGGACCGTGAGGCGCTCCGCTTCTCCCTTTCCTTAAGGTGGGTACAGCCTGTGAATACTGTGTCTTTTTTCTTTTTCTTTTTTTAAATTTTTTAAAAAATATTTTATTTATTTATTATGTATACAACATTCTGCTTCCATGTATATCTGCACACCAGAAGAGGGCACCAGATCTTACACGGATGGTTGTGAGCCACCATGTGGTTGCTGGGAATTGAACTCAGGACCTCTGGAAGAGCAGTCGGTGCTCTTAACCTCTGAGCCATCTCTCCAGCCCCCCTTTTTTCTTTTTCTAATCCTGCTATATCTATATTCTTTCACTGCCAAGAATCATGGCTACCATCAAAACTGAGGGTGGCTGGAGGTCCTCAAGACAAACACAAACACAAAGAAAGTTGCAGAGAAAAGTAAAGGAAAGATGTTAAAATATTAACATTTGAACAGCTGGCTGATGGGATATAGAGATTGTTGTTTTGTAACTTTTCTTCAAGTCTAAAATTATTTTAAAATAAAAATATTAAAATTGAGTACAATCTAGTGGTATCATGTTTGTCCCTGGGTTCCATCCCTAGTGTGCATACAAAACAAACACCGAAAATTTTGCATGTGTGGGTCATGAAGAATAAATAGCTTTCTTGTAATAACTTTCTCTGGGTTTGGAACAGAGTGATGCTAGTCTCTTAGGATGAGTCAGAAGTATTCTTATCTCTTCAATTTTCTGGAAGAGTTTGTGCAGAATTGGTATTATGTTTCTCCTAAGTATATGGGAGAATACTCGCAAACTCTCCCCCCAACACACTGGCATTTTGTGTCCTTTAAAGAATTTGCTATCAGAACTATCCGCACAAAGTTGTTCAAAATACTTGTTCTATCTTTTATTAGCTAGAATACATTAATTATGCACAATAATGGTTTTTTGCTGGTTGGGCGGTGGTGGCGTGTGCCTTTAATCCCAGCACTTGGGAGATAGAGGCAGGTGGATCTCTGTGAGTTGAAGACCAGCCTGGTCTATAAGAGCTAGTTCCAGGACAGCCTCCAAAGCCACAGAGAAACCCTGTTTCAAAAAACCAAATAATAATAATAATAATAATAATAATAATAATAATAAAATAAAAAATAGTGGGTTTTGTTAAGACAACTTCATACATGTATATATTTTGGTCATATTCACCTCCATTATCCTCTCCTGTCACCCTCCTCCTCCCACACTCTTTCCTTTTCCCAAGCAGTGCCTTTTTACTTTCCGGTATTTTTTTTTGTGATCCAGTGAATTTAATTAGCATGGGTGAGGGGTTATTTACAGGAACATGAGCCCCTTATCAATGACCACCACTGAGGAAACTGCTTCTTCCTCCTTCCAGCAATCATTAACTGCCAATAGCTCTTCAGAGAGGGACAGAGGCTTATGCTCACCAGCCCCTCCCCACTAGCAACACTTAACTGCCTATAAATCCTTAGGAATTGGGCAAAGTTGTGATGCAGAATTTTCCTCTGAGGCCCTGGTTGACCTCAGCACTCCAGAGATCACTCTGTCCAGCCTCCTGATTGTTTACAAATATGAACCACCATACTTAGCTTCTTTTGTCATTTTAAAAATGGTGGGTTGCAGGGCTGGAGAGATGGCTCGGTGGTTAAGAGCACTGACTGTTCTTCCCGGTTCGATTCCCAGCACCCACATGGCAGCTAACAACTGTCTGTAACTCCAAGATCTGACACCCTCACACAGACATAAATGCAGACTAAATGCCAATGTACATAGAATAAGAATAAATAAATTATTTTTAAAAAGCCAGGCATTGGTGGTGCATGCCTTTAATCCCAGCACTCGGGAAAACAGAGGCAGGTGGATCTCTGTGAGTTCGAGGCCAGCCTGGTCTCAAGAGCAAGTGCCAGGATAGGCTCCAAAGCTACATAGAGGAACCCTGTCTTGAAAAACCAAAACCAAACAAACAAACAAACAAAAACCAAAACAAAAGACGGTGGGTTGCTGGGCAGTGGTGGCGTACACCTTTAATCCCAGCACTCAGGAGGCAGAGGCAGGCAGACCTCTTCGACTTAAGGCCAGCATGGTCTACAGAAGAGTTCCAGGACAGCTAAGGCTGTTACACAGAGAAACTCTGTCTCAAAAACAAACAAACAACAATAAAACAACAACAACAACAACAACAAAACCAAAAACAACTGTGTGTTTAGGAGCTGGAGAGTTGGTTTGGCTGTTAAGAACAGTTGCTGTTCTTGCAGAGAACTCAGGTTTTATTCCCAGCACCCACATGGCAGCTTACAACTGTCTATAACTCCAGTCCCAGGGGATCTGATGTCTTGTTCTGACCTCAGAGGGCGCCTGACATGCATATGGCACACATACATACATGCATGCAAAACTCTTATACACATCAAATAATAAGTAAATAGTTGTGTTATATAGCTGGGTGTGGTAGAAAATGTCTTTACTCTAGCACTTGGGGATGCAGAGGCAGGTGGATCTCTGTGAGGTGAGTTTGAGGCCAGCTTGGTCTATATAGTGAGTTCCAGGCCAGCCAGAGTTACATAGTGAGACACTGTCTCAAAATTTATCATGTTTGTATAACAAAAATTACCATTTTATATGTAAAATTCAGGGGCAATAAGTACGTTTGCTATGCCCATCTCTACTATGTATTTGCTGAACTTTATCGTCCCAAACAAATACTATACCCTTGCTTGGTAGTCGTGGCACACACGTTTAATCCCAGCAATCGGGAGGCAGAGGCAGATGGACCTCTATGAGTTCAAGGTCAGCCTGGTCTACAGAGTGAGTTCCAGGACAGTCAAGGCTACACAAAGAAAACCTGTGTCGATAAAAACAAAACTCCCAAAACACTGTATCCTCAAAGCAAAAATCTTTTATCCTGTACTTTCCAGCCTTTGGTAACCTCTATTGTACTTTCCATCTTTGCAAATTTCGTATTCTAGATACCTCATGTAAGTGAATTATATAATTTATGTCCTGTGTCTAGGTCGCATTACTTGGCATAACTTTGTCTCCTGGCAGGGAGCAAGGCAATTATCATGCTCACTTTGTCAGGGATCACTTTCCTCCTGTTGTCTATTTTGGTTGTGAACCTTATGAGAGCCACCTCTCCAGCCTGAGTTCTTTAGTTTTGTTTTGTTTTGTTTTGTTTTTTGTTTTTGTTTTGTTTTTCGAGACAGTGTTTCTCTGTGGCTTTGGAGTCTGTCCTGGAACTATCTCTTGTAGACCAGGCTGGTCTTGAACTCACAGAGATTCACCTGCCTCTGCCTCCTGAATGCTGGGATTAAAGGCATGCACCACCACCGCCCGGCTCCAGCCTGAGTTCTTATATCTTGAAATTTATTCTTCAACCTATCTTTTATTAATTTGTTTATTAATTTATTTTTTACATTCCAATCCCAGTTCCCCCTCCCTCCTTTCTTCCCACTCCCTCTACTTCCCCTTCAACATATGCTTATTGATTGGTTGTTCTAGGGTTTTTGAGACAAGGTCTTTCTACGTAATACAGTAGGAGCCGGGCCTGGAACTGACTGTGTTGAACATGCTCACCTCCAGCTTGTGTTCTTCCTGCTGCACTTCCCAAATGATGAGATTACAGATGTGCACTACCATGCCTTGCTCAATTTTCTTCCTCCTCCCTCTTCTTTTTGTAGCCCATGCTGGCCTCAAACTCAGAGATTCACCTGTCTCTGCTTCCCAAGCATTGGGATTAAAGGTGCATAGCATGCCTTTGTTCTTTATTTTTGTAATTATCCCTGTTATATTTTCCTTTGTTTTTTAAGTGTTTTGTCTATCAGTGCACTGGGTGCATGCAGTGCCTGACAAGGCCAGAAGAGGGCACCAAATCCCCTTGGACTGTTAAACAGATGATCATGAATCTCCATGCAGGGCCTGGGTATTGAACCTGGGTTTTCTGTTGTAGCAAGTGCTCTTCACCACTGAGTCATCTCTTTAGCACACTTTTTGCTTTTGGGAGGGGGTTCGAAACAGGGTTTCTCTGTGGCTTTGGAGACTGTCCTGGAACTAGCTCTTGTAGGCCAGGCTGGTCTTGAACTCACAGAGATCCACCTGCCTCTGCCTCCCAAGTGCTGGGATTAAAGGCGTGCGCCACCAATGCCTGGCAACATTATTGTTTTTGAAACAAGGCATCATGTAGCCCAGACTGGCTTCAAACTTGCTCTATACTGGAGGCTGACCTTGAGCTTCTGACCCTCTTTCCTCCCCACCTTCTAAGTGATTTTAGGTGATTTTTTTTTGTTTACCCAACTTTATTGTGTGGGTTCTATGAAAACATGTCATGGCCCACATGTGGAGGGCCACACACATGTCATGGCAGTCAGAAGACAAGTCTGTGGTGTTGGTTCTCTACTTCCACCTTTGTGTGAGTTCAAAGGATAGAACTCAGATATCAAGCTTGGTGCGTCTACCACTATGCTGAGCCATTATCACCTGCCCATTGTTGGTTTGGGATAAAAATCTCACACTATAGCACAGCCTAGCGTTGAATTTATGGCCATCATCCTGCCTCAACCTCAGGAGTGTTGGACGTGATGCAGCATGCTAATTCAGTGTGGGAGCCTTTACCTCCAAAGCACTGGCTTTACCCTCATGGCAGAGATGCAGTAACCAGGACTGGTTATTTATAGGGGCCAGTCTGGTGATGATATGAAGGACTAAGTTTGACACTTGTCTTGGGTCTCAATCTGGCTGAAGAATCATCAGAAAAATATTTCTCCCAGTTTTGAGGTTGTGAGACAGGTTTAATTCCTGTCCTCAGGAGGTGGAGGATCCAAAGTTCTAAGCCAGCTTGAACTATATGAGACCTTGTCTTAAAAAAATAAAGAGGTTACATATGTGTACTACTTCTACTTAGGTGCCCCAAAACATCAAACTAATGTGTATCTCTGTTTTCCCATTGTTGTTAAGGTCTATGTAGCCTACGCTGTCCTTAAACTTGCAAACTCTCTCACCCCAGGCTCCCAGATGCTGGAATTTCAGGCACAGTGGCAATGCCTGCTTACCACACCTTTTTGTCTTTGTCCTTTCCACCATATTGAATGCCTTTGTTGAATACTTCATATACCTTATCAGTTTCAAAAGTAAGCAAGCCTGCAAGGCTGGGGATATGGTGGGCTAGCTGGGTTCCATCTCCTTTCTCCTTCTTTACCATGCTTAACACCCAGGCTTGGCACAGTTACAGGCTGCCTGTCTGTATAAGTCACTGATTCTTCTCCTGGCTTCTCTGAACAGCAATTGGCAAGAAGTAGCAACACACAGAGCAATACCCCTCAGGGAAATAAATCCAGGGAAAGCACTGCAGCTCAGTTGATCCATGGCAGGTCTTTAAGAAGGTTCATTGCTTTTGCTTGTAGGTGGTTTCCCTCCAGACTCCCATTCTACCTAAAAATTCTGTTTGGCCCTCTGAAATCTGTTTCTTCTAGAATTGTTATTCCTCCTGGCCTGAGGGGGCCATATTCACTGTGCAGTCAAAAACAAGAGGAGACTCCATGCAAAGTTAAAAGCGCATCAAACACGCCTAGCATTTATTATAGTCACAAACCTACAGACCCCTCAGTAAACCCTCCTTGGGGCATGGCCCCAGCAATTTAAAGCTGAAGACCTTGGCTGTAGGTGGCAGAGATGGGGCTTTGTGGGGACTGGCTCTGAAACAGGGGTAGTTCCCCATATGGAAAATTGTGTGTGGGAGGCAGAGGTCAAGGCTGATCTAGTTTCTGAGTAGGAGGGCTCAATAAAAAAAATCACACAAACAAATGAGGGGTACAATATACCTTTGCTACCCTTCATCCAAGCTCCTGCCTTTTACGGGAGACTTTAGCCCCTTGGGCTGGAAAACAGCCTGGATGTGCCCTTCCTTTACCATTTTCTACAAGTTGCAGAGAAGTACTGGGGTAGTATTTTGGGGTGCCTAGACTGGGTCCACACTAATCTCTATCATCTCCCCAAACTGCCCCTCAAGACAGAAAAGGCAAGATCTCTCCTAGAGTGAAAATGTAAATTTCACTCTGAATCTAGATCTAGAAAGTAAATCCCTAAGATGTCAAAGTCTGTTCCCTTCCTCAAGAGCAGGGTCAGCACAGAGCATTCATAGCTCAGGTCCCAGGTTGGTCCCAGGTTAAGGCAGGGAATTTAGGAACCATTCCTTCCTGCTGAATGGAATGCTTGCATGGGATGTTGCTAAAATCAGGGCTGGGGCTGTGGTATCTACATGAGAGATCCTCTATACCTGAAATACCTGTGCTAGGCTTTTCTTATAGAGGGATGTGTCAGGGGAATGGGCTGGATCACACTCTTACTTCGGATCCTTGCCAGAGCAAGGCAGGGGTCATAGGGAAGGGATAGGCTTCAACCCTCCAGGGATGGGACACCATCATTTTTCTTTTTCTTCCTCCAATGCCAGGAAAAGCTGGGCTGGCAATTCCCAGAGAAGGAATGGAGTAGCATCCTGGCATCTCCTTTCCTTGGGAGACCTGTTTATAAGGGTCCCTAGTGGCCAGGGGCACCACCTTATCCCGCCTCCTTCCCATGCCTAGGCAGGAGTAGGGCCAGGGGAATGGCTGTGATTCTTAGGAGACGAACTGAGTGTTCCCAGCTCTCGCCTGCTTTTTCCCTCGGAAATACCTGTGCAGGGTGGTTCCTTTGGAAAAGGGGCAGGGCTCCACCTGATTCCTCCTCCTTGCCTATTACAGGGTTGGGGCCTAATTGCAACTCCTCCTCCCCCAGATTTCCTGGACAGGGCAGTCTCACAGGAGGGTAGGAAAAAAAGGTCTCATTTAGGCTTGTTCTCCTTCCCTGGGTGGGGAAGTCCAAGGGGAGGAGTGAGACCCAATCAGGACTCCTCCTCCATGCTGAAGCTGCTGCGACGGCTGCTGGCCTTGGACACAGCCGGGGATACTGAAGAAAGAAGGGGGTCAGAGGCAGCCCGCAGAGGGGACAGGGTACCCCCTGACAGTCCTCCCACCACCCCCTCCTCCTCCATCAGAATGTCCTCTAGCCCCAGGTGGAAGGGGTCCCCCAGGTCCCCCAAGTGGTCGCTGGGAAAGTGCAGGTCCAGAAGGGCATCCGAGGGTGGTGCTGGAGGCTGCTGCTGAGGTGCATTCTGGATAGGTCCCCCTGATACATGAAATGATGTCGTGCTTGGCCTGCCCTCCTCCTCAATGTCCAGCTGCTCTGGCTTGAGGCTGTCAGAGACGGAACTAGTGGCTAGGGAGAGCAGTCCTGGGGTAGGAGGTACTGGCAGACCATGGATCTGGGCCTGCAGTTCTAGCTCCTGCAAAAAGGAAGGAGTGGGTGAAAAATAAGATGGGGCTCAAAGTCCCTCATAGGTAGAGGAGTGTACTCTCTACTAGGCTACTAGGTTCCAATGCAGCCTCTGGCCCTCACTACTTGCAAAGCTTCATGTTTTAAAGTCTCTGAGCACCAGAGTCCCAGTCTGTAAAATGGTACAACGGTGGGTTATCTCACATGGCTGGTTTCTGTGAATTAAAATGAGTTAATGGGCATACAACTCTTGTTACAGTACATGAGAGGAGATAGGTGGCATGCACATTAGCAAATATTCATTACTACTATTTTTAAAAATTACTTAGAGACTTGACTTTCTCTTTCCTTTTTTTCCCCCCACACAGGGTCTCACTATGTAGTTCTGGGTGTTCTGGAACTCACTATGTAGACCAGGCTGGTCTTGAACTCACAAAGATCTACCTGTCTCTGCCTCCCTGTGGTTGTACCACCATGCACATCTGAGAAACTCTCTCTCCCTCTCCCTCTTTTGGTTTTTCTTTTTTTTTTTTTTCTTTTTCTTTTTTGGTTTTTCGAGACAGGATTTTTCTGGCTTTGGATGCTGTCCTGGAACTCTTCTGTAGACCAGGCTGGCCTCCAACTCACAGAGATCCGTGTGCCTCTGCCTCCTGAGTGCTGGGATTAGAGGTGTGTGCCACCACTACCCAGTCAAGAATTTCTTTTTTAAAAAAAGATTTTTCTTTTAAAAAAATAGTTATTATATATACAATGTTGTACCTGCATGTATGCCTGAATGCCAGAAGAGGGCACCAGACCTCATTACAGATGGTGTGAGCCACAATGTGGTTGCTGGGAATTGAACTCAGGACCTCTGGAAGAGCAGCCAGTGCTCTTATCCTCTGAGCCATCTCTCCAGCCCAAGATTTATTTTTCTATGTATGGGTGGTTTGCCTGCATGTATGTGCATCGTTTGTACAGTGCCTACGGAGGCCAGAAGGGCGTGTCAGATCCCCTGGAACTGTAGTTAAGAGATTGTTGTGAACAACCATGTAGATACTCAAAAAGCTCAGTCCTCTGGAAGAGCAGCCAGTGAACCACTAAATCATCTGTTTCTCATTACTATTTTTGTGTGTGTGCGTGTGTTTTTAGATAGGGTTTCTTTGTGTAGCTCTGGCTGTCCTGGAACTCACAGAGACCCACAGGCCTCTGCCTCCAGAGTACTGGGATTAAAGGTGTGCGCCACCACTCAGCTTCATTGCTAATTTTTTAAAGACAGGGTCTCAGTATATAGCTGTGGCTCTTGAACTCACAGACCCACTGGCCTCTGCCTCTTGAATGGCAGCTTTAAAGGTATGCACCGCCATGCCAGGTGTCCTTATTATTCTTATTAATGGTGTTCTAATTACTTATCATCTCCATCATCATTTGCATTGTGCTGCCTAAGGGGAAAACTGGCCAGTTCTTATTCTGCCTCCACCTGCTGGAAGTTGCAGTCACCCTCACCCTTTTCTCCCCCCAAACCTGAATTCGGAGCTGCAGACTTCGGTTGGCTTGCTCCAGGGATCGCTGCCGGCTCTCCAGGTCTTTGGAGCGTTGCTGTTCCTTTTGTAATTTGCGGATGTAATCCACAGATGCCTTCAGGATGGTGCCCTTGTTCCAGCGCATCTCCCTGTGGGGCCCAAGAGGGAGGAAAGACCGAGTGCTGCATATGAAGTTTCTCAGGGGTATTGTACCAGGCAGATGGAATACCTGACCATATGTCAGAACTTGAGGTAAACCAAAGGGTTAGAATGCTTACACAAACCCCTACGCTTGCAATCTTCCACCGGTGGCCATTATACCCCCAAACCTGGAAGCTCTCTTGTAACTTGAACCCTTCTGGCTCCTTCCCTGCCCCCACTATAGCCAAGGTTGGCCTCTTAGTGTTAACATAGGAAACTATTCTCATCTCAGACTCTGTACTTGGATACAAGCCTTCACCCAGATCACTCTCCCTCCACCATGTGCCCTCCTTATTCTTGCCCATCCATGCTCTCAGTGCTAGGGAAGATCGCACGTGGCAGGCACTGTGCTTAGCTATATGCACAGCTCCATGGTGAGGCTGTCTGTCTACTCAAGTGTTTCCTTGTCAGCCAAGGCCCGCTCAGTCCTACACTCCTCACAGCCAGCTTCACCTTTCCAACATCATCTTCTGGGATTTTTTTTAAAGTTTGATTGAGATCTACTTATTTTTATTTTGTGTATAGGTGTTTTGCCTGCATGTACGTGTGAATACCAATTGTGCCTGCCCATTGCCCATGGAGGCCAGAAAAGGGTATAAGATCCTCTGGGACTAGACTCATAGACACCATTTGGGTGCTGGGAATCAAACCCGGGTCTTCTGGAAAAGCAGTCTTCAGCCCCACTGTGTTCTTTCTGTTGTTTTGAGGCTAGCCTTAAACTGTAGATCCTCCTGCCTCACACTGCTGAGTGCTGGGGGGTGACAGGCCCTGTTCCCTTCTGTTGATTATGTTCTGCAACCCTCATTGGAAAGTACGTCGTGGATCTATTTGTCTTTTTTTTTCCCTTGGTTTTTTGAGACAGAGTTTCTCTGTGTAGCCCTGGCTGTGCTGGAACTCACTCTGTAGACCAGGCTGGCCTTGAACTCACGGAGATCTGCTTGTCTCTGCCTCCTGAGTGCTGGGATTAAAGGCGTGTGCCTGGCAGGATTCTACTTGTCTTAACTGTCTACTTGTCCCAAGTAAAGCATCAGATCCAAGAGGACAAGGGCCGTTTTCTTTTTTTCTTCCCTCTGGTATCCTCAGAGCCTAGCAGAGTACCTGGTGCAAAGCAAAGGCCCAATAACTAAATCTTGAGTAAGCAAAAGAAGTACTAAATGAATAGAACACTTGTGTTCCATAGGGTGCTGACCGGACAGACAAACTAACATCATGTAATTTATAGTCTGAGGGTCTACAATCCCTAAGAAAAGACAGAGAGCTCTTTCCTGGGGTGGTATTGCTTTTTTGGTGCAGAGTCTCACTCTGTAGCCCAGGATTGTCTAGACCTTACTATGTAGCCCAGGCTGGCCTTGAATTCTTGGCAATCCTCCTGCCCCAGCTCCCCAGTGCTGGGCTTACAGGTATGAGCCTCAGCATCTGGCTCAGAGAACTTTTGCCTGGGCAAGGCTATATGGCAGACACACCAAGGAACAACTTTCCTGGTCCAGGGTGCTTGTTCCACCTCCCATTGGCCTAGGGTCCCCAGCCCAGACTCACGGATCATTGGACTTGGGGATGAGGGTGCCCAGCTCTTTGATCCTATCGTTAATGTTGAATCGCCTGCGTCGTTCAACTTTCAAGAGAGGGGGAGAAAAAGAAAGAGTAGGACAGTCATCAATGGGTGAAGGAAGAAGGAGGAACAGGGGTGCTGGGAGGCTCCCCATGGAAGGCGGCCCTTGAAGCAAGGAGCACGGCAGGGCTGAGTGGCAGGTGGGCAAATGCGCCTGCTCTCGGGCTTACTTAGGTTGTGATTGTCTTTCTTCTGTCGCTCCTTCAAAAGGGCCTTTGCCTCGGTTTCTGGAAGAGAGTGAGGGTGGATATCAGGGCTTCTGGGTATAGGAAGCAGAGTCCCTGAAGATGCAGAGGTAGGGGCTAGTGGGAGAGGGACAGAAAGTGTGACTTTTTTAGAGACAGGGTCTTGCTTTGTTGTCCAGGCTGGCCTTGAACACCTGACTTGAAGCCATCCTCCTTTTCAGTCTCTAAATTAGCTGCAACTACAGAGTTTAGCCACAGAGCCAGACTTGGAGTGATTTTTTTTAAAGTAGACTTATTTTTATTTTCTGTGTATGGGTGCTTTGCCTTCATGTATGAATGCACTGCCTGGCACCCAAGGAAGTCAGAAGAGGGCACTGCATCCCCTGGAATTTGAGTTACAGATAATTGTGAGCCACCATGTGGATAGTGGAAATCAAACCCGGGTCCTCTGGGAGAGCAGCCAGTGCTCTTAACTGCTGACCCTGATGACGACAACGATAACAATGTCGATGATAATGATGACTACGATGACAACTTCAACAACTTCTTCCTTCCTTCCTTCCTTCCTTCCTTCCTTCCTTCCTTCCCTTCCTTTTCTTCCTTCTTCTTCTTCTTTCTTCTTCCTTCTTCTTTTTTTAAAAGACAGAGTCTCAATATATAGCTCATACTGGCCTTAAACCCTCCAAGTGCTGGGACCAAAATCATGCACCACCATTCCTGTTGACTGCTTTAAAAGATGTCTTGAGCCAGGCATGGTAGTTCATGCCTATAATCCCAGCATTGTGAAGGAGAGGCAGGAAGATTGCTCCAAGTTCAATGCCAGCCTGGGCTATATAGGGAGTTCCAGAGCTGGGCATTTGGGCATAGCTCTGTAATTTCAGCACTCAGGAGGCGGAGGCAAAAGGACTGCTGGGAACCTCAGGTCAACTTAGGCTACAGAGTGAATCTGTGTCTCAAAAAAAAATAAAATGTCTCTCTTTGCTATTTTTCTATGAAACCATGGTGGCACAGGCTTTCTGTTACATTCAAGATAAGAGGAAGTCAGAGAAAATGAGGTGAAAGTAGGACCAAGAGACAAATGAGGAAAAAAGCGGGGGGGGGGGGCAGTTGGCTTTATTTCTCTTCTCTGTGGTGCGTGGGATTGAACCTAGGGTCTTGCAGATGGTAAGCTACCCTGCCAGCCCCAGCCTCAACCTGTTTCTGAAAAGCTCAAACCTTCTCCCTAGAATCAGGTCTAGCTCCAGACCTAGCAGTGACAGGGCTTGGCTCAAGGGACAGGGTGGGGTACAGGGCCAAGACACTAGCACTTACCAGAAATCTCCCGTTTGATGTTAGGCAGCTCAGCAGGACAGGAATTGCTGACAGTGATGGCTGGTGTGGCCACTCCTTGGTTGCTGTACACATCAAGCAGGTTGCCAGACACAGGCAGCTGTGGACAGCAAAGGCATAGAGCCTCCTCACACTCAGGCTCCTGACCCTTGCACATTAAAAGGCAGAGCCCCCAGCAGGGTGGTGGCGGTGCATGCCTTTAATCCCAGCATGCCTTTAATCCCAGCACTCCAGGAGGCAGAGGCAGCCGGATCTCTGTGAGCTCCAGGTGAGGCCAGCCTGATCTACAGAGCAAGTTCCAGGACAGGCTCAAAGCTACACAGAGAAATCCTGTCTTGAAAAACCAAAAAGAAGTCAGAACCCCCTAATGCAAGGACTGGGAATTCCAGAGGATCCATTCTTCTTCAGGGAAGTTTCACATGGTACTTAACAGTGGGAACAGAACCAAGTGAACTTTCTCTGGTTTGTGGGAACTTGGCTCCACCCACCCAGTCCCTCAAATGCCTCAGTGGCCTCTGAAGCTCTACTCCAAAACAACTCTAGGACTGGCTCAGAGAAGAAAAATGCTGGAAAATCACAGCGCTCAGGTCTCTGTCAGTTCTGATCTGACATTCCAGGCCATTAGCTGCTTCCAGCACAGCATTCCAATCCGGCATTCTTGGAACACTCTAACTCAATCTGTTCAGACCTTGGTAAATTATCATGGCAACATGCCACCCCAAATCTGGCTTTCTGGACAGTTCCAACCGAATCCCCAATCTTAAGTATGATCACTACCTTTAAAACCACGAGCTCCTACTGGTCATTTACCAAGGTCTTGACTCTATGTCCACCCACACATTCTGATATCCCGGGTGGTCTAGTCTAACTATTTCAGAACTAGTGCTGCCTTTATACCAGCCTAGTGTTTGTCTTTCCCTCTTACTAGGCTAGCGACAGTCTGGTGCAACACACTCGGATAGAAGTGTACCCAGTCCTGACCCTGATGAGCGGTCATAGAATGAAACCCCTTTGAGGCTTTCAGATCTAGCTCGGAACCTCTAGTTGTGTCCAAAGCAGTGAAAAGTTATGAACATGTGGAACTCTTTGTGTGTGTGGTACTGAGGACAGAACCTAGGACCTCACCACAAGGTAGGCAAGCACTCTACTCAGCTACATCCTCAGCCCTGAACCATTACCATTGTTATACAAGGTTCTATCCTCTTGGTATGTTGGGGAAAGCTATGAGATTCTTTGAATGTTGCAGAATCAGATTGTTATAATGGAAGATCTATTGCTCTGGAAAGTTTTGTTCATTTTACAAGGATCCAGCCTCTTGGCCCAATTCATTGCAAGGGACTTGCTACATTCCAAATAGTACAAGGCCCAACCACTTGTTTTAACCCAAGCCTTTTAGTTCCAATTACTACAAAGTAGTATTGAATCCATTGTGACACTCAAAACTGCTACATGATTCCCACTTGTTGGTACTTAGAAGAGCACAGCCCAAGTGCCAGGTAATAGTATGTCTATCAACTCCCCATACTGTATGTATCTAACTCTACCAGGGTCGCCTCTCCATGAAGTCCAACAAAGACCCAAGGGCAGTGGTGGGCCTAAGCCCCATTCTCAATATAAGGCCCTTCTCTCTATCTTAGTATAATGCATGGCAGGGGTCGCTCATATACACACAGCCAGTGCAGGTGTGGTCTTAGTGACAGAAGAATGCCATAACTTTTAGACCACCTCCCTTCTTAGGGCCTCACCGTGCTGGGGAGCTGCAGCCCTGCAGTGCCTCCAGGAAGATAGCTGAGCATCTCATCGTTGTAACTGGACTCTAGGCTGATGATCTCATCAATGACATCATCAATCTGGGGAAAAAGTAAATACTGTACAGGGTTAGAAGAATTGGGAGGGGTGTCTGGGGGTGAGAGTAGCTTAATGGTAGAGTGCTGGCCTAGCATGTGCAAAGGCCCTGGGTTCTGTTCCCAGAACCCAGCATTCACATTCACACACACACACACACACACACACACACACACACACACACACACCCAATAATAAAACTGGACAAAGGGCACAAGGGAAGGTTATCTACAGACTCTTACCTCCTTCTCTGAGCTGGATCCAATGGTGAGCAGCGCCATGGGGCTGTTAGGAGCACTGCCTGTAGGGCCAGTGGCATGGGCAGTTTCAGGGGCAGGAAGTGGCTGGGCACTGGCAGGCCCCGGTGGTGGGGTGAGGGCCTGGGAAGCCAGCTTGGGCCCAAGTGTGGTAGACAAGTACTGTTTCACCTGCTGCCGGCGAGCTTGCTGCAGGTGGTAGCGTGTGGGGTTCTCCAGGTGTGTCTGAACCTGTCAAATAAAAGGGGAGGGGCACAAAAGAGCTCAGAGGAATAGCTAAGCCCTGGCCTGGCTGTATAGCTCAACAATTTTTAGGCTCATGTGGACAAACTAGGCCTGGAATTTGAGAACATCTCAAAAATATTAGTGAATCTGCCAAGACCCTAAACTTCTTTTCCCAGAAGTCCTTAAGAACTCCAAATTCCACCCAGGCTAATAAGTTCTCTCAGTTTCTATATCACCCAGTAAGAGACCTCAGAGCTCCCTAATAAGTATCTGATACCATGCAACATAACCAGGAACTAAGTATACCACGTATGCCTTCCCTATGTATCTGCACAGGTTCGGAAGAAACCTAAGAGACCATCAATACATGGGGTTCAAGCACAGACCATTTAAACACTATCATGACCTGCTCTTAGAACCACATGGACCCTGTCCAAAAGCCACTGTGACCCCAGGACCATTTCTTAGTCACTGACTCCCAGAGCTTCCTGATCTGTCCTTACCTTGAGCACCTCCCTGGGCACCTGAGCAGGGGGTGGACGACCCAGTGTGTGGCCACCAGCAGAGACGCCAATCACAGAGATGGCTGGTGAGGCAGGTGCAGGATTGGGGAAGGGAGCAGCTGCTGCCTGTTCCCGTCGCTCACGCCTCTCCTGCTCCTGTGCCTGGGCCCGCATCAGCTGCTGACGCAGCAAGACCCGCGATGAAGATGATGATGACATGGCAGGGGTCCTGGAGCCCCCTGCAGAAGACGATGCAGAGAGTGTAGCTGGGGTGGTTGGTGTGGCCTGCAGAGATATTGGGAGGCTGCGGAATGGGAAATATGGGACCATACGTAAGCTAGACGTTTCTTTCCAAGCCTAAGGATCAGACTGTGCTGGATTACATCCAGAAACGGACTTGTTCTCTGTGTTCCCAGAGCACAATGTGTGGGTGGGAGACATAGGTATCAGGCCTGGCTGTGGACCTCAGGAGGCGCTGGGACCAGACACACTTCCATCACTCAAGAGGTCTGGCCAATTCCTCCAGGGAAAATAGACTGTAGCCCTCGGCCTTAATGGTGAGGGCTCCTCAGTTGGAGTAGGTTCACAGAGTGAGTGCAGAAGCTAGGCTCTAATAAAAGGAGTGTTTCTTACTAAAAAGGTGAGTTCAAGTGACACTGGCTGAAGCGGGGTAACGTGCTAAACCTAATCTGGAGCTCAGGCATCAGGCTCCAGGAACCCAGACTCCATTTCCTCCCTGCCCAGGGTTCTGCTGCCAGGAGCTAGTCAGTTTTGAAAATCTGGGAGGTTTCACAATCCTCTTCCTGCCCCTCTTCCAGGTCCCCTCCCCTCTCTTAGAGCCCAGGCCGATGACTCAGCACATTTAGGCTTCCACCCACCAGCCTGGGCGCTCAAGAGCTGAGGGAGGGTGGGTTTTCCAGGTGTGAGGAGGGCTAAACAGGGGCTGCACAGACCTACCCACAGGAGGGCGGGAGTTTAGGAAGACCACGCCCATCCAAGCAGCCAGGCCCGTAGGAAGCTTTGTGTATGAATTCGAGTTCAGGAGACAAGCAAGGTAGGGTAGGCTAAGGGCAGGCCAGAGACGCACTGACTTGTCCACCTGCTCTCCTCCTTCGTGCCTCTAATTTCCGCACTGGGAAAATATACACTACTGAGGAGGGGAGAATGGGCTGGGTGGGCTCAGTGGGGAGGAGGACTGAGAGAAGGGTCGGTTAAGCCAGGCCTACCTGGAGCGGAGGGGTAGAGGTTGGCTTTTGAGCTCGTAGAAGCTGTCAGGATCAAGGATGTTTTCTAATTCGATGTCAGCAACAATCCCGGATTCCGGAAGCAAAGAATTCAGGCTGAGGGTGGGAGGGAGGAAGGAGTGATCAGTGACTGCCGGGAGCTCTTAATACCCTCCCTTCCCCAGACACCCAGGCGGGCTCTCAAACACACAAGGGCACTGCCACGAAGTCCCATATCCTTTCCCTCTTCCTACTTCTTACTGCTACCCATAGGCCCTTAAGGGTCAGAACAATAAAAATGCTTGGATCCCAACTCTCTCGCTCCAGCAATCACAACCTGGGTTTAAGGGGGGGGGGAACAAGAGGACTTTGGGAATGACAATTCACTTTGTATAAGGACTTCAGGCTTTGCATTCAGAGTTCTCCCAGCCCCCACACCCCCTACTGTTTTGCCGACAGCTGAATGTGAACCCCTGTCTGTATACATGCACACAGAGCAAGTAAGGGCACCCCTCGCCTAAGAGTCCATTGTAACACAAACTGAATGCATCACAAAGAACTGGGCGCCCTCCTTTACTTTGCATCGGGAGTTACCACTTTGCAAAGGAGTTCTTCCAGCCCCAGCCAGAGTTCATAGGCCGCTGATCCCTATCCAAATACAAGAATGGAAATAGGAAAGGCTCCCCTCACTCCACCAGTGAGCATCTTCAAAGAGAATTTGAGTGTACGATCTGCCTTGCACGAGGAACATCATTCTTAGCTAGAAGAAACTGCCCAGCCTCCTCCTACTTTTTAGATAGATCAAAACACACACCCGTTTTCAGTATCAACATCCACTGGCACACAAAACAAGCTGTATCTCAAATGAAGGAAGAAGGCTGAGGTCAGCCTAGACTATATAGGGAGGCTTCATCTCAAAAAAAAAAAAAAAAACCCACAGGAGCTGGGGTTTGCCTACCATGTAAGAGCCCTGAGTTCCACCCACAGTGCCGCAACAAAGCAATATACATCTCCCCCATTTAATTGTGCTCACTACTGTGATGATCTAGGAATTTAAGATGGTTCTGCTCAGTCCTCCCTGCTAAGAATAAAGGACCCTAGTGTCCGGGCCAAAAACATCCATTCAAGTTAATATGTATCCTTGCTGAAAGTGTATAGGTCAGCGGTGCAGCACTCGCCTACCAAGTGTGAAGCCCCGGGTTCCATCCACCGCATCCCCAATAACATGCACCCTTGAGTTTAGTCAAGTTTAGAATCCACAAAGATTGTGACTTTGGTAAGAAGTCTCTCCCCTGCCCAACAATGGTCTTCCTTCCCCTCCTTGCCCACAGATGGGGCTCTAAAACCACCCAGGAAGTTGGGAAGAGGAAGCTCTGAGAGTAGCTAAGTTCAGCACAATCCCAGGCAGAAAGAAGGCAGCCCCCTCCCATACTCACACACCACACTGCACATAAGTTGGAAAAATGGGTATTGGGGAGGGCAAGGTTGTGTGGACAAGAAGGGCTGGAGTTTCAAAGCGAGGCTGATGGAAGAGGATGAGAAGAGAGACGGAGGACCCACCCAGACAGGCATGGTGCAATCGGTACTCACTCCAGCTCTAGAGACTGATTCAAGATTACACCCGGGAACTGAGAGACCGGCTGGGAGGGCGAAATAAAAGGAAGAGGGGGTGTGTGGGTAGGGAGTGGGCAGGGCTGGCTGAGAGGCTAGGGTGAGTGGCAGCAGAAACAAGACCCTCCTCTGGGTTCCCAAATAAGGTTAGAGGCCTCCCCCTTTCTTCGGTAAGAGTGAAGTATCTATCCAGTCTCCCCTGCCGCCTCGCGTTTAATCTCTTACTCGAATAAGCAAGAGGGGTTTCTACTATCCGGCATTTCTATACAGACTGGGCGGGCGGGCGAGGGGGGGCGCGGGACCAGGACGAAGCAGTGAATCGACTGGGCCGATCAAGTAGTTGCTTCGCTCGATTACACACACACACACACACACACACACACACACACACACACACACACACACACGCGGCATATCTAAGACCTCCACCTAACTCCTCCAGATTCATGTTATTCCCAAACACAGCACCGACTACTGAGAGTCACTAAGTGTCCCAAATAGCACCTCTGCCTCCACGGATCTTTTCTCTCACACTGAAGGAAAAAGATGCCGGGATTTCCTTAAAATCAGTGCCTCACCTAACAGTGTACCCTCCAATTCATCCCTCTGACCGGCTCAACAATTCCAAATTCAGCTTCTGTTTCCCAAGTTTAGCTGCCTCAGACCAGTTTCTGTATACTCCACAATCTGCCTCGTTACACCCAGTCAAGAGCCCCCAAATATGACGGAGCCCTCCTCAACGCACTCCCACTACTTTTAAGCTTCAATCTAAGCCGGTCAGTACCAGATTTCTGAGGTGCCCACCCAAGATGGGCACCCCGACGTCCTTCAAGCCTAGGCCAAGAGTCTCCAGTCCCAGTCCGGGGTCCCCAATGTCCTGAGATAAGTCCCCAGGGAACCTCAGTTGTCACTCCCGGCCCCAGGTGGCCCCGCACCTGAGCAGCTGGGCCGAGTCGGCCGGCCTGCGCTCTTCCAACAGCACGAACACGGCTCGAGGGCCCTCCACGCTGGCCTCTACGCCGTCCCGAGCTGGCTCGGCTGCATGAGACATGACGCCCGGCCCCGGGCGAGCCCTGCCAGGCCGGTCGGGCCTTGGCCCGGTCCCCCTAACAAAATAAGAGTCCCCCTCCCCCCGCTCGCCACTGCCTCCTCCGTTAAGCCATGGAGCTAGCTCTGCGCGGGCGGGCGGCGTCGGGAAGATGGGATGGGCCGTGAGTCATCACCCGCCCTGAACGGACCGACACCCCCCCAATCTAACCCTGGACGACCGCTTGCCTCCCCCTCGTCCTCTTCCCCCTCCTCCCTGGACTGGGGAAACTCCACAGGAAGTGACCGCACGGGGGATGGAAGTCTAGTTGGGCCATACCTCCTGAGCAAGGCAGCCAATTGCTAGTGGGAGATTCGAGGGCCCGCCCTAAGCCACGACTTCGAGGCGTAGGGAACACCGGGTTTGCACCGCCCTTCGGAGAAGGGAGTCCTTAGGCCACGCCCTCGGCGACGAAAGCAAATAGGCGAGGAGTGATTTGCTTGAGCCACGCCTTCATTTTTGCGTAGCTTCCTGAGCCACACCCCCCTCAAATTATCCACACCATCCCTACACCTCCCCAGCCCCAACCCCCATCCCCAGCAAGATACTAAACTAAATCTTGGGTCTTCTGCACCTGCTTGGAAAGTCTGCACGCCAAGCTTTTAACGGAACCGCGCCGGCTCTTACCCAGGGTCATCCCAGACCGAACTCCAACTTCTTTGTACCCCTGTCTTCTCAAGCCACTATGTAACTGAGGCAGAAACAAGACCAGTCCTTGAAGATGGTGCTGAAGCCTTACCCTTTCGGTGCCTGCAGTCCAGCCACGGAGCTGGTCCTCCTGAGAAAGCTCAGCCTATTTTGTTATCTAAAGTATTTTTTGTACTATGATCACTGTACTATGCAGTAGACGGTTAATGAAGCTTTTGACAGATGGATGAATGAGTGGACCGATACTAATTAGATCTGGTTTCCGGTGAATGACTTCTGTAATCATAACGAACTATTTCAATAATGCAGGGGACCTGCTCTACTCTGTGCCTCCACTTTCCTACCCTGTTAATAGGGGCCATAATGTGTGTCAGCACAGTTATGAGGATTAGGGATAAATAATGAAAAAGACTGGCCTGCTGTTTTGCATACAATAATTTCTCCAAAATTAATTGATTCACTCACTTGTTCACTTATTCAGCATTTAGGAGGTGCCTGTGTGGGACAGATAATTACAAGGTAGCATGGACACAGCCACAGTGGTCTCATCCATACTATCAGTTACACAAAACACCCGAGTCCATCTTACTCCTTCCCAACATCCCAAGAATATCAGTTGGATTGTGAGAACACTAAAGTGGTTGTGGGAGTAGTCTGTAATCACAGTACCAGGAAATTGAAAGCCAGGAGAATCATGCTCAAGGTCATGCTTAGCTACACTGGTCTGGAGATACAAGCAATCTGTTCTCAAAGAAAAAGACAAGAAAGTTCACAGGACTTGCAATTCCTGATATTGATAATCTTATTTCACAGTGCTTCACTTGGTTTTAAAACTTGTACATTTCTGCACACACACACAAAACCATCTCACAATGGGGACCCTCTCCAGAAGAAAGATTACAGTGTTACGTTATTTTTGAAGATTTTGTTTGGTTTGGATTTGTTTGAGACAGGATCCACTTTTGTAGCCCTAACTGGCATAGAACTCACTATGTAAAGCACATTGGCCTTGAATTCACAGAAATCTGACTGCCTCTTACTCTCCAGAGCCCGGATTGAAGGGCAAGAACCACTACCACCACTACTTCAGGCTACTCTTTTTAAAAAGAAAATATTTATTTAGGGTGTGTGTGTGTGTGTGCCTTACATGTATGTATGTAAACCATGTACACGCAAAGGCCATTGGAGGTCAGAAGAGGGCACTGGATGCCCTGAAATTGGAGTTGCAGACGGTGGTTACCCTTCATGTGGATACTGACAATCAGAACCTAGTAAGGTGGTGGTGATGCACTCCTTTATTCCCAGCACTCCAGAAGCAGAGAGAGGTGGATCTCTGTGAGTTCAAGGCCAGTCTGGTCTACACAGCAAGATCCAGGACAGGCTCCAAAACTACAGGGAAACCCTGCCTTGAAAAACAAAAACAAGCCAGGCATTGGTGGCGCATGCCTTTAATCCCAGCACTCAGGAGGCAGAGGCAGGTGGATCTCTGTGAGTTTGAGGCCAGCCTGGTCTACAGAGTGAGTTCCAGGACAGCCTCCAAAGCTACACAGAGAAACCCTGTCTCGAAAAACCAAAAAAAAAAAAAGAAAGAAAGAAAGAAAAGAAAGGAAAAAAACAAAACAACAAAAACAAACAGCCAGGCAGTGGTGGCACAGACTCCAAAGCTACAGAGAAACCCTGTCTCGAAAAAACAAAACAAAACAAAAATCAGAACCTGGGTACTCTATATGAGCAGCAATTGTTCCTAACCACTGATTGATTTCTCTATCCTTTATTATTCTGTTATGTATATTTTATATGTATGAGTGTTTTCCCTTCATATGGGTATATGCACCCTGAGCATGCCTGGTGTTAGGACCTCTGGAAGAGCAACCATATTCTTAACTGCTGAGCGGTCTTCTCCAGCACCAAGAAGAGACATTGTAACATTGTTATTTTTTGGTCTTTTGACACAGGGTTTCTTTGTGCAGCACTGGCTGTCCTGGAATTAACTCTGTAGACCAGGTTGGTCTCGACTCACAGAGATCAGCTTGCCTCTGCCTCCCCAGTGCTGGGACTTAAGCATGGGTCACCATGTCTCTCTAGAACAGTAGGATGAAGAAACATGGGGCCTTGTGTGCAATGGCTGCAAACGGCAGCTTCCTTGGTGTAGCCTGTTGCCTGTGTACATGTAGCCTGTTGCCTGTGTGGGTTGCCCTAAGGGAACTTGGAGACAATTTCCCAGTGTATATTCATGTTTCTGATCTCAATGGCTATCTCCAGACTAGGATCCAGGCATGTGTATGTGGGTGCTTTTGGGAAGCTCCAGGTTATCAAGCTACATAATAGGGAATATAAGATTGAGGCTCTACATAGAGTCAAGTTCCCTTGTTGCCAGAAGATCCACACCTTGAATAAGTAGGCCTTCTGTGTTTAATGCAGATGAATTTGAAAACATGCTAGCTGAGAAAATTCCTGATGTCTATGAGGTAAAATATACCCCCCAATCATGGTCCCCTGGACAAGTGGAGAGCCTTGCACTCATGAGTTTCAGCTGTGCACTCCCACAACTCACGGAAGTTTTGTTCAGTAATAAATATCACACCCTATCTGGGAAAAGAATAGAATATTGCCACGCATTGATGGCACAGGCCTTTAATCCCAGCACTTGGGAGTCAGATGCATCTCTAAATTTGAGGCTAGCCTGGACTTACTAGAGTAAGTTCCAGGACAGCCAGGGTTACACAGAGAAACCCTGACTTAAAAAACCAAAAGATATAAACTAAAGCAGCAATAGTTGATACCGATTGGTCCTCCTCTTGACAATTTCCCTGTATTTTTATGTGCAATGGTGTTTTGTCTGCATGTATGTCTGTGTGAGGATGTTGGATCCTCTGGAACTGGAGTTACAGACAGTTGTGAGTTGCCATGTGGTTGCTGGGGATTGAACCCGGGTCCCCTGGAACAGCAGCCAGTGCTCTTAACTGCTGAGCCATCTCTCCAGCCCCACTTTCCCTATATTCATTCATTTTCATACTTACACTAAAATTCTTAGATGGGTTCTAAACATTATCTTATCTTACCATATATAAATATATAATCGCAAGGTGCAGCAAGGTGAGGTCACTTGCCCTGAGGTTACCCAGTTCATCAAACCTGGCATTTGAGCATTCTCCCCCTGCCTGTCTTCCAGTCTTTCCATAGATCTCTTTATACTGTGCCCAGATAGAAAACACCAATCTGGCCTGGCAGTGGTGGCACACACCTTTAGTCCCAGCACTCGGGAAGCAGAGGCAGGTGATCTCTGTGAGTTCGAGGCCAGCCTGGTCTACAAAGTGAGTTCCAGGATGGCCAGGGCACCCCAAGATGACAGTAGGTATTTATGGTAGAGTTGTAAGATAACTGAAGATTATAGAAACTGCCTTCCCAAACTTACTCTTGTCCTAACCCACTAACGTTCTCTTCTTTTTCTTTCCTTCCTTTATGTCTTTTTTTGAAACAGGCTCTCACTTTGTATACCTGGAAGGCCTGGAATTTGGTAAGTACACTACCAGGCTGTCCTTGAACTCATAAGAGATCCACCTGCTTCTGCCTCCCCAGTGGTTGTGATTAGAGGTGTGTGCCATCACACTCTTCACCTTTTGAAAAAACATTTATTTGTGTGTGTGTTTTATATGTTTGTGTATGCATCATATAGAGGTCAGAGAACAACTTGAAGGAGTCAGTTATCTCCTACCTTTATATGGGTTTGGGGCATTTAAATCAGGTCTTCAGTCTTGGTGGCAAGAACTGTTACCTACTGAGCCACCCACTGGGCCTCATGAATGTTATATAACAATGAGAGAGGGTAGGGGGAAGGCTGGAGGGATGGCTCAGCGGTTAAGAGCACTGACTGCTCTTCCAAGAGGTCCTGAGTTCAATTCCCAGCAACTACATGGTGGCTCACAACCACCTTGAATGGGATCTGGTGCCCTCTGCTGACAGCAGGCAGAAGACATAATGAATAAATAAAATCTTTTAAAAAATGAGAGAGCGAGCAAGAGTGGGAGCAAACATGAGAGCTAGACCAAGGAGTGGGTGTGAGAGCTTGAGAAGGACTTTGTAGATGTGATTAAATCAGAGGGTTATCTATCTATCTATCTATCTATCTATCTATCTATCTGAGGTTCTCACTGCATAACTCTGGTTGGAACTCTCTATGTAGACCAGGCTGGCCTCAAACTCATGGAGATCCACTTACCTTTGCCTCTCCAGTATGAGATTGAAGGCGTGCACTCCTACAGCTGGTTTCGAAAAATCAGGGTCTTGCCGGGCGTTGGTGGCACATGCCTTTAATCCCAGCACTCAGGAGGCAGAGGCAGGCGGATCTCTGTGAGTTCGAGGCCAGCCTGGTCTCCAGAGCGAGTGCCAGGATAGGCTCCAAAGCTACACAGAGAAACCGTGTCTTGAAAAACAAAAACAAAAACAAAAAACAAAAAAAGAAAGAAAGAAAGAAAAAAATCAGGGCCTTGCTGTGTTATCAGGGCTGGCTTCAAAGTCCCATGCTTAAGTGATCTATAACATCAGTCTCCATCAATCTTCTGAGTAGCTAGGATTCCAGGCATACATTAGCACTGTTAGTTTCTAAATTAAAGATTTTGAAATGGGGACATTATTCTGGATTATCCAAGTCGACCCTAATTGTAACCACAAGTGTTTTTGTTTGCTTGTTTGTTTATGACACAGGGTTTCTCTGTGTAACTGTCCTGGCTGTCCTGGAACTCACTCGGTAGACCAGGCTGGCCTTGAACTCACAGAGATTCGCCTGTCTCTGCCTCCTGAGTGCTGGGATTAAAAGTGTGTGCAATAACGATCCAGCTACAAGTGTTTTTATGAAAGGTAGGTGAAGTATATCTGACTGACAGACAGAGAGGAAGTAATGTGACAGTGGGAACAGAGATTGGGGTGAGATGGCTATAAGCCAAGGAAAGCCAGCAGCAGAAGAGACAAAGACTGCATTTTTTTCTTAGAGACACCTTGATTTTGGCTTGGTGAAACTGATTTTAGACTTCTACTTCCCAGAACTGTGAAAGAATAGATTCCCAAACTTCTGTCAACTTGACCCACCAAGTTAATGATGATGAGTTACAACACTGAAGCCTTTGGGGTGGAACTGGAGGTTATTGTGGGGCACTTAGATATGCTTGAGAATTACTGGTGGCAATTTAAGGGCATAATTGGGGACTACTGGAAAGTACTTGGGTGTTGTTGGAACTATCAAAGGGCCATGGGGTCACTGGAGAATGGTTTGAGTATAGTTAGGAGATTGGGACTATAAATGGGGAATGTTTGCAAGTAGCACTAAGGGATACTGAGTGGCAATTTTAGGGTATAGTTGAGAATTCTTGAGGCATGATGTAGATGGTACAGTTGAGGGTTTTCAATTTGTGCCTGTGTGTGTACTCTTTTTGTTTGTTTGTTTGTTTTGTTTTTCGAGACAGGGTTTCTCTGTGTAGGTTTGGAGCCTATCCTGGCACTCGCTCCAGAGACCAGGCTGGCCTCCAACTCACAGAGATCCGCCTGCCTCTGCCTCCCGAGTGCGGGGATTAAAGGCCTGCTCCACCAACGCCCGGCCTCAACGTCATTTTTAGCCACACGGTAAGTTTGAGACCAGCCTAAGCTACATGAGACCCTATCTCAAAATAGAGACAGAGGGAGGAGAAGAGAGGAGAGGCACACACCTTTAGTTCCAGTACTCTGAGGCAGAAGCCAGCCTGATCTACATAGTTCCAGGACAGCCAATGCTACGGGGGTGGGGGGTGGGGAACTGGGGGGGTCAGGGGGAGCCCTGACTTTAAAAAAAGAGAAGCTGGGTAATTGTGGTGTACACCTTTAATCCCAGCACTTAGGAGGCAGAGGCAGGAGGATCTCTGTGAGTTCGAAACCAGCCTGGTCCACAGAATGAGTTCCAGGACAGCCTGAGCTACAGAGAGGGACCCTGTCCCAAAAAAAAAAGGAAAGAAAGAAAAAAGGAGAAGGAAGGCAGGCAGGCAGTAAGGAATGTTGGAAGTAAAGCACAGAGAGACAGGGAACAGACACACCCATACAGAGAGGAGGGAGAGAGACAGGGAGGGGGAGAGACAGAGAGAGAGGGGGTAGGGAGAAGAGAGAGGGGCAAGACAAGTTAGGCATGCAACATGAAAATCCTTACAGAGCAGTATAGTTTGGGGTTTGCAGTTTGTGGATGTAATTGTGAGACAAAGGACGGGGAGTTAGGGAGCATTTATAGGCAGAGTTGGGGCTCTAGGGGAATTTTAGAGGTGAGGTTTGCAATTATTGAAAAGTAGTTTGGAATCAATGACGTAAAGTATTGTTTAATCCCAGCACTCGGGAGGCAGAGGCAGGCAGATCCCTGTGAGTTCGAGACCAGCCTAGTCTACAGAGCTAGTTCTGGGACAGCCTCCAAAGCCACAGAGAAACCCTGTCTCGAAAAACAACAACAATAAAAGGCATTTGGGAATGTTTTTAGAAGTTTTTCTTTTTGTCTTTGTTTTTAGGTTTTTTTTAACATTAAAAAAAAAACAAACCTCTGTGCTCGAGAGAGCGACAGTCGTGGAGTACAGATGACAACTTGTGGAATGTAGTTGGTTTTCTTCCCACTATATGGGCTCCAGGGATAGAATACAAGTCAGGATTGGTGGCAAATGGCTCCACTCTCTAAGCAATCTTTCTGAGTCACCTTCTTTTGATCTTTTAGGTCAGGGTTTCTCAACCTTCCTAATGGTGGGACCCTTTAATACATTTAGTTTCTCATGTTGTGGTGACCTCCAACCATAGAATTATTTTGTTGCTACTTCATAACTGCAATTTTGCTACAGTATAAATTGTAACATGGGGCTGGAGAGATGGCTCAGAGGTTAAGAGCACTGGCTGCCCTTCCAGAGGTCCTGAGTTCAATTCCCCGCAACCACATGGTGGCTCACAACCATCTGTCAAGATCTGGTGCCCTCTTCTGGCCTGCAGGCATACTTGCAGGCAGAATACTATACTTAATAAGTAAATAAATTTTTGAAAAAAAGGAAATTGTAACATAAAGATCTGGTATACAGGATATCTGATATGGGACCCAAAGGGCTCAAGGCCCACAGGCTTAGAAACATTGTTTTAGATCAAGGTCTCAATTGCCTAGCCTGTTTCAAACTTGGTATGTAGCCAATGATCACCTTGAACTCCTGATTCCTCTGCCTCTGCCTTCCAAATGCTAGAGTTACAGACATGTTCTGCTATGCCCCACTCCTTTAAAAAAGGAGATATAGAATTTCATTGCCTTTTCCAGGCTGGCCTCAAACTCCTGGGCTTAAGGATCTTCCTAAGTAGATGTGAGGATCTTCCTAAGTAGTTGTGAGTATCATATATTGTGCTTTCATGAATGTTGATAAAGGGAGGTTTAAGAGTGCAGTGGGTCATGGGAGGTACTTTGGAGTAAAGATGAGGCTGTGGGAGGGTAGCTTAATAATGACTGGGGATTAATGGAGTTGATTGGGGGTATAGCCTAGGGTTGATGAGTATGGTTTGGGGTGCTGTTCAGAAATCTGTTTTGAAGTTTGGATTTCAAGGAGCTATTCTGATTTGTAGTTAGAAGCTAATAGTGAGTGATTTGGGGAACAATTAATAGATCATTGTCTAGGCCAATATTCAGCAATAAAAAGCATAGACTACTTGTTCCATGCTACAATATGTACAAATCTTTTTGTTTGTTTGTTTATTTGTTTGTTTGCTTTTTGAGACAGGGTTTCTCTGTGTAGCTTTGGAGGCTGTCCCGGAACTTGCTCTGTAGACCAGGCTGGTCTCGAACTCACAGAGCTCCGCCGGCCTCTGCCTCTGGAGTGCTGGGATTAAAGGCATGTACCACTACTGCCCAGCTTTATGTACAAATCTTTAAAAACTATGCTGTGGTGAAGTACTTTTGGAAGGCTGAGGCAGAAGCACCATTGAGAGTTTGGGCTAGCCTGGGATACAGTGTGAGACCATGTGATCATCATCATCACCACCAAAGCCTTATGCTAAGCTAGACATAAAAACATTTGCATGGAGTATTATTCAGTGGGAACAAAACAATAAAACTCGCAGGCAAATGGATGGAACTGGAAGAAACCATCCTGAGTGAGGTAACCCAGTCACAGAAAGACAAACATGGTATGTACTCACTCACATATGGATATTAGACATACAGTAAAGGATTACCAGCCTACAATCCACACCTCCAGAGAAACTAGGAAACAAGGATGACCCCAAGAGAAAAACACATGGTCCCCCGAAGAAGGGGACAGGGACAAGAACCTCTGAGCAAATTGGGAGCACAGGGGGAGAGTGGATGGAGGTAGGAAAAAGAGAAGGGGAGAAGAGTAGGGGGAGGAGAACAAGAGTACTGAGATGGGAGGAATAGAGGAGGACAAGAAAGGAGATACCTTGATAGAGGGAGCCAGTATAGGTTTAGAGAGAGGTCTGACACTAGGGAAATGTTCATGGATCCATCAGAGATGACCCCAACTAAGAATCTAGGCAGTGGTGGAGAGGCTGCCTTTGATGCCCTTTTCCTATGATGAGATTGATGACTACCTTGGTTGCTACCATAGAGCCTTCATCCAGTAGCTGATGGAATCACAAACAGACACCCACAGCTAAACACTGAGCCATACTCCTGGAATCCAGTTGTAGAGAGGGAGAAGGGATGAGCAAAGGAGCCAAGACCATGCTGGAGAAACCCACAGAAACAATTGACCTGATCTAGTGAGAGCACAGAGACCCCAGTCGTAAAGCTGGGGAACCAGCATTGGAACAAACCAAGCCCTCTGAATGTGGGTGCCAGCTAGAAGGCCAAGGCAGTCTATGGGACCTCTAACAGTGGAGCCAGTGTTTATCCCTGGTGCACAAATGGACTTTGGGAGCCCATTCCCTATGGAGGGATACTATTGCAGCCCAGATACACGGAAGAGGGCCCAGGCCCTCCCCCAAATGATGTGACAGACTTTAATGATCCCCCGTGGAAGGCCTCACTATCCTTGGAGAGTGGGGTGGGGGGCATAGGAGGATGGGAGGGCGAGGGAATGGGGGATTGATATGTAAAATAAGATTGTTTCTAAAATAAAACATCTGCATATTTGAGCTGGAGAGATGACTCCATGGTTACAAGCACTTGCTGGTCTTGTAGAGGACTGTCATGGTGGCTCTTAGCTATCTGGATCTCCAATTCTAGGGAATCTGTTGCCCTCTTCTGGCCCCACAGGCACTGAACGAATTGCAAATGAGGCAAAACCCTCATACACATACAATAAAAATAAATTTTTAAAAGGTATACATATTACATTTATATAAAATGTCTAGGATAAAGAAAATCTAGACAGTTAATTTGTGATTGTCTACAACTGGGAATGGGACCTTATTGGTATGGTGGAGGCAAGAGGATCAGCTGTTTACTTATTTATTTATTTAGGTTTTTCGAGACAGGGTTTCTCCGTGGCTTTGGAGGCTGTCCTGGAACTAGCTCTTGTAGACCAGGCTGGTCTCGAACTCACAGAGATCCACCTGCCTCTACCTCCCGAGTGCTGGGATTAAAGGCGTGCACCACCAATGCCCAGCTGAGGCATCTATTTTAATTATTTTTTCTTTTGTTTTTACACGTGTGAATGTTTTGTGTGCATGTATGTGTGAGCACCACTGGCATGAACCACCATATGGGTTCTGGGAAACAAACTCAGGTCCTCTGAAATGGCAGCCTATGCTCTTAACCGTCAGAGCCATCTCTCCAGCTCCATGTATCAGGAGTTGAATATCATCGTCAGTCACACAGCAAGTTCCAGGCCAGCTTGGGCCACACGAAACTGTCTCAAAAACTGGGGAAAATGCTAGGAATATAGTTCAGGAGGTGGAGATAGAAGGATCAGAAGTTCAAGATCACCTTTGACTATATAGAGTTGGGCAGGTCAATCTGTGCCTCATGGGACCTCAACCTCCGAACAAACAAAAAACAAAGGAGGTTTTGTAGAGATAGGATGGCATGTTAGTGAAAGGTGGCTTGTTTTGTTGGAGTGCCCATGGAACATGCTGTGCAGTTAAACAGCTGACAGTTGGAATTGATTTGAGGTGCAGGTGGAGCCTATATTGGTAATGTTTAGGGTGGCATTGCAGATTCTTGGACAGCCCACTGGTAATCAATAGATGGTAGTATGGGGATTACTTGGAATGTTTAGGGCCAACAGAAGGTGTTTTCCATGCACAGCGAATTTAGGATTTAGGAGTAATATTTGTAGTTTGGTGTTTATTGCATTGATAGAGAACTCACCTATTACATGTGAGGGCCTGGGTTCTGGAAATTCCTAGTACTGCAAATGAATGAATAAATAATATAAATACTGTTTAGAAGTTATTGACTTCAAGGGTCAGTTGAGGATGGTGAGAAGGAGGAATAACTTGGAGATTATGGAAGGCAGTTTATTGGTGCTGATTGAGTATTGAAGAAGGGTGGATTGGAGTTACTGCTTGGGATTAACAGTTGGGGGAACTATGGGAAGTGATTTGGGGGGATGCAACTCAGATGTAAAGAGCGATTTGGAGGTGAGTGTAGCTTGAAGCATACACTCCAAGGATGTGCTTATGAAAAATTTGTTGCCTCGGGCCAACAAATGATTTCTGCATGCTTGATCAATAGCGTTGTGTGTTGGTGCAGGTCAGTGACAGCAGAGAATGGCCTGGAGGTACTGCTTGGGATCAAAGACAATACTTGGGGATATAATTTGGAGGATGATGGAAGGTCGTTTGGGGGGAGCATCTAGGAGATGGCAAAAGGAGTCGTTGAGGGTAATTTAGAAGCGTGATAAAGGTTTATACACAGCTTTTAGGATACTGGGTTGGGGGAAAAGTGACTTGGAGTCAGGGGCTCCGGTCGGCTCACCTAGGGGGGCGAGGCTTAGGGCTCTGCCGCCCAAAAAAGCGCGTGCGCACACGATGCCCGCTTCTTCGTTCCTGGCGCTCCCAAAGCAGGAAAATTGGAGACCCAAGCTGGCGCCTGCGCACTTTGTGTCTGCCGCTGCTGTGGTCCCGCGCCCCGCCCCCCTCGTCCTCCAGCCCCCTAGGTTCGCTCTCAGCCGCGGAGGTGGCTGTGCAGCCAGCGACAGACGTCCAGAGTTAAAGGTGAGGGGCGTGGGGCCGCCGCCCACGGCGGGGCTAGTGCACCTCTCCCACCGTCTGGGGGTCCCCCATCTGCCCCCGAAGGGTAACAGTAGTGCGTGAGGTCGAACGCGGCCCAGAGGTAGGGAGCAGAAGGCGAGGAGGCGCTCTCCCAGAGACGAGCGGGGCGCTGCAAAGGAAGGCGCGCCCACTAGATGCCTGTCGGCCTCTACCGACCCCACCTGCACGGCCGTGCGAGGACCCTCGGTGAGTAACCATTCTTGCCAGGAGAAGAAGGGTGGGGACAGGGCGGGACGAGGCCCGGAAACGTCCACAAGGATGGACCTGCGCGCGCACCTACACCCTCTGACCCTTTGCTTCCACCCCTGACCCCTGTCAGACTTGTCGACATCGTTTTTTAAATCCCTAAGTCCTTGGCTCAGAACCTTCAGTCCTACCCCTGACCTAACTATATTTTGGCGTGGTGTGATCTTGACCCCTTCTTTGTCCGCCCAGCCCAGTTCTGATCCCCAGCCTTATCCAGGTTTGTCTTTGGCCCAGGTCCCTATTTGACCCTATCCTATCTCTGAAGCCCCTGTTTTGGTGCCCAACACTAACTCCAGCTTCTGATTTGATGTTTGACCACACTGTTCTCAAAATGCTTATCCAGTCACTGAATCCCTTCAAGTCAAATGTTCTGACCCTCTAACCCTAATTTGTTCCAGTTCTATCCTGATTGTTGACCTCTGACTTCTGTACCCCCCTGTACTGTGCCCCCCTACTCCTGATCTCCATCTGTTTTCCCTTTTTCTCTCCCATCACCCCCTCATCCCTGTCTTCATTCTGCCCTGGTCTTGTCCTGTTTCTGACCGCCACCTGAACTTGCCCCTTTCCCTCCCTTGATCACTGGCTTGGCTTATCCCAGCCATGTCTTCTGGCTGTTCTGTACTGTTGTTTGTCTCCTTGTACTTTTTCTCGTCTTCTGAACCTTAGTCTTCTGTCCAGCATCTTGTGTTGGCTCTGTTCTTCTTTTTAGACAGCATTTGTCTATGTAGTCTTGACTGTCCTGGAACTTGCTTGCTATATAGTCCAGGATGGCCTCAAACATGTGATGTGCTCCTCTTGCCTCACCGTCCTAAGTGCTGGGATTATAGGCATGTACCACCACCATGCCCAGCCTTTATTTTTAAAGACAGGGTCTTACTATATAGCCTAGGCTGGTCTGGAACTTGGAATAATCATTCTGCCTACACCTCCAGAGTTGCTGGTATTACAGGTGTGTCCCACCATACCTGACCCCTGCTCTGCTTCTTGATCTCCATCCTATAGTGATTGTTTTTTATATGCCATGCACTCATTCTTGTCCTAACCTTCCATACCATCCCCCAAACCAGGCCTCCTTTTTTACCTGTTCTTGTAACCTTCCAACTTTTTCAGTCCTTCCTCTTTCTTAACACCCATTTCTCACCCTTTTTGCACTCTGGGTCTCATTATACCTTGCCTCAGAACTTGAAGGCTCTGTTGTGTGTTCCTTATACTGCTTTTAACAGAAACAAGTGGCCTTGTAAAGTCCTGTGGCAGGTGGAGTTTTTTTTATGGGATTTCCCCATCCCCCAGTCTCCATCCTAGTGATCTCATATGGAGCTTGCATTTCTCTTACTGTCCTAGGAGTGCATGGAAATGTTCCTATACCCCCTGCTCTGCCGAAATGTGAAAGAACACCCTAAATTATTCATCGACTCTCTGGGAGTCTGAGAGGTCTGGATCATGTTTCCTGCCTTTCTATATTAGGGACTGTCCCATGTTGGGTGAGGGAAGGATGGAGGTTGAAGACATACTAGGTTAAGAGACACAGAGTATGTATGAGTCACCTGATTTTGATCCTAAGGGTATGATCCCTGCTTTTTGGAACTGACAAAAAAAAAACTATTCTAGGTCAGAGGTTTCAGGACTTTGTGGGAGTGTGATGAGGGAAGGTTTCTATTTCTTTCTCTCATGAAGTTATCAATAAGCATTTTGGTGAGAAACCCATCCCATCCATAGGGCTGTCTGTATGAGTGTGTTGTATGTGGGGACTTAGCAGTGACTGTTGATGGATATTCGAATCAGGCTCATTCAGCCTGGTAGTGCCGTAACCCTGTATCTGCAGCTGCTCAAGAAGTAAATGTGGGAGGTTCACTTGAGCCCAGGGGTCTCTGCCCAGTCCAGGGAATAGCACCATTGATTGATTGATTGATTGATTGATTGATTGATTGATTGCTTTTTCAGGCAGGGTCTCTTTATGTAGTCCTAATTGGTCTGGAACTCACTCTGTAGACCAGGCTGGCCTTGAACTCACAGAGATCCACCTCCTTCTGCCTCCTGAGTGCTGGCATTAAAGGTATGTGCTACCATGCCTGGCAAGCCACATTTTTTCCAGAATACTTATATATTTTTAACAAAATAAAATATAATAAGATAAAACAAAAATCATCACATTGAAGTTGGACCAGGCAAACCACAGAAGGAAAAGAACCCTAAAAGAAGGCACAAGAATCAGAGACCCACTCATTCACACACTCAGCAAGCCCATAAAATTACTAAACTGAAGCTGAGTGGTGTTGGCACACACCTTAATTCCAGCACTCAGGAGGCAGAGGGATCATCTCTGTGAGTTGGAAGCCAGCCTGGTCTACAGTGAGTGCCAGGACAGCCAGAGCTGTTACACAGAGAAAGCTGTAATATATATGCAGAGGACCTGGTGTAGACCTGTGTAGACCCTGGCAAGATGTATCTTTTAAAAAGGGGGAAGATAAGCCAGGCGGTGGTGGTGCACACCTTTAAACCCAGCACTTGGTAGGCACAGGCAGGTGGATTTCAGTTTGAGACCATTCTGCTCTACAGAGAGAGTTCCAAGACAGTCAGAGCTACACAGAGAGATCCTGCCCCAAGAATACAAACAACATCAAACAAACAAAGTGACCTAGGGGTATAGCTGAATAAGGCCCTGAGCTTCATCCCTAGTGTTGTGGGGGAAATAAAAATTTAGGCTTATCTATTATTTTTTAGGCTTATCTATTAATAACAGTAAAATAAGATTCCTTTGCTGTCCAAATCCTTGATTATGAGGATGAATAGGGAGAAATAGGAAGAGCAGCAACACACCCTGTTTCAAATATGGCTGCTTTTGGCAAGAAGGGAGAAACTAGAGGCTGAGATACCAGCTCTATCTCAAGTGCATCTGAATATGTTGTTTGTAGAAAATTTTCATATTTTTTTACATTTGTTTTTATGTGGAATTCAGGGATTCTTGTGTGTGTGTGTGTGTGTGTGTGTGTGTGTGTGTGTGTGTGTTGTGGACAACTTTCAGGAGTCAGCACACTTCTCGAACCATGTTGAGTCCTAGGAATTGAACTCAGTCCTCACTGGGATGTCCTGCTGACTATCCATTTTTTGTGTATGTGTGTGTCCTGTTGTGTGAGGAATGATGGGTGGATATCAAAGGAAGACTTTAGGTGTTGGTTCCACCTTCTAATTTGTTTGAGATAGGGTCTTTCATCTGCTTGGATGCTGTGTATTCTCGGCTAGCTGGCCCACATGCTTCAGGGGAATTCTTTTGTCTTGGCCTCCTATCTTGCTGTAGGAATGCTGGATTACAGACCTGAAACATTGTATCTGGCTTTCACAAGAGTTTTGGGTATCCAAACTCACATTGTCAGGCTTGCTTTTGAAGTGTTTTTCCCTGATACAAAATCTCCTTGACTCCACGAATACTTTCAGTTCTTGGTTTTAGATAGTGAGAATTCAGACAAGGTTACCGGAGAAAAGAGCAAACATCTGTTTCAGATTTATTGGGTGAGGCTGAATGATACCAGCTCTGCCTCAAAAGAAGCATCCAAACATATCCGTTTGATTCATCTGGGAGGAACACTCATAATTATAACAGCAATGCACTTTGGGTACTGATAGCCAGCCAGTTGCTCGGTCCTAGCAAGCTGTAAATGGATTTAGTCAGTTGCTTGCAATAACTCTGTGAGCATCTGTTTGTTTTATAGTTTTGTTTTGAGACAGGGTCTCTCTATGAAGCCCTAGCTGCCTTGGAACTCAATATGTAGACCATGCTGGCCTCAAACTCAAAGATATCTGCCTGCCTCTGCCTCTGCCTCCAGAGTGCTGGGATTAAAGATCACCAAGCCTGGCAACTGTTCAACAATTTAACATTGAGGAGGTCTCTGAGTCCCTTCAGAACCTCAGTTTCCCTGTTTAACAGAAGAGGACATGGAGGCACAGAAAAGTGAGTTTTCTAAGCAGCCACATAGCCAGCGACAGTTGAGTTAAATCCCCAACTCACCATTTACTATCTGCAGGGTCCATGTGTCCATGTGTGTTTAGAGGTTAGAGTATGTTCTAGTCTGTTAAAATTGTGGGGCTAGGATTATAGCCAGTGGTAGAGTGCTTGCTTAACATGCACAAAGTCCTAGGTTCAAATGCCAGTACTGAAAAAAATCATGACTGAAGCAATGATGTGTGTGGGTGACTGAGCCCCACTTGTCTACTTGGCCCACTTCCTTCTAAACTAGTCTACCTCTGTAGATTTGTTGTCATTATTTCGGATTTATTTTTGTTTATGTGTATGTATCTGTGTCCATGTATGTCACGTGTGTGCTTGTACCACAGAGGCCAGAAGAGGGTGTTGGTTACCCGAGAGCTAGACTTGAAGGTGGTGTGAGCCACCTGATATGGGTGCTAAGAATCAAGCCCCAGGCATCTAGAGGAGCAGCGAGTGCTCTTAACCACTAAGCCATCTCTCCAGCCTCAGCTTCAGATTTCTTCTTCTTCTTCTTCTTCTTCTTCTTCTTCTTCTTCTTCTTCTTCTTCTTCTTCTTCTCCTCCTCCTCCTCCTCCTCCTCCTCCTCCTCCTCCTCCTCCTCCTCTCCTCCTCTGCCTCCCGCCGCCTCCTCCGCCTCCTCCTCCTCCTCCTCCTCCTTCTTTTTGAGATAAGGTTTCTCTGTGGCTTTGGAGGCTGTCCTGGAACTCACTCTGTAGACCAGGCTGGTCTCCAACTCACAGAGATCTGCTTGCCTCTGCCTCCCGAGTGCTGGGACTAAAGTCATGTGCCACCAGTGCCTGGATAGATATAGTGTTCTTTAAAAACAAACAAGTTGGGGCTGGAGAGATGGCTCAGCAATTAAAAACACTGGTTGCTTTTCCAGAGGAGCTGGATTGAATTCTCAATACTGATATGATGGTTCACAACCATTTGTTGCTCCAGTCTTTGTGTGTGTGTGTGGGGGGGGTCTGTTGCCCTCTTCTGGCTTCCACAGGCACTGCATGCACATGGTACCCAGACACTCATGCATATAAATAAAAATAATGAGCTGGGCATGGTGGCACACGCCTCTAATTCCCGGACTTGGGAGGCAGACACAGGCGGATTCCTATGAATTTGAGGCCAGCCTGGTGTACATAGCGAATTCCACACTCAGGGCTACATAATGAGACCCCATTTCAAAAACAAAACAAAGCAAAAGTAAGTAATTAAGTATATAAATAAAATCTTCATCTTTTTTCAGACATGGTTTCTCTGTGTAACAGTCCTGGCTGTCCTGGAACTCATTCTATAGACGAGGCTGACCTCGAACTCACAGAGATCCGCCTGTTGCTGCCTCACAAGTGCTGGGATTAAAGGTGTGTGCCGCCGCCGCCGCCACCACCACCACAACCACCTGGCCAGATTTTTTTAAAAGATTTATTTATTTATTTATTTATTTATTTATTATGAATACAACATCCTGCCTCCATGTATGTCTGCAGGCCAGAAGAGGGCACCAGGTCTCATTATGGATGGTTGTGAGCCACTATGTGGTTGCTGGGAATTGAACTCAGGACTTCTGGAGGAGCAGCCAGTGCTCCTAACCTCTGAGCCATCTCTCCAGCCCCAACACCTGGCCAGATTTTTTTCTTTTTGTTTTTTTTGAGACAGGGTTTCTCTGTGGCTTTGGAGGCTGACCTGGAACTAGCTCTTGTAGACCAGGCTGGTCTCAAACTCACAGAGATCCTCCTGCCTCTGCCTCCCGAGTGCTGGGATTAAAGGCATGTGCCATCACCGCCTGGCCCAGATTTTAAGATTTTTAAAAAAGATTTAGTTTTTAACGTCTGTCTCTCTGTGTGTGTGTGTGTGTGTGTGTGTGTGTGTGTGTGTGTGTGTAGTGTGTTTGAGTACACATGCACACATGTCCTTAGAAGCTAGAGGTATTAGACTCATGGAACTGAAGTTACAGGAGGTTGTGAGCTACCAGACGTGGATGCTTGGAATGGAACTCAGGTCCTCTGGAAGACAGTATATTCTCTTAACTATTGAGCCATCTCTCCAACTCCAAATTTATTGTTCTTATGAATGGACAGTAGTGATTTGGTGTGAATTCCATGTACTATGAAATACCTTCCAAAGTTCCCTTGGTCTCTGTTGTCTATTTTCTTCATTTTATGGATGAGGTAACTTTTTGCCCATTTTGTCCATTTTATAGTAACCTGAACTCTGAGGTTCCATCTTAATCATTTGCCAAATTTTCTCATTTTTCTTGGCCCTGATTATAGACATTCATTTCCCCCAACATGCTTGGTGACATAGAAGAGGGGTGAGGGAGGTCATGGCCAAGAGGGTAGTCCACACCAGTATTCAACTAGCTGCCCGTCTGCTTGCTGCTTGCTTTTACCAGCACACGAAAAGGACAGAAAAGCGGGGAGGGAGATGAAAGGGTCCTTTGTGTGCCACACCATACATGTCACAACCAGGAAGAAAGGTGGGCGGCAATGGTAGGAAGCCTTAATTGCATGTGACTAGGCGAACTCTCCTCTAGGCTCTCCTCCCTAGAATGGGAAGGAACAGCCTAACAGCCCTCCCTCCTCATACATGGCAGGGGCTTCTGTAAGGGATCTAGGTTAGGTTTGGCTTCTGAGCTCACAAAGCACCCTCTTAACCTGGAGTAGAGGATGTTTGCTATGTGCTCAGGACAGGCTTAGAACCCAGGTAGGGTTGTGTTGAGGGGCATCACAGGGACTCAGAGTTCTCAGTTTCCTTGATTGCCATAAAGCTTTGCTCCAGGCCAGAAATGTTAAGGAGGAGGAAGAGGGAAGAATATGCCAGGATACAGAAGTCAGTCTTCTATCTATTCCTTCTGCCTTTGGGAGTAGCCACTGGCTACCTCTAGCCAAGGCTCCAGCTCTAGCATTGCCCCCCCTCTCTTTTGTTTTTTTGGTTTTTTTTGAGACAGGATTTCTCTGTAACTTTGGAGCCTGTCCTGGAACTAGCTCTTGTAGACCAGGCTGGTCTTGAACTCACAGAGATCCGCCTGCCTCTGCCTCCGGAGTGCTGGGATTAAAGGCATGCACCACCAACGCCTGGCTACTTCTTATGTTCATTTTCTCAGTCAGGCCTCTTCACCTTGCCAAGGTCCAGCTTCCATCCCTAACGGCTCAGAGGAGGCTGTTTCTTTCCCATCTCTCAGGTTTGTAGGGCATAAATTATGGTCTGTTGACTAGGATCATTTCTTCCTAGATTACAGAAGGTAGTGTCTTGAGCTGTGGTCTCTCCGTAGAAAAAGGTTAGCTTCTGACACATACCACTAAAATGATTATGATTTAGAAGTGACTTTCCCCTGCTGCTCTAATCTGATAAATGGTTACTATATGATGTTTTCTGACATGGTTTTGTGTATCTGTTACTTTGGCACTATTCTTGTTTGCCTCTTATATTTTTGCCAGTGTACTATACCTCAGCCTTCTGAAATACAGAAGTCTAATTGAAGAAAAGTCATAGAAAAATACATAAAATGATTTGTTTTATAATTTACCCTCCATGTCCAGTTTGGTTAGCTTGTTATGCAATATAAGTGAAATATCAGGTTTTTTACTCCTGTGCCCTTTTTTTAATCATTAAAATTAACACAAAATGTGCAAAAAAGAAGAAAGGTTAGCTTCTGCCGGGGCTGTGGTGGCACATGCCTTCCTTTAATCCCAGCACTCAGGAGGCAGAGGCTGGGGGATCTCCGTGAGTTCGAGGCCAGCCTGGTCTACAAAGGGAGTTCCAGGACACCCAGGGATAAACAGAGAAACCCTGTTAACTTCTCTCTGCAACTTAGAAAACCATTATCCTAATTATGGGAGAAATTGCCCCCAAGACCTTCTCTTATTCTTGCCTTGTTCTGGGAGGGAAGGCTAAGAAGAGCCTGGATAAGGTGCTGCACCCTGCTCAGAGTAAAAATAAACCAAAACCAAAAAACAGGGGTGTGTGTATGTATGTGTACCTCACAATTTCCTAGACCCCTGCCCCCAGGTGCTACCTTGTATAGGCAGGCTCCAGTGGCCTGGGGGATCTCAGCAGCAGGAGAGGCCAGAGAGGCGGGTCAGAGAGGCCGTGGCTCCTCCCACAGCTCTTAGTGCTTCCCCAGTTCTCTCCTAGGTGTCTGAGATGAGGAGAGTTCTATGCTTCCTTCTTGGCTCTGTTGGGAATCCTGAGTGAGGCCCCGTGGCCTCCGAGACTGCCTCCTCAGGAGTGACTGTAGCCCTGGAAGCAGGCAGGTAAGGGTTAAAAGGTATGGGCCAGCCCAGTTCCTGTCCAGGTAGGCTGGGCCTTTACCTAGTGGGAGGCAGCCAAGACAGCAGTCACTGCTATTCACTTCTACTGCCAGGAAAGCTAGGGCCTGGATGAGACAACTATTCTTTTTGAGGTATTCGAGGCTGTCATACCACACTCTTGACACTGGTAAGTACCTCAGAGCAATGGGCCAGGACCAGGAGGCAGTAAAGGCACAGGAATTGAGGGCTGGGGTACAATGTACTGAAGTTATCTTCCAGAGAGCCTGGTCTGTGGAAGAAGTACACCGACAGTATAGGTAGTGATAGGAGGGGAAGTGTTCAATACAAGAGGACGGGGAGCAGGGCAAATCCCCACATGACCATTTTCCTTTCCTGATACAAAGCAATGTTTGGCTGGAAATGGAGGAAGACGGATGGGGCAAAGAGACTCAAGCTCCCTCTTCTCTGCCCCATGCCTGACTTCCTCTCCCCTTTTCAGGGTGTCCTCTTTACCAGGGCTAGTGCCTCAGTAAAGACCAACTAAACTATTTAGAAACCACCGTTGTTCAGGCATCTGCTCCTCCCTCTATTTGTTCACCCAGAGTAATGGAGGGGGGTTATGCTGTATGTTTGGGGGAGCACTGGGGAGCAGTCCAGACTTTGTGTATGTATTTGCGCAAGCGGTGGCAGAATGTGGAAATGGGGGCTCTCATTGACAGTGTTGGAGTGCCACCCAGGTGAAGTATCTTGGTTGTAAACAGTCATTACAGCCAGGAATTTTTCTCAGCTATGGTGTCAGAAGGGCAGACCTGAAAAACCTGCTGGGCCTGCCTCTGTGTGTGTGTGTGTGTGTGTGTGTGTGTGTGTGTGTGTGTGTGTGTGTCTACATGTGCCCTCTGTGGTTCTGCTGCTGCAGTCTGTCCCAGCAACAGGACAGCAGAAGCCCTAGGGCTGACAGGGGGGTCTCAGATGTTTGTGTGAAGGTGTGTTAGTGATGCAGGGGTGGTGGTGGATTGCTTTCTTACTATCTCATCTTGATGTGAGGCAGCCCTAAGTCCCGAGGCAAGTGTGCAGAGCATAGCAGATAGAAGCAAAGGTTCCTGAGTCAGGTATGGAGGTGTGGGGCGTTGACCCGTGTCTAGCCTGCCCAGTGACCCAGTGACTCATGCCCTAGCTATGTCCCTGAGGTCAGGCTGACAGGGTGGAGTCGGGGTTCCTGTCTGGACCCTGTGTTGACTTCCAGGATGCCGTGCTTTTCTGAAGAAGGGAGGATTGGGTTACCCTGATGTGGAGCTCGAGACTGATGGTGAACAGGGTGAATGAACCCAGGGGCGGGGGAGTTGGCTTTCTGTTGAGGTGGAGGAGGGTTCAAGTGGGCCTTGGGAAAGTTTTCCAAACTAAAATGGGTCCCAGGAAAGTAGGAGCTGAGTGCCAGAGGAAACTGAGATGGGACATCAGAGAAACTCTGTCAGTCCCGCTGAAGCGCTGACCCTCGAGTGGGTGGGCTTGGGAGAACCTCTGCGTGGGCATTCTTTCTGGATTTGTAGGAAAGGCCTTTGGGACTGTCTCACCATTGACATTAAGGATAGTACATGAGTCCTTTGAGGGGCGGATACAAGCCCTGTGGACAGTCAGGAAGACTACAGAGAAACTGGGGGTACCTTATAAACAGTTTGATTATGCCCCACAGTGTGAAAATGGGGAAGGAGCTTATAGCCAGGCTTCCTTGGTTGTCTGGGTCTCCTCTACCACATCATGACAAGCTGTGAATTTCCAGGTAGGTTACAATGGGAACTTTGCTGGCTCTCTTAGGCCTACCCAGTCACCTGCCTTGGAGGTTAAGACAGGTGGTAGGAGGTGATGTCACTTGGTTGCCCAGCTGGGGACTGAGCAGGATGTGGGAGGGAGAGAGCAAACTCCAGAGAAGCAGAAGGAGAGCTGGCAGCTAGTCAAAGCAGGCTCCATGGTCATTCAGGGCTTCTGGGGACAGAAAAAGAGGCAGATAATGTGTTATCTACGGCTGTGAATGGCGCTTCTCAGCAGGGTGGGAGGGAAGAGGGGCTAGAGGGACTCTGAGGTCGAGGGCACTCCTTGCTGCATCAGAGCAATAGGTGGAATTAGGACAAGTATGGAGCGAGCTCTGCCTTGATACCTGGCTTAGCTATCTTGCAATTTATTCACTAGTCACTTGTTCAGCCAGCTGGCATACATTTGTGGACCTCTTGCTGTGCGCAACAGTGTTTGGGATGCTGGAGCTACTGGTATAATTAAGTCTTGAGGGACTGCATAGGACCAGAGAGGTTGTCCTACACTATGCCCTTTACTGGGCAATTGTTTCACCTCTTTGTGCTTTCCACCCCTCATCTCAAAAGGAAAGGTAATTAATGATGGAGCTCCTGCCTGAGGGGGTTCAAAGATTCATTGTGACATAGCAGGTAACTGTTCCAGGCACCCAAGGCTGAATAAGTGCTCGCTGTTGTTATACTCAATTGAAACTGTACCATTAATTCTCTCCCTAGGTGAGACTCCTGGCTGTGGCCTATGGGCCTCTGAGGAGGCGTTGTAAGTCTGCCCAGCTTCCCACTTACTGTGTTAGCACTCAATGGGAAGGGAACCAAGGTACCAGGCCAAGTGGGTCCAGACATTGACACAGAATCTGATCGAGCAGGCCAGGTAGGCCGGTGGGGCCCAGGGCACTTTTTATTCCTAGCTGGAACATGGGAAATGAGACTGGGATAGGGTCTTGGGGGTGTCATGGGCAATGCCTCCTTAATGCCCCTGTGCTGCATCACTGCCAGGCTTTGTCCAGCCATCAGCCACAGCCTCCAGACAGTACAAGGATGGAAGTCAAAGGTCAGCTGATCAGCTCTCCTACCTTCAATGCTCCAGGTCAGTGGTTGTGTCCACTTCCTGCTGCCCCCTCCCTGTGCGGAGTCTCCATGTGCCTGCTTGGGAAGGGTTGGACCCTGGCCCCACAGTTGTCCCAGAATGTCCTAGCTGTCCTGACCTTTGCTCTCCCTGTGCAGCTGCCCTGTTTGGAGAGGCTGCCCCCCAGGTGAAGTCAGAGCGTCTTCGAGGGTTGCTTGACCGCCAGCGGGCCCTCCAAGAGGCCCTGAGCCTGAAGCTTCAAGAGCTTAGGAAAGTGTGTCTGCAGGAGGCGGTGAGGGCATGGCCCCAGGGCTATCAGGCAGGAGGGGGTGAGGAGCCAGGGTGCCTAGGCAGACAGTGCAGTGATGGGTGCCTAGCCACTTGTCTGGGAGTTAGGAGTTTTCGTTTCACCCTGTGTGTCCTCAAAGTTTGACTTAGAGGTCACAGAATCAATGAGCTATGCTGATGCAGACCCATAGTCACTTATGAATAATTAAAAACCTCCCCAACCCCCCAAAAGTGAAAACTGTTTCCAAAAGTGGGCAACAGAGTCCATCCTGAACTGACGAGGGATTAGTTATTTTCCCGTTTCCTCCACTAGCCCATCTATCCATCTATTCATCTGTTTTCTGAGACGGTCTCACTCTGTAGCCCAGGCTGGCCTAAAATTCACACTGTAGCCTAGGGTAGTCTCTGGCTTATGCTTCAGTCTCCCAGGAACTGGAATTAAAGGCGTGATCCACCACACCTGACAATAGCTCTGGTTTAACCCTTCTTAATGTGAGTGTCCACAGACTTTTCCTGAATGAATAATAGGGTTCAGGGGCTGGGGAGTTAGCTCAGTTGGCCATGTAAGCGTAAGGGCCTGAGTTCGACACGCAGAACCTATGGAAAAAAGAATAGCCTGGTGTGGTGGCCGGCACTTGCAATCCTAGTGCTGGAGAAGTGGAGGCCAGATGGCTTCCCTGGGACTTGCTAACCAGCCAGGCTAGCCTAATCAGCAGGTCCCAAGCCAGAGAGAAAGAGACCTTGTCTAAAAAAAAAGTAAGTAATATCCTGATGGACAACATCCAAGATTGGCCACACTTGAACACATGCATGCACACGTACACACGTACACACACACACACACACACACACACACTCTCTCTCTCTCTCTCTCTCTCTCTCTCTCTCTCTCTCTCTCAAATGGGATTGAAAAGATTCAGCCCCTTTATTATATATGTAGCATAAATAGACTGGGCTTTTTATAATTATAAAAACTAAGAACTCTGGACTCCAGATTTCCAAGATTCGTTTGCCCAATGGCCCAGAGAATTTTGGGGGGCCACCAAGGGACTTAGAGTCCACACTTCCTATCCTGGTGGTAGAGATCTTGAGAGGAGGAGACCTAATACCTGTGGAGTCTTGAGCAGGGCTAGACTCTGTGGGAGGTTTCGTTTCTTGCACTCTTACTACTTTATGTCATCTCTCCAACTAAACTTTGTAGTCTCTGTCCCCATTCCCTGTAGGAGCTGACTGGCCAGCTGCCCCCTGAGTGCCCACTGGAGCCTGGTGAACGTCCTCAGTTGGTACGCCGGAGGCCCCCTGCAGCACGTGCCTACCCTCCACCACACCCAAATCCAGCACACCACTCCTTGTGTCCTGCTGAGGTAAGCAGTTGGGTGTGGGAAGCAAGATGGTGCTAGTGAGGGGCAGGGGCAAGCCAGGGCAGAATGAGGGTTATGACCAGGAGTGGGAGGAGCTAAGGAGGGAAAGAGTTTGAACAGGTAAGTTCCCCATGCAGTATTGGACCCTGACTCAGTCAAGACAAGCTTCCTATCTTTAGAAGATGCACAGGCCCACCTACCTTTTCATCCTGTCCCTTGAGGATGAATAAGCTCCTTCCCTCGGCAAACATACTCCCCCAGGAAGAATAGGCCTGGCTTCCAGTGTAAATGGGCTCTGTCAACTTCCTGCTACTATGGGTAGTCATTTCTATTATTTAGTTCTATTCCACCACCACCACCACCCCTTTTTTTGTTTTTTTGAGACAGGGTTTCTCTGTGGCTTTGGGGGCTGTTCTGGAACTCGCTCTTGTAGACCAGGGTGGTCTTGAACTCACAGAGATCTGCTTGACTCTGCCTCCCGAGTGCTGGGACTAAAGGTGTGCACCACCACTGCCCGGCTTTATTCCACCCCTTTTGGGTTGTGCAGGAACTGGCTCTTGAGGCCCTGGAACGTGAGGTGTCAGTCCAGCAGCAGATTGCAGCTGCTGCCCGTCGCCTGGCCCTGGCCCCTGACCTTAGTGGAGAACAGAGGCGGCGGCGGCGCCAGGTGCAGGTTGATGCGCTTCGGAGGCTGCATGAACTGGAGGAGCAGCTCAGGGACTTCAGGGCCCGCCTTGGCCTCCCAGTGCTCCAGCAACTGCCCCTATCTGCAGGAGCACTAGTCAGTGCTCAGGGTGTCTGCCTGGGCACACGCCTTGCTCAGCTCAGCCAAGGTAAGCCAGGTCCCACATCTCTCCAGTGAGTGAACAATGGGCCTGAGAATGGACTGTGGCTAATGCATAAGGGAGTGGTGGAGTGGCTGAGCAGCTGTTGAAGGCAGAGATGTGAACAGGACTTAAGGGATTTACCCATCAAGGAGAATTGTAATAACCTGACTTGAGGTTAAGAGAGGACTTAAACAGTAGGCAACAGGAAGATAAATACTCAAGCTCAAGGTGGTCTTGAACTCAGGTAAAGGTAGATACTTTTATGCATTGTCGGGTTGAACCTAGGCTTCTTAGCATTCTAGGTAAGCATCCTGCCATAGCAATACACCCCCAGTCCTCTTTTTTATTTGTTTTATTTATTTTGGTTTTTTGATACAGGATTTCTCTGTGTAACAGCTCTGGCTGTGCTTTGTAGACCAAGCTGGCCTTGAACTCACTGAGATCTGCCTACTTCTGCCTCTTAAGTGCTAGGATTAAAAAGCCACCATCGACTGGCTTTTTTTAAAAAAGAATTTATTCATTTTTATTTACATGTATGTGTTCCTGTGTGAGTTTATGTTTAAGACATACATACAGGTGCTCCTGGAGGCCAGTGACTTTGGAACCCTTGGAACTGGAGTTATAGACTGTTGTGAGGTGCCTGGTGTGGGAACTGAACTCAGGTCCTCTATAAGGGTAGCAAGCGTTCTTAACCATTGAGCCATCACTCCATCCGCTTGTTTTGTTTGTTTGTTTGAGACAGGGTTTCTCTGTGTAGACCAGGCTGGTCTCGAACTCACAGAGATTTATCTGCCTTTGCTGGGATTATAGGGGTGCACCACCACTGCTTGACTCCTTTGTTTTGTTTTTTTTTTCTTGTTGTTGTTGTTTTGTTTTTACTTTTTACTTTGAGACAGGGTTTTGGTAAGTTGCCCAGGTTGGTCTTGAATTCATTCCATAGTCCAGATAGTTCTTGAACTTCACACACACACACACACACACACACACACACACACACACACACACACACTCACACACTCACACCCTGCTTCATGAAGCCTGGGTAGCTGGGATTATAGGTCTGTGTCTAGCAAAGATGGAGGCATCAGAGTCAGGAGGCAGACTACACAGAGGTGCCTGCCTGTCTGGTGGTGTGACGGGATGGAACCCAGACCTTGGAGTGATGGGCTACTTTTCCTTTCTCACCTGTAGAGGATGTAGTTCTGCACTCGGAGAGCAGCTCCCTCTCAGAGTCAGGGGCCAGCCATGATAATGGTGAGAACTATCCCAACAACCTGAGCTCAGCCCCCCACCCCCACCCTTACCCCCACCCCTGTGTCCTCTCAGAGTATCCTGTTCTGTTCAGCCCCTCCTCCTTTAGCTCCTCTCTAGCCATACCCCATGTTCCCATGTGTCCTTAGCTTTCCCAGTCACTGCCTCCTCTGCCTTAGACCCTACAGAGCAGCCTCTACATTTGCCTCACTTTATCTCTTAGGCTTCACATACCCCTCCCCTTTAAACCTGCCCTGCCCTTTCCTGGCCCTCTCTCATTGAATTCTACCCTATTCTCCCTTCTACCCAGAGGATCCTCATAGCTGCTTCTCTCTAACCGAGCGCCCCTCACCACCAAAGGCCTGGGACCAGTTTCGGGCAGCATCCGGGGGGAGCCCTGAGCGGCGAGCCCCATGGAAACCTCCCCCATCAGATATTTATGGGGACCTGAAGAGCCGGCGCAACTCTGTGGCCAGCCCCACCAGGTAAAGAGGAACCTCTTTCTCCTTTCCTGGGACTAGGAGTGGGATCCTGCGCCTGGGTTGGCAGGAGGGTCTACTGGTGGGTGCAGTTTCTAACCTGGGTCCCGATGTGGGCCTGCCATCTCTGTCTAGCCCCACACGCTCGCTGCCCAGGAGTGCCTCCAGTTTTGAGGGGCGAAGTGTGCCTGCCACCCCTGTCCTCACCCGGGGCACTGGCCCCCGGCTCTGCAAGTAAGGGGACTCTTGAGGGTGGGTCTGAGTGTCAGAGGAGGAAACCTTTAGTTGTAATTGTAGATGTTGAATAGAAGTTACCAACAGATGTGGGACATGGGCAGCTGGGCTTTGCAAGGTGGATAGAAGTTGGAGTGGGAATCGGAGGCAGAGGCATGAAAGATTGAATATGGGTTTTTCCTGTGGGGTTTTGTTTTTGGATAAGTCATTTTCTTTCTCTGAATCTTTCCTTCCTCATTTGTGAAGTGAGTGTAATATCTGCCTTTGAAAGAGACAGGAACAGTGCATGTTGGGTAGCATGTATCAACTGCCTACTGTGTGCTGATAATTGGTAGCATTTGCTGTGGATAGCAGCTCCTTTATCATCCTAAGAGCCCTCTGAGGAGGCGCTGTTATTTGCATTTTATAGGCGTGGAAACTGAGGCACAGAAAGGTTAATTAAGTAGCTTGTGAGTAAACCGAAGTTCTGACTTTTGAACCCATGCAAATGTTTTTGAATCTCAGCCTCAAAGCACTGTACCATAATGTTTCTTAAATACTTAGATGCCTACTTTTCCCACACTGTGAACAGAATCCCCGTCTTCATGGGGCATCCATTCTGTGCATGGTGGGATGATTGTTTGTGGATGGTTCATAGACATGGTGGCTTAGAGTTCAGAAAGCCTTTAGGTCCAGTCATAAGGCATAGGGCTTCCTTCAGGAGCTAGGTCCTTCAGGAGGCAGAAAGGCTAGCCTAGCAGAACAGGAGCTACAGGTAACAGAAGAGTGCTTGTGTGTGTCATTCCTTAGCTAGTGCTTCCTTCCCATTCCAGAAGCATTTACATCACCCTAAGCACTTGCTGCCCTATCCTGGTATACATTTCCTTCTGGCTTCCCTGTCTGGGATCAAATCTCAGTGGCCCTTTACATGCACTACTTAGCAGCTATATGTACACAACTTCTAATCCTGGTCCTATTTTAGAAATTAGTGAAGTCTCAGAAAGAGATGGGGCAGTCGGGGCACTTATCATTTGTCTTCTGTTTCTGACCCTGCTCTTGTTACCGCACCTCTGTTCTCCAGACCTGAAGGCCTCCATTCTCGCCAGTGGTCGGGTAGTCAGGACTCCCAGATGGGCTTTCCTCGGCCTGACCCTGCTTCGGATCGGGCTTCGCTCTTCGTAGCTCGCACCCGCCGAAGCAATAGCTCCGAGGCCCTGCTGGTGGACCGAGCAGCTGCCGGGGGAGCTGGATCTCCACCTGCCCCCCTGCCTCCCCCTGCTGCTGGTCCTCCAGTCTGCAAGAGCAGTGAGGTGCTGTATGAGCGCCCCCAACCAGTCCCTGCCTTCTCCTCCCGCACTGCTGGCCCCCCAGACCCTCCTCGGGCTGCCCGGCCTAGCTCAGCTGCCCCTGCATCCCGTGGGCCCCCCCGGCTCCCACCTGTGTGTGGAGACTTCCTCTTGGACTATTCATTGGACCGGGGCTTATCCCGTGGTGCTGGTGGGGCAGGTTGGGGGGATCTGCTTCCTGCTCCTGAAGTTCCAGGACCCCTTTCCCGCAGAGATGGGCTCCTTGCCATGCTCCCTGGTCCTCCACCCATATATACAGCCGACGGTAGCAGCCCCCTTCTCCGCAGCAAAGACCCCAACACCCGTGCCATCCGTTCCAAGCCCTGTGGCCTGCCCACAGAAGCTGTGGAGGGTCTGGAGGTACATCCAAACCCATTACTCTGGATGCCACCACCCACTCGGCTACCTCCAGCTGGTGAGCGAGGTGGCCATAAGAACCTTGCCCTGGAGGGGCTCCGGGACTGGTACATCCGGAATTCAGGACTGGCCATGGGGCCTCAGCGCCGGCCTATGCTTCCACATGTGGGCCCAACACATGCACCCTTCCTCCATGCCCGCTGCTATGAGGTGGGCCAGGCACTATACGGTCCTCCCAGCCAGGCACCGCTCCCGCACTCGAGGAGTTTCACAGCACCCCCTGTCTCCGGCAGGTATGGGGGTGCTTTTACTGATGGGTAGGGTATTGATTCAGATGCTGAAGGTATCCTGACCAGGGAGCACTTTGTCAAAATAGCTGATGAGTGGGACCACAAGGAAACTAGCTGTATGTAGTCTTGGCATGGGGTCACTGTATCAGACATAACCTGTATTAGTCCTTGGGGTCCTGGTGAGGGGGGTCTTGGATGTTGGTAACAGGAGTTCTTTCCCAAGCTTTAGAAGGATTTTTCTGTTCTCCCTAGTAGGCGACATCTGGCAGTGAGCCTTGAAGTCAGGGTGCTGGGAGGAAGGGGCATGTGTGTTCCCTGGCTTTTTTTTCCCCAAGCTCCATACCCCATGCTTAAGAGCCTGAAGGTGCTGTCCTGTGCCTGTCTCCACCTCTTTAACAACCTCTTTTCCTCTCTCTGTGTGTGTCCTGTCTGTCTTTTCCTCTCTTTATCTTCCCTGTTTATTGGATTCCTGCTGTCCTTTCTAAAGATACTACACGGACTTCCTGTATCCCCCGGAGCTGAGCGCTCGTTTAAGTGACCTGACGCTAGAGGGGGAGCAGTCTTCCAGTTCTGATTCCCAGACCCCAGGGACATTGGTCTGACCCTTCCTGATAAGCCCCATGTTGGTCTGGGGAGCACACGGTCGACCTCGCTGAGCCCTGGGATGTGGTTGCTCTTGGTCCTGAGGGACAGCTGCTTGATCTCACAGGACGCCTGGCTTCTTTTGGGCCCAGGAGGATGTCCGATACCCCTGCTTCTCTTCTCATCCTGTGCTGGGGGACTGAAGGGCCCCAGCTAGCTTCAAAGAGGGGGATAATGGTGGACTCTGCCCCTTCCTCCATTTCTGTTTACAGTTGTGATTTAGTATTCCGTCTTTGCCCAACACTAGGTGTTTTATAAAAGGGAAACTGTGAGCTCATTCCTGGTTGGGTTCATTCCTGACCCTATGCCCAGCCTGTTCCATTCAGGAACCACCTCCCCGCCTCAATGAAATGGCCCATATAGAGTCTCGGGGGGGGGGGGTTAAGAGACTGCTGTGAACAGAACTCCTTGCCTCCTCCCACTAGAGTTCTCAGACAGATGGGCTCCTGTCCACGTTTGGAAGGATGGAAGTCTAGGTGGGGTATCTGAAGGAGCTATTGTCTCTGTCTCTGTCCATGGCCTCTGTGCTGACCTTCCCCAATCAGGAGGCTATACAAGAGGATGTCAAGAAGCAGAGCCATTTGAGTATGTTGCATCCTGGGATGCTGCAGTGGTTAAAACTGGCAATTGGTAGATGCCAGCAAAACCCTCAGGTGACATCTGGCCATGGGCCACAGGCCACATCATGTCCTCCTTGGTTTCCTTCTATTTACCACTTTTTAAACAAATCCACATAAGCTGTGTTTTCTATATTGTCTGTGACTTTCTGGAGCTGGGGGTTCCCCTACCCCCTTTACCTGGTGTTAAATTTTTTTTTGTACCAGTGGATCTGGGCCCAAGACACTATTCACACTGGAAGGGGATTTCTATAATAAATGTATAAACTGAACCTGTGGATTGCTTCTTTGTCTGCTTCACCTCAGGAACCCACACATTTAGTTAAGACCAGATCATATGTATATATTTATGAGACAGGACAGGGACTCACTGTGTAGTCCCGGCTGGCATGGAACTTACTTTGTAGACCAGGCTAGCCTCAAACTCAGAGATCCACCTGGTCTGAAGTAAAGGGCATGTACAACCATGCCCAGTCAGAAAAAAAAATTATGGCAAGAAAAAACACCAGAAATAGCTTACAAAAGTCCCAAGTATTTTGTTTTCTTGAGCTAGATTGTATGTAGCCAGGGCTGGCCATAACACATAGTCCTCCTGCCTCAGCCTCCTCAGTGATGGGATTGCTGGTATCACTATGTTCAGCTAGCATGTGTTGACTTCACTTGCTTTGTGAGATGGGCAGCTTCTTTGCCTGCTTGCACTTCCATCCAAGCCCACTTACAAGAGAATACCTAAAATGATAGCACACATTTCTGCATCCCTGTGTTTTAATGCTAATTCAGAGGCAGCAGGTTTGAAGACCACAGTAGTCACCCTTTCAGCACATATACTTAAACCTGGTCAGGTATGGTCCAGCAGAACTGAAGACAGCCACGGGGTTGTTCATTGAAAAGTAAAAGAACTTCACACAGGAGGGCAAACTAGCTTGGCATTCAACGGCTTTATTGTTGCAGGAACACTAATATATGTGCTCCATTCCAAGTTGGGGCTATCGCTAGTCAGCCCCACACCTTGGTCCTTAATACTGGAAATATTGTGGGGGAGGGAGAAAACCTCTAAACAGAGTTGGAAGGAGGCTATTGGGTTTGCTGAGGGTTAGGGTCACCTAGGTGCAAGGGTTCAATGGGGTCAGGGCTGAGTACAATTGGGACTTAAGCTCAAGATTTGGCCATGTCTTAACCTGGGTTCCAAGCCGGATAGGGTTTGAAAAATCCTTAGAGCTCATGATTTGAGAGTGTCCTGCCCCAAGTCCTAGCTTCGAAGTAGGGAAGACCAGTGAGTCTCAGATTTGGGTTAGGGGAGTATCTCTGGGTCCAGTTTTGAGATTGACAATGGATATGCTCTGGTTTAAAAACCCAGTTTCAAGGCTGTACTGAGGAAGACTTTGGTCCCTAGATAACAGGGGCTGGAGGGCAAGAAATGACGGAGTTTGGGGTTGGAGTATGCAGTCACAGGTGTCTTTTATTTTTTGGACAGGCCAGAGGGCACTAGACTCCTATTTTAATGGCTGGGGAAAGGCTCCATCTTCGGTATGGGGAGGGGGTGGGGTTGAGGGTGGTCTAGATACAGGGTGTAGATGCCACAGTCCTAGGATCCAGCTTCCTGCTCCTGTCCCAGTGCCTCTAGGAGCAGTCCCATTGGAGTCCGCTTTAGACCAATGCTCTCGATCTTGTTCTCAATCTTGTTTTTAAGGTTTCTCAGGCGCAGTGAAGCATGCAGCAGGATCACTGTAGGCGATACCAAGAGTGGGTCAGGGGGCTTAGCTTGCAGCCCACAATGGGGAATTTACCCAGAGACAGGCTAGCCTGCTATGGGGGATGTGGCCAGGAAGGACATCCCATAAATCAGGACTTGGACAGTTCAAGGCACTTAACACTGGAAGACACAAAAAGGTAATAAAGAGAGGGATGCTCCCAGAAGAGAGGGAGCAAAGCCAAGGAAGACAGTTAATGGAGGCATGTCTGTCCTCCAGGGTTTCCAGTTCCCTTAGCCCAGGAACCAGTGCAGGGCAGGCCTGGTGTTCAAGCATGAGCTGCCCATTTTCCCAGCTATACCAGGGAGTAGAGACTCACAAAGCACCGGCGCTGTGATGCAGAGCAGGAAGGTGAAAGCGCCGCCCACGGCCCAGAGAATGAGGAGGCTAATGGCAAGCACCGCAGCCAGGCAGGCAGCAGGGTGGCTGCGACGGCAGCGGCGCATAGCTGCACGGGTTTCAGCAGCCCACACCAGCACCCCGAGGGCCACCACCACTACCAGTGCACTCAGGAGGGTGTGCAGTGGACGAATGTACCTGCAGGAACAAGGGCACTCAGCTAGCCTCACCATCCACCCAATCCTGACCCCCCTAAGAATTTTGTTCCTTGTATCCAGAATCAGCATCCTAGCATAGGCTCACCATGCCTGTCTCCAAGTCCATCCTCCAGGAATTCCTGTGAACTCTCAACTCCTCTGTACTACAGTCCTATCAGGTCCTCACATCCTGCCAGAGGTCCTGGGCTCCCAACACTTCTCTGCTTTTTAACTTTAGAAGGGTTTAACCCTGAAGGGTTTCTTTCTACCTTTCCCAGATCTGCTCCTACATTCCTCTATTTGACTTTAACCCTTGCAGATCCCTCACCAAGGCCTTCAGTCAACACATATTCTCTATGCAGACTAGGTACGTTCTGTATCATTTCCTTTAAAAGGCCCTCCACTATTCCACCTTCATATAGAGCTACCCTCCCACAGTTGCTTGAACAAACCTGTCCTTGCTTTCAGTCCCAGTCTTACAACCCTACCTAAGTACCTCTGCTAGACTGTCTTTAGCCTCCAGCTTCTCAACACTGGGTCTTCCCTCTGGGCCCCAATATGAGTAGGTTCTCTACAGGCTCACCTTCCAAACCTTGTCTCACCCCCACCTCTGTCTTAAACCCCCAGGGCTCCCTTACTCTGCCATTACTCACATCACTGAACCTCTTAGTCTCACATCCCCAGATCAGGCCTTCCTTAAATCCGGGTCCCCCTCCCCCCTTTTCTTACCCAGGTCTTCTCTCACCTCCCCCCAGGCCTCCTTATAACAAAAATCTGCGTCCTTCAAATCCATGCCCCTCAGACCTTCCTTTTCTACCGAATTCGCCCTTCTCAGCCTAGCATTTCCCCTTAGGCTCCCTCTCCTCATCCTCAAAGACCCGCAAGTCCACCCTACTTCCCGCTAGTATCTTCAGCCAATCACTACCTCCCTCCCTCACCCGGCCAGAGCGAGACTGATGCCGAAGCACAGAAGGTAATTAGTTTGGTAGTAGAGGAGATTGTTGATGACGCGGTGACACCATCGCTGTGGATCGCCTGGATCAGGAGCCGCCAGACGCGCAGACCCCAAGACAAAGTCGTCTAGGGCGCGCAGCGGTGGCAGCCGGACCTCCGACATCCTGCGGGTTGCTGGACCAGCCCGAAGGGCGGCGAGACTACAACACCCGTGAGCCCTCGCGGCACCGCGAGGCACATTGGGAAATAGAGCCTAGGCGGGACGATAGCAATTTAGGCGTACTGCGCAGCTGCAAACAAGAACGTGACCAGAAACCGCCAACTATGTTAGCAGAGACTGCCGGGAAAACAAGGTTCGCCACGCGGCGAGCAGCTCAAAACTCGAACTTCTCTTCACCCCTGGGCGGGGCACTATGCCGGACTGTGCAAGCTGTACGTAGACTCAAAGCTGTATAGACTAGTAAGAATAGGAAGTTAAGTCCAGAGCTGGATCCCACTTCCTGTCAGGAGCCTAGGTCACACTGCTCCTGGAAAAGTATGCCCCACCCTTGAGGTCAAGTCATAAATGCCATTTAAAGGCCCTTTATTCGTATACATCACAGACGCTATCTCCTGGTAACCTTTTTTAAATCCCCAGGTTGGATTACGACAACCCCTTTGGGTCCCTATGAGTGTTTCCCAGACTAGGTGGCCCAGGGAAACTGTCCATGGCCTTCCGCACAGTCACCAAAAAGTGCTCTGGGGAAGTGAGCTGTTTATTTAGACACAGCTGTGCTTGAATGGAGAGTGAGAGGCCTCCTTAATGCTTGCTGGCTGGTTCAACACCCTCAAGACTCAGTTTGGCCATCTGCTACTGCAGGTTCCTAGTACAGCTGCCAGGGCTCTTAAAAGTCATCGTCGTCACAGATGTCAAGGTACACGTCAAAGGCCTCTCTGTTGCAGTTTCCATCAGGAGTGAAGACATATTTGTGGAAGGTCCCATCTACGCAGATGGCTGGGGAGGGTTGAGGTGTTATGAAAGGTTAGGAGATGCCCCAGCCACAGACTCCAATCCTCTCTGGTGTCCCACCATGGCTCATGGTCTAACTCCAGGCTTTTGCCCAAGTGCTACACCCCTTACTAATTATGAGGTTGAGCCACACATTCCAAGTTTCCTCCAGCTTCTGAAAACCGGGAAATTCTTTTTTTTTCTTTTTCTTTTTTCTCCATTTTTGGGAAATTCTTTTAGGTCCGACCTGCAGTCCTTGACCCATGTAGTGCCACAAACCAAGGAGGCTATTGCCACTCACCAATTACAGAATTGACATTCTTGGAAGTATTTCGACCAAAGGCGCAGATGCATGCTGACTCAGCAGGCACAGTAAAGCTGGCCAGGCTCCACTGAGAGTCCACGTACTGCCCAATCATAGGCCCGACCTTGCCCACACGAGCCAGCCTGTAAGCAGCATTTGGTAAGTCCAGGTATGGCATATGGCCAGGGGGATTGGGACAACAAAGGATTGGGTGAGGATACTCACGCAGAGCGGCGGTTGAGGCGGGTGTCTTTAAGAGCAAAGATATGGACAGTGCCCTTGTCACTGGAAGCACAGAGGAAGGAGGAGTCATGGCTGAAGTTAATGCTGCAAGATAGACCAGGAATGATGGCCAGCATGATGACTCGTGCTGTAAGGCCACCACCCTACCCCACATATCCTGTGCTCACCAGTATAGGGTGGCAGGGTCAGTGCCTCTTCGAAGCTCCACCAGTTTTTCCTTGGACTGGGTGTCAAAAAGACGAATAAGGGTACCCTTTTGGGAGGCTGAGGCTACCACGGTGCCTGGCTGGTTCAGGGACACACAGGCCACATCACTCTGATGTGCATTGATAGTGAATGGAGCTGATGAAGTGCCAGGCTTTGTACTTGCCAGATCCTGGAGTAGGAGGGGACAGTTTGAGCTTGGAAGAGAGAGACCACAAGTTCTTAAGGGAGAGGCAGTCTGCCCATCTCTTTGCCCTTGCCCACTGGAAGGCTCACCACTAGTTGCAGGCTTCCACACTTGTGGCCAGGAAACACAAGCAGTTGCTTCTCCAGGCTTGGGCAGAGGTCACACAGCCCTAAGTTGTGAGGATGAAGTGGGGATGGGCAGGTGAAGAGGTCAGGGGAAAGCTGAGTCTCAGAATGGATAGAGCCGGACAAGTGCGTGCCAGACTGTAACCCTCTGTGGTGTATTACCCATAGCAAACTCACAGGGCTAGGCTCTGCATTAAGCTCCACCCTCCATGGTCTAAACAGATTCTAAATTGCCAAGAAATCCTTGGAGGCCCATGGCTGGCTGTAAACTTACCCATGTCCTCAATGAGTGCTTTCTCTTGTCATGTGGAGCAGGATTAGGGGTACGGCTAAGGTAGTGACTGAAAGGGCTGTATCTGGTCTAGAACCTTGCCCCTAGCATTTCTAAGTATGTGTCCCTTCTCCTTTTTGCCTCTTCTACAGCCTCATATCCTTACACCTGGATATCTGGGTCCTCTCACCCTTGGGGTTGTCCCGAGTGTCAAACTCAAACAGCTTTCGAGGATTGTCAGGGAAGGAGTATACATAGATGCGGTTCCTCAGCACAATCACAATCCTGCAGACATCACACACAACATAGAAGGCCATGAGGAAAGGGAAACTGCCCGAGTGGGGGAGGGGCGGGCTTACTTGCCGTGGGAACCTCCTGCCCCCCACCCCAGTCTTCATCAAGCTCACTTGTCATGGCGCATGCGCACAGCCAGCACTGGCTTGGTAAAGGTGAACTCCAGCACCAGTTTGTCCTTGGAGTCCTTGCCTTCTCGGGCATCGTCCCAGATCAGCACTGACAGGCAGATGGGTGGGTTGGCAAGACCAAGGTTTAGGGTAAGAGGCAGACTGAGTGACACAGGGCCCATCTGTACTCCTCAGGGGCCCTCAACCACTTGCTACACCTTTCACTAAATATTAAATGTGAGCATCACACAGCATATACACTTGGGGACAAGATCTCTAAGAAAACGCCAAGAACAGTTATGTTTGTTTGGAGATAAGGAAATCACGGCTCAAATGAGCTGAGTGTGATCAAGGATCTTTTAGCACAAGAACAGCTAAGGGATTTATACCCAGATCCACAACATTCCTCTGTAACTACTGTCTTCAGGATACAGTCCACACTTGTGGGATACTTTGTAATCAATTTTAGGGTTCTGCAGCTCACCTATGATAACTCTTGCCACATTGTGGTAGAATCAACAAGGACAAAACCTTAAAACAAAGTGGCACTTGAGGCTCTAGCCAAAAGGGTGTAGGAGAGACAGCTCCAAGATTTGAAAAGCCGATTAATTATGTGATTTTGGATAAGTCACTTAAGAGGTGGAAGATCAATTTAAGGTCATACTTGGCTCCAGAAGACCTTGTCTCAAATTAATGTGTTTGTGTGTAAAGTGCTTAAAATAACTATTAGGCTCCCAGTAAGTGCTCCATTGTTAAGACACATGGCAAATAGGAGACAGACAAGAAGTGGTTTTGCTGTTTTTATAGTGCTGGGGATAGAACCAAGGGCCTTGAGCGTACCAGGCAAGTGTCTACCACTGAGCTACATCTCCAGCTCCAGTAACGTTTCCTAAATAAAAATGAAAGATTAAAGCTGGGTGTGGTGGGGCATCTTTTAATCCCAGCACTCTGTGAGTTTGAGACCAGTATCATCAACCTTTGTCTACACAGTGAGACCCTGTTTCAGTAAATAACAGATCAAATATTGCAAGCTGTAAGATCCATGACTTACAAACTGCCTCACCTCGGGACTCTGAGGTGCTGACAAGTTCATCTGCCAGTGCCTCAGGGTGTATGTGGGAAGTAAGGAATTTGGGGAATCTGGGTCAATTACAGGATGAAAGCACTTACCTGAGATCTCTGAGAACTTGGGGCTGCTACCACCGCCCACCAGGGCCAGCAGGTTGGATCGGTGCAGCATCTCTACCAGGCCCACGCTGCCTACTTGCTCGTGGTCTGCACAGGGACCAGAGTGTCAGTAGAGTTAGATGCCAGTGCCCACATCAGCCCTTCTGCCCGCTGTCCCAGCACTCTAGCCACTCACCCAGATGCCCCTTCTCCATCAGTGGCTCCACATTATAGATTCGGACACCTGTCTCCATGGCACAGCAAAAGCAGCCTGGGGATGGAAGGAATCTGTCTGACTCAAAATTCTAGGGCTCATAGCTATCTGTGACCCTTGTTTCCTATCTTTCCCACAAAGATACAATTGCAAGCTTACTTTGGTCTTGGTTAAAATGTAGGCTGGTCACACCCCGAAGTGGCTGCTGCGTCATGGTTCAGGACTGTCTCCCTAGGCACAAAAAGTGACAGTATTGAGAATAATAGTTCTGGAGTGTCCTCTCTTAAGTCCTACAACTTCTGTCCCCCAAACGATTTCTTCTTCCTCACCACTTTGTCTATTTTGTTTTGAGATAGGGTCTTGCTACGTATCCCTGGCTGTTCTGGTACTCCCTATGTAGCACAGGCTGGCCTTGAATTCCCAGCAGTCCTCCAGCCTCCACCTCCTGAGTGAATGGATTAGAGGCGTGTGCCATCACTCCAGGATTCCTCCCCATTTTGATACTTTTCTTTGCCAGACTGCAAAAAACAAAAACAAGTGTAGTATACCTCAGAGTTTCTGTTCAAACCAAGACCACAGTCACAATGTATCTTGGCCTACAATGACATAGACTCACAACTTCCATAAATACCAACCCTTACTGAACCTATCAGGAAGTAATGGGGTAGACGATATCCCTTGATACCTCCTCACTCCCAGCCATTCTTGGCTCTAATGCCTGACATGACCTCAAATTTCTTTCCACAAGCTTCTCATCTTCACACCTGCACCCAGCTCCACCTGTCAGTAAATAAGAGAACAAGGGCTAAGGTAGCTTGCATCTCTCTGAGACTGCTATGAATGGCCCATCACCCACAGAACTCCCCTCTTCAAGCCTTTCTAACTCTTATTTATTTGCCCCCAGGACCTCTCATTTGCACCTTCCCCATGCAACACTTTCCCCAAACCCTTCTCTCATATCGATAATGCTGATCACTAAGGCAAGCCTAGGAACTCCCTCCACTTATCTCCTGAAGGCCCCACCCAGCATTCACGTGACATTTGAAGTTGTTCACACTGGATACGTTCCATTCCTTGTAGTCTCTACCCACGACTCCTAACTGAGCTGACCCAATGACACTCTCATGAACCTCCTCATCCCTAAAATTTGTCCTTTTTGTTCCCACATTATCTCCTGGAGACCCTGCCCTAAGGCTCAGATACCCTCTAAAGACCTTCTCCCAGTACAGATGACGCCCCCCAAACCTGCCTAGGGAAACCTCAACCGCTTCTCTGTCGCCCTGTCTTAGAAGCCTCAGTCTCTTGTCAAACCCCATCGCTCCAAGACCTCTCTGCAGACACACCTTCTACCCATCCTCTAAGACTTCAAACCTACTTTTTCTGGTGTAATACCTGGGTCTTGCTTCTCTGTATGAGCCATACTCTGAATAGCACTAGCTTCCAAAGCCCTCTTTTAGATCTCTGATCCAAATGCCCAAACTAAGAACCGTAAGTGAAATGCCTCACCCTCTCCCAAAAGTCATGTTCCTTTCCATGACAGCACCTACTCAAGCCGCCTGTCCCCAGCCATCCACCACCTGTCAAGACCTCTAGCAGAAACACCCACCCCATGACCCTGACCAACCCTTGGATCGTGCTCCAGCTGCACTTCGCTTTTGCCGACTTGCTCTTCACCCCTCCCCGACCCCTGCCCTAGATGTTGGTGCCGCCTGCGGCACGAATTTCTGACCTCCCGGGCTTTGGTGCCCGGCTCTGCTGTTTACATCAGGTCCTACTTCCGGAGGAGGGAGTCTGTGACCGGAAGTGACTCATCCTGGCCAGAAAATCCGGCCACAGCTCTTCTCGTCCTGTTCGCGGACCTTTGGAGCATCCCGAGTATTAGTACAGTCCTCCGAGGGGAGGGAGTATCGGGAGGAGAATGAGGGCCGACCGGGGGACTGCTCAATGGCAGGACTATCTGAAGGAACCCAGAGAGAGGGAAGGAGGGCTTACCCCTCCCTAAACGGAAACGGGCCAAGCATTGAACTCGTTAACCCACCGAGAGATAGAGGGGTGAACCTCCCAGGCTAACGAGTTAGTCCTCTGAATTGGGCTAGAGTGGCTTTTCTGATGTTTACCTTGTGGCTCTGGAAGATCTAGGTTGGGAGGAAGATAAAAGATCTTGAAAGTTGAGATCACCTTGGGCGGGGGAATATGCGATGGGATTTTACTTCCTTTTCTCCAACCCTATTCCCAGCTCTGTTTATTTACAAAACGATACTTTTTTAATGGTAAAACATCTGAGTGCTCCAGGCGCGTTTGAGCACGTCTGTATTCATAATACTTGGCTAGGAAAAAGCAAGAGGAACAGGAGTTAAATGTTATGCTGGGGTACATGAGATCCTATCTTGAGAGAGGGGGGGGGAGAAGAGAGAGAGGAGAGAGACAGAGACAGAGAGAGACAGAGACAGAGAGTACCGTGGAAACACAAAAGGCCCCAAATTACACACTGGAATTTTGAGGTGTGTATACATGTTCAGTTGTCAGAAATAATAAACGAGTGAACGAGTGGGACCTACTGGCTGAGACAGAATTGCAGAGTTTGTGACACCCTGGGTTACAAAAAAATCAACAAAAGGAAATTGAAGAATGGAGGACTACATTGCATTTACCACAACCAGGTCTATGTAGTTGAGGTTCTATTTTTGTTTTTTAAAATGTTATGGGTTTTTTTTTTTTGTACATTGGTGTTTTGCCTGCCTGCTTGTATGTGAGGTGTCAGGTCCCCTGGAACTGAGGGTACAGACAGCTGTGAGCCACCATATGGGTACTATGAATTGAACCCAGGTCCTCTGGAAAAGCAGCCAATGTTTTTAACTGCTGACCCATCTCTCCAGCCCCGAGATTTTTTTTTTTTAAGCAGATACAATGTATTATACTTCACTGGTTTTTTTTGTCTTGTTTCTTTTTGGCACAGACTGGATACAATAGCAGAGAATTAGAATTTACAGGTGGGCCCAGGCCCATGTAAGTACTGAACAGGTCTGAACTGTTCTGCTTCCAAGATCAAACCAGATTAGGCCGTTCAGGGTAACATGGCCATACATTGTCACTACTTGCTACTGTTTTAAATTTGTTTTACTGAGCTAGGCTTTCTCTGTGTATCTTTGGCTGTCTTGGCACTCATTGTAGAGCAGGCAGGTCTACAGAGATCCACCTGCCTCTGCGTCTGAAGTGTTGGGTTTAAAGGCGTGCGCCAGCACTTCGTGGCCCATGTCTTCTTTTCATGTATGGCCTACTGAGACTAGAGTTCTTTCCTGAGCATGAGTAGAACAGTATTTGCTAAAGCAAGGGCAACTTATCAGTGTCTATACCAGTGAAGAAAATTACACCTTCTTCCATTCAAACCATACATTACCTAAAAGAAGTAATGGGGCCTCCTGGGCCTTTCCCCCATTCATGATGAAATGCTGAAGAGCTTGGTCTTGTGGCAGTCCTATGCACAACTTCATAACCACATTCAGTTATGAGTGCAGTGGCAATGTCATTCATGTTTAGGAGACATCTTTTTGATATACATCTCCCCATCATCTGGCTCTCCTGTTCCATCTGCCTCTTCTTCCTTGATGTTCCCTGAGTCTTGGAGGGGATGATATAACTGTGTCCCATTTAGGGCCAAGCACACCACCACCATCCTTTTTTTTTTTTTAGTCAGTTATTGGGTTTCTGCATTAACCACTGCCCTCTGCAGTAAGAAGCTGCTTTGACAAAAACTGGGTAAGGCACTAATCTCAGATGGCTGAATTATGTGGGCAGGCTCAGTTTTTCTCTGAGACCTTGAACTCCTGACCCTCATCCCACTGAGGTAGGAGGAAAAAGTACTGGGACTGGGGTAAGAAAAGGTGTCCTTGGGCTGGAAAGTTGGCTCAGCCGTTAAAGGCTAGGCTCACAACCAAAAATATAAGAAAAGGAGTCCTTTTAGGAGCTGGAGAGATGGTTCAGAGGTTAAGAGCACTTGGTCCTTATCCAGAGGACTTGAGTTGGGTTCCCAGCACCCACATGCAGCTCACAACCACCTGTAACTCTGCCCCAGGGGGTCTGATGCCCTTCTCTGGCCTCTGAGGGCATCTGTACTCACTCGGCATGTACCTACCTACACATACACATAAGTAAGAATAAAGAAATAAAGGGACCTTCTATAATGTGGTTGAAGAAGTTTACCAACTGAAAATCAAGGAAGACTCTAGCACAGGCTAGTGTTCTGTAATGGTTGTCAACATAGAGACATTCCTTCTTCCTTCCTTTCCCTCCTCCTCACTCTCTTTTCTCTGTAGACCATGGGAACTCACAGAGATCTGCTGGTCTCTGCTTCCTGGGTGATGGGATTGAAGGCGTAGGCCACCACCATTTCCTGGCAAGACAGTGTTTCTTTTACATAGAAACTTTTGTTTACACCGGGCGTTGGTGGTGCACGCCTTTAATCCCAGCACTTGGGAGGGAGAGGCAGGAGGATCTCTGTGAGTTCAAGGCCAGCCTGGTCTCCAGAGTGAGTGCCAGGATGGGTTCCAAAGCTACACAGAGAAACCCTGTCTTGAAAAAAAACAAAAAAAGAGAGAAACTTTTGTTTTCTTGAAGTAGTGTCCCCTCCTCCATTCTGGATCTTGCTGATCTCTTTGAGAATTTTCTAGCTTATATAGACTCTCCAGACAAATAGGCATTAAGTGGTTTGTGGTTTTTTGTTTGTTTGTTTTTGTTTTTTTTTTCCGAGACTGGGTTTCTCTGAGGCTTTGGAGGCTGTCCTGGAACTAACTCTTGTAGACCAGGCTGGTCTCGAACTCAAAAGAAATCCACCTGCCTCTGCCTCCCGAGTGCTGGGATTAAAGGCGTGCACCACCAACGCCCGGCTAGTGGTTTGTATAAAGTACATTTGTCTGTTCATCTAATTGGAACAACCTGTCGTACATGATTGTTGTTGGGGGTTTTGTCTTTTCTAAAAGTGCCTGCAATGATTAGTATTGTCACCTTGACACAATCTAGAGTCACATGGGAAGGGAGTTACCAATGAGGGACTATCTAGTTCAGGTTGGCCTGTAGGCATGTCTGGGGGATTGTTTTCAGTGCATTAATTGATGTGGGAATACACAGCCCATTCTGGGTGTCACTGTTCCCTAGATTTGGATGCCAAACTGTATTTAAAAAAGAAAGAGAGGTGATGAAGAGATAACTGAAAGGTTAAGAGAAGTAGCTGCCTTTCCAAAGGTCCTGAGTTCAATTCCCAGCAACCATATGGTGGCTCACAGTCATCTGTATTGAGATCTGGTGCCCTCTTCTGGCCTGCAGGGATACATGCAGACAGAACAGTGCATACATAATTACAAAATAAATCTTTTTTGTTTTTTTTTTTCGAGACAGTGTTTCTCTCTGTTGCTTTTGTTTGGAAACTGTCCTGGAACTCACTCTGTAGAACAGGCTGGCTTCGAACTCACAGGGATCCTCCTGCCTCTGTCTCCCGAGTGCTGGGACTAAAGGCGTGTGCCATTACCTCCTGGCAATAAATAAATAAATAAATAAATCTTAAAAAAAGAAGAGAGAAACCCCAAGGTGAACACCTGCATTAATACATTGTATCATCAATATTAAGTGTTCACTCTCTTTATGCTTTTGACAGTTGGTTTCACTGCCTCCAATCCCAGCTGCCTTGACTTCACTGCTATGATGGAGTGTAACCTGTAAATGTAAGCCAGACATACCCTTTTCCTTTAGAAGTTCTCATTGTCATGTGTAGAAAGGAAACTAGGACACTGCCTGATAATATCCTCTGACCATTTTTATCTTGGGATTGCTGTCCTTTGAAAATTGTTTTGCACACAAATTTGCACACAAATTTGGTGGCACACTCCTGAGGCAGAGGCAAGCAGATCTCTGTGAGTTTGAGACCAGCCTACTTTATAGAGCAAGTTGGAGAACAGCCTCCAAAACAACACAGAGAAACCCTGTCTCAAAAAACAAAACAAAACAAAAGGTTTTGCAGGAATTCCTTAAATGTACAAGATTGAATATCATTATGATTTTTAAAAATGATATATAGCCAGGACAGGCTCCAAAGCAATACAGAGAAACCCTGTCTCAGAAAAAAATGATATATGTATGTGTGTGTATATCAGCCTATTAAACAGTCTCCCCTCCTCTGTGTGTGTCATTTATTTATTTACTCATTCATTTATGTATTTATTTGGGGGGATATGGTATCTTTTTGTAATTCTGGCTGTCCTGGAACTCACAATGTAGGCCTCATGCCTTCTGAGTGCTGGGATTAAAAGCGTACACCACCACACTTCTGGCTTTATTTTTGTTTTTTGAAAATATTTTACAGGGCTGAAGGGATGACTCATTGGATAAGAGCACTGGCTGCTCTTCCAGAAGACCCAGGTTTGATTCTCAGCACCCACATGGCAGCTCACAACTGTCTGTAAATTCAGTCCCCAGGGATCTCATACCCTTTACTGGACTCCAACAGCACTCACTAGATGAATGTGATGTGCAGATATGCATGCAAGCAAAAAATTCATACAAACAAAAACTAAAATTTACATTTTTGTATGTGGGGGGTGTACTTGTTACAGAGTATGTGTGAAGGTCAGAAAACAACTTTTTGGAGTCAGTTCCCTCCTTTCATGTGGGTCCTTGGTTTCTATATTGTTTTGCTTTTTCTCTTTCTTGAGGCAGTGTTTCTCTGTGTAACAATCCTGACTCTCCTGGAACTTGTTTTGTAAAGTAAACCAAGCTGGACTGGAGTTCACAGACATCTGCCTGCCTCTGCCTCAGGAGTGCTGGGACTACAGGTGTGGGCTACCACACCCAGCTTCAAAACCCAGCACTTGAGGCGGAGGCGGAGGCGGAGGCGGAGGCGAGGGCGGAGGCGGAGGCGGAGGCGGGCAGTTATCTGTGACTTTGAGGCCAGGCTGGTCTACAGAGTTCCAGGATCGGCTCCAAAGCTACAGAGAAACCCTGTCTCAAAAACAAAAACAAACAAAAAATCAAGGAAACAGAAGCTAGAGAAATGATTCAAAGGTGAAGATGAATGCATTCATGCAGTTATGGCACCTATATCAGGTAGCTCACAACCATCTGATATCCCCTTAGACACCCACCCACATATGTACACACCCACCCACATATGTGTACACACACACACACACACACACACACACACACACACACACACACACACACACTTAAAAATAAGTCTTAGCTGGCGTTGCTAGCACACGCCTTTAATCCCAGCACTCGGGAGGCAGAGGCAGGTGGATCTCTGTGAGTTCGAGGCCAGCCTGGTCTACAGAATGAGTTCCAGGGCAGGCTCCAAAGCTACACAGAGAAACCCTGTCTCGAAAAACCAAAAAAGAAAAAAATAAGTCTTTTTTTGAGACAGAGTTTCTCTGTATTGCTTTGGAGGTTGTCCTGGAACTCATTCTGTAGACCAGGGTGGCCTCAAACTCACAGAGATCGCCTGCCTCTGATTCCTGAGTGCTGGGACTAAAGGCATGCGCCACTGCTGCCAGCTAAAAATAAGTTTTAAACACAATTTGGGGCTGAGAGATGGCTCAGCAGTTAAGAGTATTTCTTGTTCTTGCAGAGGACTTGGGTTCTTTTCCCAGCACCCACATGGTGGCTCACAACCCCAATTCCAGGAGATCTGACCCCCTCTGCCTTCCTCTGAAGGCATCAGGCATGCATATGGTTCATATACCTACATGCAGACAAAACATTCATACACATAAATCTGAAAAATATGTAAATAAAACCCAGAATTTGTTTTGTTTGAAATTAGTGCCACTCCCATCCTAACACAAACTCGACCACTGTTCTATATCACCAGAGACCCCCTCCCCTTTTGAGACAGGGTCTCTCTGTGTAACAATGCTGGCTGTCTTGGAACTTGCTCTGTAGACCAGGCTGGCTTGGAACTCATAGAGATCCGCCTATCTCTGCCTCTGCCTCCGGAGTGCTGGGGTTCAAGGCATGTGCCACCAATGAATGTCCAGCAATTATTTTCATTGTTATTTCATAACTGTCATTTTGCTACTGTTATGAATGCTTGTGTAAATATTTTTTGAGACAGAGGTTTGCCAAAGGGGTCTCGACCCACAGGTTCAGGGCTGCTGCTTTAGAGTTTCTGTGATAGACGATTGTCAGAACATGTTTTGGGCCTGGTGCTCAAACCTGTGATTCTAACACAGGAGGCTTAGGCAGGAGATTGTCATGAGTTCCAGGCCAAAAAACCACAACCTTCGTTTCTCAATATTAACAACTGTATAAATTATAGATAGATAAGTAGAGTTCTAGGATAGGCTCCAAGCAATACAGAGAAACCCTGTCTCAAAAAAAAAACAGAAAAAAAGAAAATAATTTTATGGTTGGGGTCACCATAACTTGAGAAACTGTATTAAAGGGTCGCAGCATTAGGAAGCTGGAGAACCATTGCAGCCTTTTGTCCTGAGGTATACCCACTTGCCCTACTTAGGAACCTAACTAACAACCTCGGGCCTCATCTCCCAAAATGCTGCTCTTTGCCTACCCAAACCCACAGGCGGCTACAGCCCCAGTAAATGGGCTTTTGTTGTTTTGCCGCGCAGGCGCAATGTGGTACAAAGATTACCAGAACGATGTACCTTGGCCTCCCTATCGCCAGCAGAGGGCGTGCATGCATCCACTAGCGCCTGGAGCTGCCGGAGTTTAAGCCTGTGCAGAAGGGGACAATTAGCCTTGATCCCAAACCCAGGAGAACACTCATGATTCCTAAGGTGCTCCTCAAGATAGCAGGAGCAGCTGGGCATGATATCTCATGCTTATGATTCGAGCACAGGAGGCAGAGAGGCAAGAAGATTGTCACAATTTCCAGGCCATCCTGGTCCACATTCAACTAGCCAGCCAGGGTTACAAAGTGAGACCATGTCTCAAAAGAAAAAGTATCAGGGTAACTGGGCATGCTGATTCAAGTTGCAATCCCAGCATTTTGGAGATAAAGTCTGAGAATTGACAGTTCAAGGCCAGCCTCAGTTACCTCAGCTGAGGTAAGCCTGGACTTCAAGAGACCCTGTTTAAAAGAACAAAAACAAAAAACTGTGTTTAAGGCAGTGGAGGCTCATGCCTTTAATCCCAGCACTTGGGAGACAGGCAGATCTCTGTGAGTTCGAGGCCAGCCTGGTCTACAGAGCTAGTTCCAGGACAGCCAAAGCTGTTATACAAAGAAACCTGGAGTGCTAGCTTACTGGTTAAGAGCATTGGCTGCTCTTCGTACCCAGTTTTTATCCCCAGTACCCACATGGTGACTCACAACTGTAATTCCAGTCTCAGGGTATCTGATGCCCTCTTCTGGTCTCTGGGGGCTCTGCATCTTGAAAAACCAAAGGAAAAAAAACAACCAAAAACAAACAAAATCCCCGGTGTTGTTGGACTGGAGAAATGGCTCAGCATTTAAGAGCACTGGCCACTCTTCCAGAGGGCTCGAGTTTCAGTGTACCAGGGAATCTCCCAACTGTCTGTAACTCCAGTTCCAGGGGATTCAATGGCCTTTCCTGGCACCAGGCATGAAAGTTGTGCACACACAGACATACAAGCAAAGCATCCATAATACACATTGAAAAATAAATCAAGGGGCTGGAGAGATGGCTCAGCAGTTAAGATCACTGACTGTTCTTCCAGAGGTCCTGAGTTCAATTCCCAGCAACCACATGGTGGCTCACAACCACCCTGAATGAGATCTGGTGCCCTCTGCTGGCATGCAGGCAGAAGACTGTATACATAATAAATAAAATCTTGAAAAAAATAAAACAAAATTTAAATGGGTGTGGAGATGTGTCAATGGGTAAAGTGCCTGATGGGCAGGCACAGGGACCTGAGTTCAGATCCCCACATGTAAAATTTGGGCAGAGTAGTACATCTATAATCCCAGTGGTGGGAGGTGGCAGTTGTGACAGGAGAATCCCAGGGAATCAGTAGCCCACCACTTAGACAAGTGACGAACTCCAGTCTAGTAAGAGATCCTATCTCAAACAAAGTAGAGAGCCAGGCATGGTGGTACTGGCCTTAGACTCTGGAAATGGAAGTAAATAGACCTCTGAGTTTTGAGGCCACCCAGGGCTACATAGTAGGACCCTGCCTCAAACAAACAAAAACTATGTATGGGGGCTGGAGTGCTAGCTTACTGGTTAAGAGCATTGGCTGCTCTTCGTACCCAGTTTTTATCCCCAGTACCCACATGGTGACTCACAACTGTAATTCCAGTCTCAGGGTATCTGATGCCCTCTTCTGGTCTCTGGGGGCTCTGCATACATGTGATATGCAGACATACAGGCAGGCAAAACACACATATACACAAAATAATATGCATTTCTAAACATGTATGTTTTGTGGTTTTCAGGATGATGGCTCAGTCTTTAGAGCATTGGCTCCTCTTCCAACAGATCTGGGTTGGATTTGCTGCCTATCCTAACTCTTGCCTTTACTTGTCCCTCACATCTCTTCCCTGGCATCTGTTAAGGCCTTCCTTTCCTGCCTACATCTGACAGTTGGGATTTTTTTGATAGGCCCCCTGGAAGAGTACCCTCAAAATGCCATATCAGACACTGAAAATTCATCTGGAGAAAACCAGATCAGTCATCATCCCAATCCCATAATGGCTATTAGGGGCACCTCTTAAGGAGGAGGTAGGAATTGGCTGGACACTTTAAGGTAAAAAGGCCTCCAGGAAAAGTATACACCTTTTTTGGCTAAAAGCCCAAATTGTCTGGTCCTCTTGGCAGCTTCTTCCTTGTCCAAGATCAGATATACCAACGTGTTTTGGGAAACCTGATCTCTAATCTGGCTCCTAAACAATTCTAGAGTGACCCTTCCAGAGGGGAGAAGAGTAAAATAGCACTAAAGGCTTGTAAAGACAAATCTCTAGTCAAGAGAATAAAAGTTTTGGACAGGGTGAAAACTTCATATTCCAGTTGGGTCAGCTCAATAGCTTGATCCAGGAACTACCCTTTAGTAGGTATACATATCTTAAGCCAGTGGTTGTCAACCCATAGGCTGTGACCCCTAGGGGGTGAGGAACCACCCTTTTACAGGGGTGACCTAACAACATCAGAAAACACAGATATTTACAGAAGGATCCATAACAGTAGCAAAATTACAGTTAGGAAGTGGCAAGGGAAATAATTTTATGGTTGGGGGTCAGCACAGCATGGGGAACTAACAGTATATTGAAGGGTTGCAGTGTTAGGAAGGTTGAGATCCACTGCCTTAAACCACGTTTAAGCCATGACTTATAACAGTAATGTACTGCTACTAGAGACTTCGAATGATCAATGTATGCTTGCTAAGTTTGAAATAAAAAAGCATAATTAAAGGGGGAATACTCCTTTTGCCACCCTCTCCCCCAAGACTTACCTTACCTAGCTACTTTACTTTCCCTTTGAGTGTTCTTTTGTGCAAGGCTGAGATTATTTATTGCCTGTATCTAACACCATGCACCCCTGTTTGGTTTGGAACTATGTAAACCAAGATGACCCAGAACTCGAAAATCAGCCTGGCTCTGCCTACCTAGTGCTGGGATTAATGGCATGCACCAGTATGCACAATAACATTGATAACTTTTGATCTAAAAAAATTGTTATGATGGAAGCGCCATGAACTGGTGTGCGATCTCACTAACCTCCGACAGTGAACAAGTACCCTCTGCTGACATTTTACCCGCGACCAATTTTACACACTGAGGTGGTATTTGAATCCAGGACTCCAGGTCCTTAAAGCCTGCTTTGGCCCGATGCCACTTTGGATGTAGCCACTGGCCACAACCACTGCGCATGCCTCGAAGCAGTTCCGGAAATCTGGTGCAAGGGCGGAGGCGGAGCTACGCTATTCCCAGGTCCTGCACGCAGCCTCAGAAAGCCGCAGACGGAGTCGGCCCTTGACCAATCAGAGCCCAGCAGGGCAGCTCCTGAGCCAATGGCCTGCGCGAGGGCCTTGGGAGCAGGTTCCAAACGGAAAGATTGGAGGGGTCACGGGAAAGCGGCTGAACGTGGTGGGTGGGATAGAGGCGTCCCGCTGACTCGATACTGCCATCCGCCAGCAGCGAGTGACAGAAAGCAGGCCAGGACGGGGTTCCGGGGCGAGCGGACTGGCGCCCGTTTGCGGGCCAGACGCCGCTTCGCCCTTTTCCTCGCTGCTCCACCCTCGGCACGTGGAACGTTCCAAGATGGCCGCCCTCCGCCCGGCGGCCGCTCCGCTCCCGAGTCCACCCCCCCCCGCCGATACCCCTGTGGTTCAGTCCGGCGGGTCTCGAGCCGGCGCCCCTTGGGTCTCACGCAGTGGTTCGAGCCGTGCTAGCGTCACAGGCTTGGAGGTGGACACTTCCCTGAGCACAAATTCTTAGGGTGGGTAGTCATGAGATACTAAGATTTGACAGGGGAAACTTGGTGGGGCGACTGGGTTTTTATTTTTGAGACAGGGTCGCACACTGTATATAGTCCAGGCTGGCTTCGAACATACTGTGTTGGCCAGATTGACCTAAAACTCAGTGAGATCCTCCTGCTGACTTGCAGAGTGCTAGGATTGCAGGAGTGACCGACGAGGGTGGGGAGGGGCTTGGAAGAATGCTAAACCTTGCTAAAATATTTCATAAAAGTAATGCCGGGCGTTGGTGGCGCACGCCTTTAATCCCAGCACTCGGGAGTCAGAGGCAGGCGGATCTCTGTGAGTAGACCAGCCTGGTCTACAGAGTGAGTTCCAGGACAGCCAAGGCTACACAGAGAAACCCTGTCTCGAACCCCCGCCCCCCAAAAAAACAGTAACAATCCTGAGCCCCGCATAGTGGCACACGCCTTTAATCCCAGTACTCACGGTGGAGGGGGGCAGAGATTTTTGAGGACACACTAGTTTTTAGAGTTCCACAACACCCTATCTTGACCCTTCGTCAAAAAAAATGATACAACACAAATTGTAACAATGGGTGCTAGAAAGATGGCTCAGCAGTTAAGAGCACTGGCTGCTCTTCCAAAGGACTGGGTTCATCCCTAGCATCCACATGGTAACTCTTCTGGCCTCTATAAGCACTCACGTGGTGCACAGACACAAATGCAGCCAAAACACCTATAGATGTAAAAAAAAAAAAAAAAACCACCAGCAATTAGCTTCATATCTTCTTTCATAACTCATGTCCATTACCTGTATTCAGTCTTTCCCATTCCTTCATACTTGATCTTCTTGTTCTTTTCTGTGTTATACTGTATCCCATGTGTACATTTGTTTATGTATATATTATTGGCAACATTCTAAATATGAGAACATGCATCTTTTCTGAGATTGTATGAACTCATTTAACATATATTCTATGTCCATCCATTTTCCTGCAAATATTTAACTCTTTTGTTACAGCTGAATAACATTCCTTTTTGGGGGGTTTAAGACAGGGTTTCTCTGTCCTGGAACTCACTTTGTAGTCCAGGCTGGCCTCGAACTCAATGAGATCTGCCTGCCTTTGCCTCCTGAGCGCTGGGATTACAGACGTGCACCACCACCGCCTGGCTAGCATTCCATTTTTTAATATATGGCTAATGAAAATTTGTTTTGTGTGTATCTGTTAATGGACAACCAGATGAAGTCCATTCTTTGCTATAGTAATTAAAGCAGTAATAAACATTGGGGTGCTAATATCTCTATGGTAGGGTACTGAGTTATCTGGGTATATGCCTAGGAGTGAAATAGCTGGTTCATATAGCAGTTCCATTTTTTAGTTCTTTGAGAAGTCTCCAAAATGATTTCCAATGACCTTATTAACTTGCACCACCACCAATAGTGAATAAGGGTTCCTTTTCTCCACGCCCTTCCCAACACTGGTTGTCAGATTTATTGATATCCATTCTGACTGGGGTGAGGTGATATCTCAAAGTAGGGTTTTTTTTGGGGGGGTCAAGACAGGGTTTCTCTGTGTAGCCTTGGCTGTCTTGGAACTCACTCTGTAGACCAGGGTAAACTTCAACTCAGAAAATCCACCTGCCTCTGCCTCCCAAGTGCTAGGTGGGATTAAAGGTATGTGTCACCATGCCCAGCTCATTTGTATTTTAAATTGTCTGTTCAGTTCACTTTCTCATTTGAGGACTGGCAGTTTTGTTTCCTTGGTATTTAATTTCTGCAGTTCTCTGTAAATTCTGGATATGTGAACCTTGTCTGAGGTGTAGCTAGTTAAGATTTTCTTCTGTTCACTATGCTGTTGGCTCTGCCCACTGTTCCCTTTGCTGTATAGAAAATGTTCATTTTCATGCAGTCTCATTTGTTGATAGTTTGGGTTAGTTCCTGTGCTCTATTCAAAAAAGTTCTTTGGGCCAGGAGTGGTGGTGCATGCCTTTAATCCCAGCACTCTGGTGGCTCTCTGTGAGTTCGAGGCCAGCCTGGTCTACAGAGTGAGTTCCAGGACAGTCTCCAAAGCAATACGGAGAAACTCTGTCTCAGAAAAAAAGAACAAACAAAAAATAAAAATATAAAAATAAAAAAGTGGAGCCGGACGTTGGTGGCGCACGCCTTTAATCCCAGCACTCGGGAGGCAGAGGCAGGCGGATCTCTGTGAGTTCGAGACCAGCCTGGTCTACAAGAGCTAGTTCCAGGACAGCTTCCAAAGCCACAGAGGAACCCTGTCTAGAAAAACCAAAATAATAATAATAATAATAAAGAGTGGGGCTGGAGAGATGGCTCAGATGTTAAGAGCACTGACTGTTCTTCCAAGGGTCCCGAGTTCAATTCCCAGCAACCACGTGGTGGCTCACAACCATCCATTAAGAGATCTGGTGCCCTCTTCTGGGCACATGGAAGCAGAATGTTGCATACATAATAAATAAATAAAATCTTAAAAAAATAAAGAAGTGGGGGTAGCTTAGCCATTTTATTTCTGGGTCCTGTATTCTATTTTATTGGTCTGTCTATTTTTTTTTCGGGTACCAGGCTGTCTTTATCCACCACAGCTCTGTAGTGTAATTGATGTTTGGTAGGTTTGGCATAGTTGCTTTGACTGTACATAATCTTTTGTGGTTTCATATGAATTGTTTTTTTAAACCTGTAAACTATGACATAGGTACTGCATAGGTTCTGATAGGTACTGCATAAATTCTGTAAATTAATTTTGGTAGTATAGATATTTTCACAATGTTAATTCTGTCTATCCTGAAATATTGAATAATTTTCCATTAACTAGTATCTTCTGTGATTTGTTTAATATCTTGAAATTTTCTTTGTAGAGGTTTTTCACTTCTTTGATTAAATTTATTCCTAAATACTTATTTTTGGAGGACCTACTTTGAAAGGAGTATGTTCCCTATTTTCTTTCTTAGAGAATAGCCTGTTAGCATAAATAAAGCCTACCTATTGGTTTGTTTTTTTTTTTGAGATGGTCTCACTATGCAACCCCGACTAACCTGGAACTCTCTATGTAGACCACAGGACTACATAGAGACGTGGACTCACAGGGATCTGTCCACCTCTGACTTCTGAATGCTGAAAGGCTGTTTTTAATAATGACTTTGTATCCTATAACTTACTCTTTTTTTTTTTTTTGGTTTTTCGAGACAGGGTTTCTCTGTGTAGCTTTGGAGCCTATCCTGGCACTCATTCTGGAGACCAGGCTGGCCTCGAACTCACAGAGATCTGCCTGCCTCTGCCTCCCGAGTGCTGGGATTAAAGGCGTGCACCACCAACGCCCGGCTATAACCTACTCTTAAGTGTCTATTAAGTCCATGAGTTTCCTAGCAGGCTCAATAGGATCTTTTAGGTGAAGAATCATGTCATCAAGAAGACACAATCATCTTGATACCAAAACCAGGTAAAGGCAAGAAGAAGAGAAGGAAGAGGAAAAGAAAGAAAGAAAACCACCGACCAATTTTTTGATGAACAAAGATGCAAAAATTCTTAAGAAAATGCTTACAAACTGAATTCGGGAATACATTGAGCAGATCACACACATTATGACCAAGTGGGCTTCATCCCAGAAAGACAAAGTGGTTTCAACATACATAAATCAGTAAATGGAATGAATACATCATATAAACAAACTCAAGGACAGACATCACATTAATTATTTCAGTCAATGCTGAAAACACATTTGACAAAGTTCAACATGTTTTTGTGATAAATGTTCTGGAGTCTGTAGGAATAGATGGAAAATACCTCAAAATAATAAAGGCTATATACAATAAACCAACATTATATTATAGCCAACATATATTAAATGGAGGTATACTGAGCATTTCCTCTAAAATCAGGAATGAGATAAGGAAAGATTCCCACTTGCCCCTATCTTATTTTATACAGTGTCAAAGTCTTTGCTATAGCAATTAGACAAGAGACACAAAAGGGATAATAGGAAGGAGAAAAGCCACACTCCCCTTATTTCTATTTTGAGACAGGCTCTTACTATGTAGCCCTGACTGACTTGGAACTTGCCCTGTAGACCAGGCTGGCCTTACACTCATGGAGATCTGCCTCTTGAGTGCTGGGATCAACAGTGTATGCTATCACACCCAGCACATTTACTGTTTGTTTTTTTAGTTTTTGAAGAAAGGGTCTTTTGATGAAGCTTAGACTGTCCTAGAACTCACGCGAATCTTCCTGTCTCGGCCTTTCAAGTGATAGATGACAGATATGGGCTACCACACTTGGTGACTCAAGTCTTTTTATATTTTTTCATTTTTGTCAGAGTTCAGTTTGCCTCTGGTTCCCTTTTTTCCTGGTGGTACTGTGGATGGAACACACAAGGCTTTACATATGGTAGACACACACTGAGTGCCATCTCTTTATCATCCTATTCTGGGATGCTCTGATTCTTTTCAGTGTGCAACAGGATAACAGACTAGGTAGTTTTACCTGTGGCCCAGACCTAAGTCAATTACCATTTACTGCATGAATGACTTAAGCTTCAAGGATGATTTAGAAGCAATTGTGTCTAAGGCTCTGACTTCTCTTGCTGATTATCTTGGGCCATTAAGCAGGGAAAAGGCTTAGAACACAGTCACCTAGGGCAAGCAAGAAATTGTCCTAGAGTTCACTGAGAGCAGTAGTCAGTTTCCCCTTACTCTGACAAACTACCCAGATATAATTAAAGTATAAGGAGGAAAAGTCTATTTTGGTTCACAGTTTTGGAGGTTTCTAAGTCATAACCTAAGTAATTTCTACTAGGCCTTTATCTTTCAAAGGTCAAAAATAGGTGCTGAATCCTGGGCAAGAATCCTTTAAGATACAGATATATGAGCTGGAGAGATGGCTCAGTGGTGAAGAGTGCTTGCTGCTCTTTCAAAGGACCCAAGTTTGGTTCCTAGCACCCATGTCTGGCAGCTTGCAATTGCCTGTAACTTCAGCTCCAGAGGACTTAACACTTTTGGTTAAAGTATTTGTACTCATAATCACACACACTCACACAGGCACACACATATATATAACTAAAAATAATACATTTAAAAAGAAAGATATGGGCCTTTGAAAGCCATTCAAGATCCAAACAGAAGCTGTTCTGAGATGTAGCACTGGAGATTCTATAGTGTTTGTTTGGGGGCAGATTTCACAGTTTCTATGCTCCACGAGTGAGCTCTGTATTGGATAGGCAATTTAACTTGTCTTGAACTCTGAGCAGGGAAATGAGACTAAGAAATGAAGGCGTTTCTACCTCAGTCATCTCAGTTCCCAACTAAATTCAAAGCTCACATATTGGTTTTGATTTCACCTTTCCACTTTTAAAAATGGTTTTTATTATACACTCTAAATTTTGGTAGACAGTTTGGTCTATCTACTCATGTCCCTGTCCTTGCAGCTCAAAGGAGGACAAAACAATTATCTTCTCCATGGCAGCTGCTGTAGATTGCTACACAATAGTGACAGCCTGGGTGACAGCAGTGGTCCACATGTCAGTTTTCATCTGAGTCACTGGGGCCCACGTACTGGCAGATAGCGTCATAGTGGAGCTCCACCACCTGATTGTCTCTCCCAAGTTGTACCAAACCCTGACTCTTCACACTGTCCCGACTCAGAAGTCGTCCCACCTGAGGAGAGATGGGGTAGAGAGTTAGCAAAGTCGGCCCAGATCCTCAGTGATCTCCACACTCATTCCCAGGCATAGGAACTCACCTTTCCAGTGTGTTTTCCCAGCACCACCATCACACGACGGCCCTCTCCCTTGGGAATCAGGGTTTCCAGCATGTCTTCTCTCACGCCTGCAGATGAGGGAGAGGGGAATGAGGTTCACAGAAAAGGCCAGTCTGGCTTGATCCTGTCAGGAGGGCCTTTGCTAATATTTATTAGAGATACTCCCACCCCCACCCCAAGACAGGGTTTCTCTGTGTAGCCTTGGCTGTCTTGGAACTCGCTCTATAGACCAGGCTGGCCTTGAACTCACAGAGATCCAATTGCCTCTGCCTCCCGAGTGCTGGGATTAAAGGTGTAAACTGCTACCACCCAGTAGAGCTATTCTTATATTCTTTTGATAGAGTCCCACTCTACCCATTTCACAGGTGAGAAAACCAATGAGTAATTCATAGAAATAGCTACCATACAGGAACATTTTCCTACAAAACTATTTACTGGGCATATTCTCAGTCTGCCCTGCAGTGTGAGCTCAATACACTTCTTCCTGCAAAGGCAATAGTTTTGACAGGGACAAATAGTCATTTTAACACTAATCTGACACAGAAAATACATAGGGTTTGGGTAATTCCTGTCAAGGAAGTATCTGCTCTGGAAGAGGATGCTGGGCCTTGCAGAGAACCTGAACCCTGCCCAACTTCCCAGCTCTTGGCCTCAGATCCCATTCCTTATTCTTCCCTTCCCTCCCTCCCTCCATTTATTTTTGGGGGGGAGGGTGTTCAAGACAGGGTTTCTTTGTGTAGCCTTCGCTGCCCTGGAACTCGCTCTGTAGACAGATATTTGCCTGCTTCTGCTTCCCCAAGTGCTGGGATTAAAGGTGTGCGCCACCAATGCCTGGCTTCTGCTTTTCTTTTTAAAACAGCATCTTTTTTTTTTTAAAGATTTTTTAAAATTTATTATGTATACAGTCTTCTGCCTGCATGCCAGAAGAGGGCACCAGATCTCATTCAAGGTGGTTGTGAGCCACCATGTGGTTGTTGGGAATTGAACTGAGGACCTCTGGAAGAACAGTGAGTGCTCTTAACTGCTGAGCCATCTCTCCAGCCCTTAAAACGGGATCTTACACCACTTTAGTCCAGGTTGACTTTGGACTTGTGGGAATATTGACAGCCTCAAGTACTAGAATGGATCCTTTCTTTCTTCTTATATTTTTTGGTTGTGAGCCTAGTCTTTAAGGGCTGAGCCATCTCTCCAGCCCCCTTCTTTCTTCTGAAAAATATTTTTTAGATTTATTTTATGTGCATGTGTGTTTTGCTTGCATGTATGTTTGTGGCACCATGTGTGTGTCTGTTGCTCACTGATGTCAGATGAGGGCATCAGATTCTCTGAAACTGGAGTTATAGACAGTTCTGAGCTGCCATGTGGTTGCTTGGAATTGAACTTGGGTCCTTTGGAAGATCAGCCAGTGCTCTTAACTACTCTGAGCCACCTCTCTAGCCCCTGGAATATACCCTTTCTTTTTTCACCCCATATATATATATATTTCTGCCGGCATGTATGCCTGCAGGCCAGAAGAGGGCACCAGATTTCATTACAGATGGTTGTGAGCCACCATGTGATTGCTGGGAATCGAACTCAGGACCTCTGGAAGTACAGCCAGTGCTCTTAACCTCTGAGTCATCTCTCCAGGCCATAGACCCATTCTTTATCATCTTCTAGGATGCTGAACATCCCAGGTATAGTGGCTCAGACTTACTTTCTAGAACTCGGCCTTCATCTGTCCGACACACACAAGTACCTGGGCTCAGGACATCTTCAATTGTCATCTAGAGAAGAATGACAAGGAAGAAAGATGTCACAAAGGTAAAGCGCCAAGTCCCTGGGCGAGGAAGGGGACTCAGTTTGTGGGGTTCATACCTTGGTGTTGTAATACCGGCCACCCTTGTACAGTTTGTCAATGAAGCGTACACGTAAGTCCCTGTGTAGCCAATGCTTGTTCTTAGAGGTTGCTTTCTCACTCTTTGCCACAGGTTCATCCTGCCTGTGGAGAAAGCCAGCATCTGGATTACATTTCTGTCACACCCATGTTAAAGCCAACCTATCTTTAAAGGGCATGCTGGAAAACCCACCCCTATTGCTGTTCCCAGTTCCTTCTTTGCCCTGCCTTGCCTTGGAAGTTTTCCCTGACTGCTTGAGCCACCCCATACCTTGCCTTCTTCTGAAATCCCAGAGGCCTGGGCTCCTGCCCAGGCTCCTACCGGTCTGCGGAGTGTTTCCGCTTCCTCTCTGAATCCTTCTGCCTCCTCTTTGAGTCTTCCTGATTCTGGAGGGCCTTCGAAGACCAGGCTGTTCCAGTTGTTCTGCTCTGCTGCTCTGTGGAAGGTTTGCTCACGTGGCCTGTTCAAGGGGGTATAGGGACATCAAGGAGAAAGTCTCACCAGCACTTCCTCTCAAGGGTCATTGTTCTCCTGGCAAAGGCCCCATTTCCCATCCACCTCCTTCAGGAAGCTCCTCTCAAGCACCCAGCCCACAGCAAAGACACAGCAGAGTCAACTGCCTGGCGTTCATAGCAGAGGGGAAGAGCCGCAAGGACCTCTAAGCGGCCCTACAACCATTACTGTTCTGTCTGCCTCTCCTTTGCTCACACCCCAACCCTAGTCTCCTATCTGGCAAAAGAGAGGACCATCACTCCAAATACAAATGGACCTCCTGCGGGTAGGAATTGCTTTCCATACCCATTTCTTGCTGCTTAGAGAGGATGAAGATGCAGGGTACTAGATCAAGCACTTCTCAAACTGAACAAACTAGTTTGGGGATGTGGCTCTGTGGTAACAGTGTCAAGGCTCTGGGTTCTATTCCCAGCACTACCAAACAAACAAAAAAATGAATAAACTAGTCTTGTCCCTTCTCATGCCTGACCTCTGACTGGAAGTCCCACACTGCTTTTCCTTCCTCCAGATATAGAGAAAGCCTGCCTGACACCATGCTTCCCAAGTTTCCACCAATGAGTCTCACCTGGCTGTGAGGCGTGGCTATCAAACTCCTGCTGGGAAACAGGTTGTAGGCAATACTCACTAACAGTCACAATGCGGTTACCTACTGCCAGCCGAACCATGGCCCGTACATTGTCAGGATCAAGGCCTTCTACCTAAGGTGGGAGGTAGGAATAAGGCAGAGGGTGAATGGACTACAGCTGCTAGTTCTAAAATGTCCAGCCCTTACCTCTAATAGGTTTGAGCTCTCTGTGTCTCTCTTACCTTGTTTGCTTTGTTTTTGGATAGAGGTTCTCACTATGTAGCCCTGGCTGGCCTATAACTCAAATCCACCAGTCTCTGAGTGCTGGGATTAAAGCCCAACTGTATGCTGTGACCTGTTATGGCTAGGACCATGCATGGTTCCTTTATCTCTACTAAAACTATAACTCCTAAGAAACAGGAGTAGGGGGCTGGGGAGACGGTTCAGAGGTTAAGAGCACTTGCTGCTCTTCCAGAGGTCCTGAGTTCAATTCCCAGCAACCACATGGTGGCTCACACTCATCTGTATTGAGATCTGATGCCCTCTTCTGGTGTGCAGATATACAAAGAAGCAAAATGTTATACTAAATAAATAAAATCTTTAAAAAAAGAAGAAGCAGGAGCAGGCATGTTCCTGTATCTCCCTTAGCAAAATGTAAAACAAAGACGTGTGTGTGTGTGTGTGTGTGTGTGTGTGTGTTTACATACACGTAGCTACTATTTGTGTGGTGTGTGCATGTGTATGTGGAGGACAGACGTCCATATCAGGTGTCTTCCTTGAGTGCTCATCACCTTATGCTTTGAGACTATGTAGCTAGCTCACTGGCCTGAAACTTACTATTTTACCAGGCTGGCTTCAACCTCACAGAGATCTGCTTGCATTGTCTTTTGAAGTGCTGGGATTAAAGGTGTAAACCACCTTACTTCTTTGAAATTTTTAGTTCATGTGTGCATATTTTGCCTGCATGTATGTGTCTCTACACCATGTCATGTGTATGCCCATTGTCTGCTGAGCCCAGAAGTGGGGGTTGGATCTCCTGGAACTTGAGTGACAGACAGTTGTGAGCTGCATCGTGGGTGCTGGGAATCAACACGGGTCCTTTGGAAGAGCAGCAAGTGCTCTCAATGGCTGAGCCATCTCTCTAGCTCCACCTTATGCTTTTTTTATCTTTTTTTTTTTGAAACAGTGATCTTGGAGCTCATTGATTCAGCTAGGCTGGCTGGCCGATGAGCTCTGGAGATCTACCTAGAGTCTCTACTCCCCAGCTTTGGGTTATAGATGCATGTATGCCTGGTTTTTATATGGGTGCTGTGGATCCGAACTCATGTCCTCATGGTTGCATGCTAGCCAATCATTTTCACACACTGAGACATCTCCCCACCTCTCATTTTTTTCAAGATAGGTTCCAGGCTAGACTAGTACTTGTCATGTAGCTGAGGTTGGACTCAAACTTGCAGCAATTCTCCTGTTTCAGCTTCTGAGGTACTAGGTTTGCATTAATAAGCCACCATGTTTGCTTCAGACATCTTTTAAACACTTATGTTTCATGGAAATTGTGGGATATGGCATTTTCTCCCTTTTGGTTGAGAACTGAGACCCAAAAAGGCCCAGAAAATTGTTTTGGAGTGCTCACTGAAGCAGTGGGCCAGGCAGGCCTGTAAGATTAGGATTTATAGGGCTGGAGAGAGAGCTCAGCAGTTAAGACAACTATTTCTCTTGCAGAGGACCTTAGCTCAGTTCCCAGTATCCATGCCAGGTGGCTCACAAACACTTGTTAATCTAGCTCTAGGGGGAACCCAATGTTGAGCACCCACACTTACCTACAAATACCTACACTTATTTTTGTTATTTTGAGACAAGGTATCATTATATAACCTTAACTGGACTGGAACTCGCCATATAGATCAGGCTGACCTCAAATTCACAGAGATCTGTCTGTCTCTGACTCCTGAATGCTGGGATTAAAGACATGCAATACCAGGCCATGAAGAAAAATAGTACCATGAAGAGCTTTGCATTGTGGGAGTTCCTTCCTTTCTCACTCCCTGGACATTTTGGTGCCTGCTCTGGTTGGGGGCTGTCCTGAACATAAGAGGAAGATGGTGGCCACAGAGACAGAAAGGTGTCTGGAGTCAATCAACTCTAGGCTCTAGTTTGTTATAAGTGAAAAATAAATGCTGGGATACAGGCAGACTCTGAAGATGACAAAACAGGGCAAAGCAACATTGGTTATCCTTACCACCAACTGCCAGCTTTGAGGCAATCTGAAATAGAATACTATGCCATATTGACCAAAACTGGTGTCCACATTGCTAGTGGCAGTAATATTGAATTGAGCACAGCAAGTGGAAAGTATTACAGTGTATTGCACTGGCTTGCCATGATTCTGACATTATTAGAAGCAAACCAGAACAGATTGATGAAAAGTAAACCAGAAAGCAGACACATGTAGAGGCTCAAAGTTGTCATCAGGTGTCTCCCTCAGCTGCTCTGCACTTTCCTGAAGCAGGGTCCCTTGCCAAATATGGAGCTGGCCAGTTCAGGCTACTATAGCCAGGCTGCTCTGAGGATTCTTACTTCCTCCTGAATGCTGGAATGGCCTGCAGCTGCCACTTTCCTGGCTTTTATGTGGGTTCCATGGTCTGAATGCCAGTCTTCAAGTTTGTGTAGTAAGCACTTTGTCCACTGAGCCATCTCCCCAACCCCTTCTCTTGTTTTTTGACACATGGTTTTGCTACATAACTAAGACTGGCTTTGAACTCACAACGTAGTTCAGGATAGCCCTGAGTTTTCAGTAATCCTACCACCTCAATCTCCTGAGTATGTTACTATGCCTATCCTTTGTCTTTCCCCCCTTTCATTTAATTACATTCTTTAAATTTCTGAGATTATGATATAATTCCAACATTTCTCCCTTCCCTTTCCTTCCTCCAAACTCTCCCATATAGCCCTCCCTGCTCTTTCAAACTCATGGCCTCCTTTTTTTCCCCCGAGAGAGGGTTTCTCTGTGGCTTTGGAGGCTGTCCTGGAACTAGCTCTTGTAGACCAGGCTGGTCTTGAACTCACAGAGATCCACCTGCCTCTGCCTCCCAAGTGCTGGGATTAAAGGCGTGTGCCACCAGCACCTTGCTCATAGCCTCCTTTTTACCAATTATTATTGCATACATATATGTATTTTATATACATATATATCCCTAAATATACCCTGTTCAGTCCATATAACGCTACCTGTATGTGTTTTCAGGGCTGTTTGGCACTCAACAACCAACTGGTGTGCTTCTCCCTGGGGAAGACCACCTCTCCCCATTCCCAGCTTTCCTCAGTTCTTTGTGTGGGATTGAGACCTCACAGGTTTTTCTCCTTCCAGTCTGGCATGTTCATTGGTGTCATCCTTGATCAGTTCACGTTTGGGCAGTCATGTTGGTGAGACTTTATGGGTGTAGCTTCTGATATTGCTAAGAGACAACAACCTCACAGCAATTTCCTGCTCAATCCTTTGTTCTTACAATCTTTCTGCCTCCTTTTCTGCAATGGTCTGAGCTTTGGGTTCAGAAATGTTTTGTACATGTATCTATTGGGACTGGGCTTCACAACTCTGTATTGTGATTGGTTGTGTGTTTTTATTTATTTTTGGAAAAGGTTCTTGTTATGTATCCCAGGTTGGCCTTGAACTCTTGGAAATTCTTCTGCTTCAGTCTAAGTGCTAGTATTATAGGCCTGCTTCTTTCTCACGATTTTAGTTTCTCCTGTTAGGTGCCTCTGACTACTGGGCCAAATCTCTATCCTTTGAAAATTTTTATTTTACTTCAGAAAGTTACTAGGCTGCTTTTGCACTTATTATGTAATCCAGGCAGGTCTTGAATTTGTGATCTTCCTGCCTCAGTTTCTGGAGGGTTGGGATCACAGGCATGTCCCATGATACCTGACTTGACTGGCAGCCTTTCTATCCACAACTCTTCCTCACTCTGCCCCTCCAATTAATCTTCCCTGCTACCTGCCATGGTTTCAGGGATATGTTTGTTTTTACCTTCCCATAGAGGCCCCGGAAAGGGCCAGAAAGGATCACCACAGCTCCTCCAGGCATCAACCCTTCCTTATCCTTCTCTCGATCCCCATCTGGTCTTGGTGGGTGATGAGAGCTAGTGGAGGCCAAGGCCTTGGCCTCCATCAGGTTGGCACCCAGTCCTAAGCCTTTTGGCCTTAGAGAGTTGACCCGGGGCTTCACGACTCTGCAGAGAAGAACACAGGTTTGTGGGAGTACAAGTCTTCAACACTTTCCTGCCAGCACTCAAACACACCGCAGAAATCCTTAGTTTTATATTTTTATTTATTTGTGTATGCTTGTACACCATGACACACATGTGAAAATCAGAGGACAACGTATGAGAGTCTATTCTCTTTCTACCATGTGAATTCTGAGGTTATCAGGATTACAGGCAAAGGCCTTCACCCATCCAGCAGCTCACCAGCCCCACATCTATATTTAGATTACCCTTTCTGATATCACATTAGAACTCACTGAGCTATCAAAATGCCAACTTTTCTTTTCTTGTGTTAGGGGGGGAATCCAAGGCCTCAATGCATGATAAGCACCTCTACCAATGAGCTACATTTTCAGCACCCTCAAAAAGCAATTGCATTTGATTCAAGTGAATTAACTTGTTGCATGTACTATCTATCCCATCCTATCTACAAGTGCCAAGTTAGGTTCATATAAACAAATATGGTAACATTTCTACAGAAGAAATCATATGGTAAGTATACAGAGCAAGGGGAATAGTTCTGAATGCTCAATACCAATTATAGTCATATTTGGCTACCAAATGACTTCAGAATTCTTTGAGGATTTACAACTGAAAAGGGATTTTGTTTTTCAGTCCTAGGGATGGAACTCTGGGCCTTTTACATGCTAGGCAAGCCTCTATCACTGGGCTACACACCAGCATAACAAAGGGATTATAAGTCTATGAAGTAAGAGTAAGCATGTTTAGTTTCTGCTTACTAGGGACTAAACCCCACCATGTGTGCCTCATGAGTATAGTTTCATTTAACTCTTGCAACAAACCTGTGAAGGCAGCACTACCATTTGCATTTTTCAGATGAGTAAATTGATCCACAATGAGGAAACTTTAAGTGGGATCTTCTTACTGTTTTGAAGGCAAATCTGAGGTTGTTTGCTTTTTGGTTTATTCTTTTGCAATAACAGGCTTGAACCTAAGGCTCTGTGAAAATCGGGGTTTGAAACAGTAGTGAGTGACTACTGAACTGGTGAGGGTGACAATGTCCTCCCTCACCACCTGGATGGTTTTAGATTAAATGTAACCACAGGGGTCTTATTTATACCCATTGTCCACCCCCCAAATCCCCCAGAAAACTCACTGACTGAAAGTATTGCCGATGCCCTTGCCAGGTTTCCATCCCATGCCCCGCAACATGGCCAGCCCATAGGCCTCCACAGGGACTGCCTCATAGTTGGCTTCCTCTGGCACCTATTGGTCAGGCAGGAGAAGGGAGTCAGGCTTTGTGATGACCCTGTTTGCAGTATTTGCTGGCACTCATGAGGTGACTTCCTACACCCCTGGCTCTTGAACACTATGTGTGTGCCTGGTTTCAGTGGAGGTCAGAAGAGGGCACTGGATGCCCTGGAACTGGAGGCATGGTGGATGTGTACCATGTGGGTACTGGGGCTTCAACCCAGGGTCTACAAGAGCAACAAGTGCTCTTCTGAGCCATTGCTCTAGTACTCCACTCCCCCAGTGTTTTTGTTTGTTGGAGACAGGATCTCACTATGTAGCTCTGGCTGTCCTGGAACTCTCTATGTCAACCAGGCCAGGCTGGCCTCAAACTCAGAGATCAGCCTGCCTCTGCCTCTTAAATGCTGGGATTAAAGGCGTGCACCACCATACCCAGCTCAACAAGTATTTACAAAGAACCTATTATAGAGGCTGGAGAGAGAGCTCGGCAGTAAAGAGCCATGGTGCACATACATATATGCATACACATGAAGTCATACACATGAAATACAAATAAATATGCCTTAAAAGTTTTTAAAGGACCTATTCTGTTATTTTAGATGCTGAGGATAAGGAACTAATAAAATAGAAAGTCTCTGTTAGGGCTTATGATGTAGTTGTCAAGACATACAATAAATCAAATTCTGAAAATATGATACATTTTATAAAGAAAAATAAAGAAGTACTGTGCACAGTGGCACTATCCAGTAGCTCTGGCTATATATGAGATGAGAAAGTAGTGTGGCTTAAAGCCAAATATTTGAAACCAGCCCGGGCAACATGGTAAGACCCACCCCCCCAACTCAACAGCAAAAACAAAACATTGGCTATGGGGAATGCAGAGGGAGGGGAGCCACTGACCCATCATTTAATTAAAGATAAGTGATATGATAGAGGAAGGTATAAGCCGGGCATTGGTGGTGCAGGCCTTTAACCCCAGCACTGGGGAGGCAGAGGCAGGCTGATCTCTGTGAGTTCGAGGCCAGCCTGGTCTACAGAGCAAGTTCCAGAACAACCTCCAAAAGCCACAGAGAACCCCTGTCTCAAAAAAACAAAAAAAACAAAAAAAAAAAGGAAGGAGGAGGTATGAGGCTAGGAGAAGAGTGCTCTGAACAGGCTCAGTTGTAAAAATAAGGACTTAGTAGACCTGGGCCTGGAGGCACATGCCACAGGGGAGGTGGGAGCAGCAGAAATCTGTGAGCTCAAGGCCAACCAGAGCTCTAAAGTGAGATCTGTTTAAAAAAACAAAAAAAAAAACAAAAAAAAAACAAGGGAGCTGTAGAGATGGCTCTTCCAAAGGACCAGGGTTCAGTTCCCAGCAATCACATGGAAACTTACAGCTACCATGGATATAGAGTGAGATCCTGTCTCAAAAAAGGGGTGGGGTGGAGAGAACAAAAAGCCTGATTGATACTGGTGGAGAAACGAAGACCACAAGTTCAAGGTCATTCTTGGCAACATAATGAATTCAAGGCCAGCTTGAACTACATAAAACTGTCTCAAAAAGAAAAAACCCAAAGCACATCTGAAGACTGATGAGAATAGTTCAGTTGAAAGATGTATTACAACAAATTTATGACTAAAAACTTCATTATTGGCGGGGCGTTGGTGGCGAACGCCTTTAATCCCAGCACTCGGGAGGCAGAGGCAGGCAGATCTCTGTGAGTTCGAGGCCTGGTCTCCAGAGCGCGTGCCAGGATAGGCTCCAAAAACTACACAGAGAAACCCTGTCTCAAAAAACAACAACAAAAACAAACAAAGCAAAAATGTACTGAGACATATCTCTTTCTTGTCTCACCAGACCCTAACCTTCCAGGCTTCATTCCTGCCACTCTTCTGAGTGTCCTTACCGCCTCTATCCTGAACTTAGGCTACTTGCTTCCCTCCTTACCTTCACTATTAGTCATATTTGGGTCACAGCAGCCAGAGGGGATCCTGTTACAACCCTTGTCAGCTCAGAATTTTCCCATAGCTCTCATTTCACTCACACTAAAAGAAAAAGTCCTCCCCGTGGCTCAGAAGGCCCTTTTGATCTGGTCACCTCTGCCTTCATCTATGGCCTGACCCCTCATTCATTCCAATCCAGTCACACTGGTTTCCTTAGAGTTCTTTACATACTACACGTTTAAAAAGAACAAGGAAAGAAGGAAAAAAAAGAGGAAACAAGCAAAAGTGGTTCCAAAGAGTGTGTACTCTTTCTTTCTTTTTTTCTGAGAGTTTCTCTGTGGCTTTGGAGGCTGTCCTGGAACTCACTCTGTAGACCAGGCTGTTGTCGAACTCACAGAGATCTGCCTGCCTCTGCCTCCCAACAGTGTGTACTCTGATAGCATTTGTATTTCCCATCCACTCTGCTGTCCACCTCTATCAGATAATACCAGAATTCAAGTACTTTTTGGGACAGCCTGCTATCTATTTGTTAAAGCTTCTAATAAGGATGGAAGGGAGAAAGGCTAGTTGGCAAGGCTCTGGGACACACATGCACAGTTTCCCTGCTATGTGCAAGGAGGCTAGCCAGACGGGGTAGAGGCAATGATGGGGGAGGATGGCAAAGGGGCAGCTCACTGTCTCAGCCTGAGGTTCGCTGTCTGTTCCTTCCCCACTGGGATTGCATCCTTTCTGGATCATGGGAATAGTGAGCGTGGGGTCAACACCTGCATTCTCCCTCTCCTCCAGGGACTTCTTGGATTCTAAGGAAGAATGGGAGGATCAATGAGGCCATACTCTATCCTTCCAACTTCCTCCTTGTCTACCTGTACTGGGGCAGAGCAAAGGGGGAGGTTTCACTTACCCTCAATGAGCTCCTTCACAGCCTGGGACAGCACACCATCTGACATTAATACAGTCTTAGTTTCTGAGGATGTCTTAGGGCTCTTGGCCAGTGGTTGCCTCCGAGAGCCATTCTGGATCAATGGGATGACTAGTTCCTTGGGGGCTTCTGGAGGGTTCACACTGATGTGGGGACAGAGAGAAAAGGTTAGGAAAGTACAAGTGTTAGAAAGTGGAGATATCTACACCCAGCCGAAGGACCATGTTCCACAAGTTATTTTTCCGCAGGTCCTCCCATTTCTTTTCGAAACAGTTATCTCACTATGTAGCCCAGTCTGGTCTTATAAACTCTGTCCTCTTGGTGCAACCTTTTAGTGCTGAAATTACAAGCAAGCATCACCTCTCCTCGTGTCCTCAGCTTTAAATGTGTCTTATGGAAATCATTCCTGGACTCTCAACCACAATGACTTACAAATCACCATCTTCGGTCGAGATTCTCCCCAGTTTCAGGCTAGCAAACAGCCTTCCGGACAGCTGTCTTCCATTAGTCCCTCCCTTAGGTCTTTCAGATCAGTTTCTTAATTATGCTGCTGATGGCCTCCCCAAACCTGTATTTGCCGCATTCTCCAAATCGGAGAAGCTTCCACTATTTCAGTTGAGACACTAAAAGTCTTGTCATTCTCCCTCCTTTTCCTTTCTCAAAACGCACATGTCCTCAAGTCCCAATGACTTTTTCTCTGAGGAATATATACCTTTGGTTATCAGGCGCCATTTTCACCCACCTCTCTAACAAACCTCCTCCTTGCCCTTAAATTATTAAATTTAATAATAAATTAAATTTTAATTATTTTTCTCTCTTTTTAAATATAGGCTCTCATACAGCCCAGGCTAGCGTTCAACTCTTGATCCTCCGGTGCCAACCTCCCGGGTCCTGACATTAATAAACATTTGCCACCACTCCCGGATGCCTCCATAAACTTCTTGAGGCCGTGTTTGAGGCCTTCTAAATCACTGTCATCAGGGCAAACAACTCGTATTCTGCCCTCCGCCCACCGCACCGATTTCCAAAACGTGAAAGACCCAGCGTTTCACCTCTGTAGCTCCCTTCCTTCCACGGTCGTTAAGAAATCTTTCTCCTCAGAGGCCCGTCCTGTGCCATCTCTGGGGTCTGTCAGTCGCCTCCGGGCAGACGTGCGAGTGAAACCGAAAGAAATCGGGGCCGTTGAAGGGGCAGCCCGCGGCACACTGTTTGGGTCCGCCATCTTGTCCCGAGTCCCAGGCTAGCGCACTGCTTGCTGGGAAGTTTAGTTTAAGCTCAATTCGCTAGGGGCCGGCCGAGACGCAATGCCTCAAGGACAGGTCTTGAAGCCGTGGGAAAAACCGATCACGCTGGTAAACGGTTTGAAATGTCATAGGAACGCGCCGCGCCGCGCATTCTGGGAAATGTAGTTCTCAGTGATATAACCGTGGTGGCAGATTGATTCTCCCTAGGTTTTCAACCATTTGTAATGCAGGTCTAGGGGATCCGACACTGTCTTCCGAACTCCGCAGGTGACACACATAAATAAATGCAGGCAAAATGCTTATATACACAAAATCGGGCTGGAGAGATGGTTCAGAGGTTAAGAGCACTGACTGTTCTTCCAGAGGTCCTGAGTTCAATTCCCAGCAACCACATGGTGGCTCACAACCATCCATTATGAGGTCTAGTGCCCTCTTCTAGTGTGCATATCTACATGGAAGCAGAATGTTGTATGCACAATAAATAAATAAATCTTTAAAAAATGCCTCTGCCTCTGCCTCTGCCGGGCTGGAATTTAAAGTGTTCACTACCACGCCCGGCTTACTTATTTTTATTTTGTGTGCATTGGTGTTCTGCCTGCATGTATGTCTGTGAGAGGGTGTAGGAGCTCTTGAAACTGGAATTACAAAGCAGGAGGAATTGTCACAAGTCTAAGACAAACTCTATATGAGCTGCCATGTGGATGCTGGGCATTGAACCTGGGTTCTCTGGAGGAGGAGCCGGTGCTCTTCACCTCTGAGCCATCTCTCCAGCCCTGGAATACTTTCTATGTTGCAGTTTTCTGAGCTTTTGGATGAGGCAATGTCTTCTGGTCTTCGGCATAAAGGACAGGGAACTGCCAGGCTGGGACCCCTTTGCCTGGGTGCTAGCTCTTTCTTTCTTTCTTTCTTTCTTTCTTTCTTTCTTTCTTTCTTTCTTTCTTTCTTTCTCTCTCTCTCTCTCTCTCTCTCTCTCTCTCTCTCTCTCTCTCTCTCTCTCTTTCCATCCCTCCCTCCCTCCCTCCCTTCCACCCTCTCTCTCCCTCTCTCTCTTTCTTGGTGAGAGCAGGACTGTTGTTGCAAGTTCAGCCTTAACAACAGGTGGTGGTTGGGAGGGTCAGAATATATATTCTTTGAAATTCCTCCCTCTCCCCTTTTTAGACAGGGTCTCATTATAAGCAATGAGTGGCCTAGAACCCACCGACATTTGCCTGCTTCTGCCTCCTAAGTGCAGAAATTAAAGGAATGTGCCATCACATCCAGCCCCCATATATATTTTTTTTTTACCTAAATGACCCTGGGGATTTTCCATAACAATATTATAAATTATCAAAAACATGAGATTAACATTTGCATAATACTGTTTCTTTTTAATCACTGAGCCACACCTCTAGCCCTGGGTGTAACTCTGTTAAATAAACTATTGTCCTTTTTCCCTTCCAGGATCCAGTCTAGTGTCTAACACACTGTAATATAATTGTATGCCTCCTTTGTCTTCTGCAGTCTGTGATAGTCTTTGTCTTCACTGATTTTTGAAAAGTACAGCTCAGTTATTTTGAAGAACATAATGTCAATATGGGTTGGTATGATTACCTTTCATAATTAGACTGAGGTTATGAGTTTTGGACACGAATTTCAGAGATGGGGTAGAGAGATGGCACAGCAGTTAAGAACACTTAATTGCTCTTGCAGAGGACCTGGGTTCAATTCCCAGCACCCACATAGTGGCTTACAACCATGATAACTCTAGTTCTAGGAAATCCATTGTCCTCTTCTGACCTCCACAGGCACCAGACACACCCATTGTGCAATACATACCCTTCATATATATATAAAATTAAATTTTAAAAAATTCCAGAGATGATATGCCTTTCTGACATTGATTCAGAGTTATGACAATGTTGATATGTCTTATTACTTTTTCTGGATTTGTAAAAACTTTTTTGGTGACAGAGCCTAGGCATGAACTCATTATGTAACTGAGGCTTGAACTCCTGATTCTCCTGCTTCCATCTTCCAAATACTGGGATTATAGGCAGGTATCACCAGTCCTGAATCCTGAACTTTTTTTGGTTGCTAATTAACTTTTACTATTTGCCCACATTGTTGCAAACATACCTGAACATAACATTCTCTAAGCATGTATCATTATATAACAACAAACACCAAAATTAAATGAACCAACCTTACTAAAAAGATCTTACCTTGATCTTGGTCCTAAAAAATCACTTTTTTTTAAGATAAATTCATTCTATGAAGCTCTGACTGTCCTGGAACTCACTATGTAGACCAGGATAGCCTCAAACTCACAGAATCAACCTGCCTCTGCCTCCTGAATGCTGCAATTAAAAACATATGTCACCATGCCTAGCTCATAATCATTTATTTATTTATTTATTTATTTATTTAGTATATGTAGGCCCAAGGGCGTGGTCAGGCAGACCTGTAGCCAGCCCCTAAGCAGGCATGGCTACAGGTTCCCCTACATGTATACAACATTCTGCTTCCATGTACATCTGCATACCAGAAGAGGGCACCAGATCTCATTATGGATGGTTGTGAGCCACTATGTGGTTGCTGGGAATTGAACTCAGTACCTCTGGAAGAGCAGTCAGTGCTCTTAACCTCTGAGCCAACTCTCCAGCCCCCTCACAGTCATTTTTTACACAGAAATCTTTTTACTTAAGTTAATTGTTCAGGGTGGTCTTTGAGTAAGAATGTCCCTCCACCCTGTAGTCTCATGTGTTTAAATGCTTAGACATCAGGGAGTGGCTCTATTGAGAGGGATTGGGAGGTGTGTCCTTGTTGGGGTAGGTGTGTACTTGTTGAAAGAAGTGTGTCTCTGGGGATGGGCTTTAGGATTTCAAATGCTTAAGTCAGGCCCACTGCCTCTATCTTCCTGCTGCCTTCCTATCTGGATATAGTATTCTCAGGTATTTCTCTAGCATCATGTCTGGCTGCATGCTGCTATGCTTTTTGCCATGATGACCATGGACTAAACTCTCTGAAACTGTAAGCCAGCCCTAATGAAATGCTTTCTGTTATTAGGCATTGTAGTCATGGTGTCTCTTCACAGAAATATAACACTGACCAAGCCATTCAGTAATATTAAAATATGTTTTCAAGAGTGAAGAAGAAATATATCAAAGTGTAGGGAAACACTGTAGCCCCGCCTCCTAGTGTCTCCCTACATCAAAGCTCCACTGTGGTCAGATAGTCAGAGAAAATAACACAAAGAAATTGAGATGATCTAATCTAAAAGACTGAGTCAGATTAAAATGAAGATTCTTGTAGCCCAGGTATATACCTACTGTGAATAATGAAAATTTTGCGACTTATTTCTAGTGCATAGGTTTTTGACAATTGAAAAAAATTAGGGCTAGTTAGATGGCTTAATGGGTAAGAGTGTCTACTGCCAAGCCTGAAGACCTGAGTTCAATCCGTAAAACCTACATAGTGAAAAAAGATCTCTCTGGAGAGATGGCTCAGTGGTTAAGAGCACTGGTTTCTCTTCCAGAGGTACAGAGTTCAATTCCCAGCAACCACATGGTGACTCACAACCATCTAAAATGGAATCTGATGCCTTCTTCTGGCCTGTAGATGTATATGTAGAGAGCACCATATACATAAAATAAGTAAAGCTTTAAATAAAAAGAATAAAAAAGAGCCCAGCGTTGGTGGTGCACACCTTTAATTCCAACACTCGGGAGGCAGAGGCAGGCGGATCTCTGTGAGTTTGAGGCCAGCCTGGTCTCCAGAGAGGGTGCCAGGACAGGCTCCAAAGCTACACAGAGAAACCCTGTCTCGAAAAATAAAAAGAAAGAAAGAAAGAAAGAAAGAAAGAAAGAAAGAAAGATAGACTTCACTGTAACTTTTTTTCTTGAGACAGAGTTTCTTTGTGTCCTGGAACTAGCACTGTAGACCAGGCTGGTCTCAAACTCACTGAGATCTACCTGCCTCTGTCTCCTGAATGCTGGGATTAAAGGCGAGCACCATCACAGTCCTGCTACTAGTTGTCTATTGACAGCCATTCAAGTGCCATGGGATGGGACTCACACACTCACCCACACACATGCAAATGTAACACAAATGAATAAAATAAAACAAAACACGAAAAACACATTTATCTAATTACATGTAAAGTGAAAAACAAAGAATAAGGTAGAAAAATATCCATAAGGTTATATGCAAAAGAATTTTCCAGGCCACAAACTGTCAGTGTGGCTCAAGTCTTTAGGTGCCTTGCTTGCCACACTGCATTTAATTAGTTTTGCTTATACAGACAGGAGTTGTTTTCTTGAGCAACGTCAACTTAAAGTAGTGCACCACTGAGGAATATAGCATCTATTCCCCTACCAACCATTAACTGCCTTTAGTTCCTAAGGGAGAATGGGCCTACTATACTCCTTCTCCGTCCAAGATGGGTTGTTGACAGGTTCAGTTTTGTGCATGGGTGTTCCTGAGTACAACAGCCATCTCCTGTCCAAATGACAATGAGACAGTGTTTCACTACACTCCTCCCCATTGTTCAAGCTCTTACATTCTTCCACAATGTGGTGTGTGTGTGTGTGTGTGTGTGTGTGTGTGTGTGTGTGTGTGTGTGTGTGTGTGTGTGTGTTTTATAAAGTCCTATTTAGGCTGGGCAGTGGTGGCGCACGGCTTTAATCCCAGCACTTGGGAGACAGAGGCAAGTGAGTCTCTGAGAGTTCAAGGCCAGCCTGGTCTACATAGAGAGTTCCAGGACAATGAAGGTTGCATAGAGAAACCCAGCCTCAAAAAGATAAATAAAAATATTTAATAAGTAGTTTGACAACATGTCCATTTCATAAAATATCAGTGATTGGTTTTTAACCCCTCAGGACCTATGCTCCCTGCCCATAGAAACAATTACTTTGTAGTGGGATTTTTGTTTACTAATTTATGGACTGTGGGAGCAGAATTATCCATTAATTCAGAGCACATCTCTTCAAACTCTTTTTTTGTTTGTTTTTGTTTTTGTTTTTGTTTTTGTGAGAGAGTTTCTCTGGATTGCTTTAGAGCCTGTCCTGGAACTCGCTCTGTAGACTCTGGAACTCACAGAAATCCACCTGCCTCTGCCTCCCAAGTGCTGGGATTAAAGGCGTGCGCCACAAACGCCTGGCTTGTTTTTTGATACAGGATCTTGTAGCACGAATTCTAATTGTTCTTATTTTTGGTTTTTCGAGACAGGGTTTCTCTGTGGCTTTGGAGGCTGTCCTGGAACTAGCTCTTGCAGACCAGGCTGGTCTCGAACTCACAGAGATCCATCTGCCTCTGCCTCCAGAGTGCTGGGATTAAAGGCGTGCACCACCAACGCCCGGCTAATTGTTTTTAATAAAATAAAAACTTGGAGTCAGCTATCAAGGGTGGAAAGCCAAAGGATCAGAGAAGCAGAGTAGCCAGCTACTAGAATTCTTCCCTCTACCAATGCTCAGACCAAAAGGGGTGATCCTGTCCCTACAAATCTTCAGACTGAAGCTTCAGACTGCTGTCTCTATGAAACCTCAGACTGCACTGAGCTCCTGTCTCCTCCAGCCTTATTTTCCTCTCTCTGCTCAGCCATATCACTCCTGTCTCCACCTCCCTAGTGCTAGGATTAAAAGTCGAGTGATCCCAAGTGCTGAGATCACCTTTGTGTGACCTCTGTTTCTCTTTTAGACAGAATCAATCTTGTGTAGCTCAGGCTGGTCTCCAACTCACAGAGATCCACCTGCCTCTGTCTCCTGAGTGCTGGGATTACAGATGTGTTCTACCACTGCCTGGCCTCTATGGATAACTAGTGGCTTAGCTATGCACTCTAATCTTCAGGCAAGCTTTTTTTGTTAATTACAAACAAAATATTACTACAAGTTCTCACTATGTAGCTCTGGCTGTCCTAAATGTACTATGTAAACCAGGCTGGCTTCAAATTCACAGAAATCCACCTGTCTCTATCTTGCTTCAAACTCTTTTTTTTCTTAGAAAATTCCATTTTGGGGGCTGGAGAGATGGCTCCGAGGTTAAGAGCACTGGCTGCTCTTCCAGAGGTCCTGAGTTCAATTTCCAGCAATCACAACCATCCATTATGAGATCTGGTGCCCCTTTCTGGTGTGTAGATATACATGGAAGCAGAATATTGTATACATAATAAATAAATAAATAAATAAATAAATAACATCTTAAAAAAGAAAATTCCATTTTTAATTACCTTATGTGGATTTATGGGAATGAACCGATACATGAGATTTTTGTGTGTGATTTTGAGACAGGGTCACCTTATGTATCTTAGGCTGCTCTGGAACTTACTATGCATTAAAAATCCCTCTGCCTCAGTTTCTTGCATGCTGGGATTAGAACACACTAAACTATCTTCTTCCTTTTAATTTATCTGTTTTAAGATTCATTCATTTTGTTTTTATTTTGCTATTGAGATGACAGATCCTTGCTATACAGCCCAAATGGCTGTATTGGAACTTGCCTGTCTCAGCCTCTTTAGAAGCTTGTATTACAGGGGTGTACCACCATGCCTGGCTATTTTTTTTGAAAAAGGGTCTCCTTTGGGTGCTGGTGGTACACTCCTGTAATCCCAGTACTCAGGAGGCAGAGGCAGACAGATCTCTGAGCTCAGGGCCAGTCTGGTCTACTCAGTGAGTTTCAGGACAGTCAGGGGCACGCAGAGAAACTCTGTCTCAAGAAAGAAAAGAAAAGAGAAGAAAAGAAACTCCCTCCTACAGATGTGCCCAGCCATTTGAGTTTTAGTTAATTCTAGATGTAGTCAAGTTGACAATTAAGAATGGCCATCACCCAGGCAATCAGATGCTCTCTTCTGGCCTCCCCCCCCCCCCCAGGCACCAGGCACACAAGTAGTGCACAGACATACATGAAGCAAAATAGCCATACACATAAAATAATTTTTTGAGACAAGGTTTCTCTGTGTAGCCCTGGCTGTCCTGGAACTAGCTCTGTAGATCAGACTATCATCAAACTCAGAGATCTTCCTGCCTCTGTCTTCTGAGTGCTGAGATTAAAGGCTTGTGTCTCCACCACCCAGCTTGTTTCTGTACTTTAAAAATATTAGTGGGGGATGAATAGATGGCTCAAAAGTTGAGAGCATTGGATGCTCTTCCAAAGGTCCTGAGTTCAGTTCCCAACAACCACATCTATAATGTGATCTGGTGCCCTCTTCTGGTATGCAGACAGAACACTGTATACATAATAAATTAATAAACCTTAAAAAATGTTAGTGACAGGTTCAGAAAGATAGCTCAGTGGGTTCAGTTACATGTCACCAAACCTGCTGGGCGTTGGTGGCGCATGCCTTTAATCCCAACACCCGGGAGGCAGAGGCAGGGTGGATCTCTGTGAGTTTGAGGCCACCCTGGTCTACAAAGTGAGTGCCAGGATAGGCTCCAAAGCTACACAGAGAAATCCTATCTCGAAAAAGAAAAGAAAAGAAAAGAAAAGAAAAACAAACAAACATGTCACCAAGCCTGACCAACCAAGTTTGAACCCTGGAACTGGCAGGGTGCAAGGGGAGAACTGATTCCTGAAAGTTGTCTTTGAGCTCCACAGGTAATCCATAACATGAGCACACTCACCCAAGCACATGCCAAATAGATAGATAGATAGATAGATAGATAGATGGTAGATATATAGATGGTAGATAGATAGATAGATAGATAGATAGATAGATAGATAGAATTTAAAAATATCAGAGATGGGGCTGGAGAGATGGCTCAATTAAAGTGCATTTGTTGCTCTTGCAGGGGACCAAATTTCTATTCTCAGAACCCACATGGTGGCTTATAATCATCTGTATTCTAGTTATAGGGGATCTAATGCCTTCTTCTGATCTACAAGGACACCAGGTGCTCACATGGGGCTCATACATATATGCAGGCAAAATTCTCTCTCCCTCTCCCTCTCTCCCTCTCTCCCTCTCTCTCTCTCTCTCTCTCTCTCTCTCTCTCTCTCTCTCTCTCACACACACACACACACACACACACACACAAAACACAAACACACATAAGTAAAATATTAAAAGCTAGAGAGAATCTAAGGGCTACCTAGCTACCAATCAGTTAATAAATTACATAGCTGTTAAAATTGAGAAAGTGCTTCTTTCTTTCTTTCTTTCTTTCTTTCTTTCTTTCTTTCTTTCTTTCTGTTTTGGGAGACAAGGTTTCTCTGTAGCTTTGGAGTATTTTTTGCTTTTTGTTTTCTGACACAGATTTCCTTTGTAGTCAAGGCTGGCCTTCAACTCTTGGTAGTTCTTCTGTCTCAGTATCTGAGTGCTAGGGTTACAGGCTTGCATCACCATACCTGGCTATCTGATTCTTGTTTGTGAACTCAGGACTCATGCTGAATTTCCAGCCTGGCCAGCTCCAAGGCCCTCTTTCCACTCTCATTCTCTTCCACCACCCTCCTCTAGCACCATGAACCATTATAGAACAGCTCCCCAAAATAATCAAGGTTTTTATTCCTTAGGGGTATTAGTATTTACCATCCCAGAACCTCTACCTGAGAGGCAGAAGGGTCTTGGGATAGGTCATTATCCATGACATCAATGCCCTTCAGAGTCCAGCATGATAATGTCTAGAGTTGCAAAAGAGGCCAAGGAAGCCTTTAGGAGGTCCCATCATCAAATTAACATTCTGATCTCAGGTTTTTTCTTTTTCCCCTTCCTTCCTTCCTTCCTTCCTCCCTCCCTCCCTTCTTTCCTTTTCTTCCCTTCCTTCCTTCTTCTCATTATTGCTTTATTATTATTATTATTATTATTATTATTATTATTATTATTATTATTATTATGTGTTTGTTCGCTTACATCCTACACTAGTTAAGTCTTTCAGCACTGAGGCTAGATAATCCTCAAAATTCCTCCTCCTCCTCTTTCTTCTTTTTCTTTGCTTTTTTTGGGTTGTTGTTCTTGTTTTTCTTCCTCCTTTTTTTTTGGAGACAGGGTCTCACCTGGAACTCATTATGTAACCTAGACCGGCATGGAAATTGTACTGGTCTTCCTGCTTGGGCCTCCCAAGGGCTAGGGTTACAGGTATGAGCCACAGTTTCTGGTTGCTCCATTTTCTTAACAAACAATCCTGGTCAGCTATTTACTTAATCATCCAGACTTTCCTACCTGCCTCTAGTAACGCCCAGACCCCTCCCTCAAATGTTATCCTAAGGAAAACTCTGAAGATTGTTCTTCCAGGATCTGGCTCCTGAATATCCAGGCCAGCTCTCTAGCGGCTAAGTGTCATTCCATTCCTCATTTTTCAAGCCCCACTCACAATGCAGTCAAAGCCATCTCAGGCCAAATACCCGACCCTACCACTTTCTAGGCTCTGTCTCTCAGAAGCACCCCATCCTGTCTTTTTGTTGTTGTTTTACATTTAATTTACTTATTTTGTGCATGTGTATCTGTATGGGCATATGCCACAGTATGTGTAGTTTTCTTCTTCCACCATGTGGGTTCCAGGAATCAAACTCAGATTGTCGGACTTGGTGGCAAGTGCCTTTACCAGTTGAGACATCTTGCAGCTCCCTTTCTTTTTTTCTTTTAAGAGAGATTCTTCTTCTTCTTCTTCTTCTTCTTCTTCTTCTTCTTCTTCTTCTTCTTCTTCTTCTTCTTCTTCTTTTAATGAAAACTTAAAAAGTATTTGAGGAGGAGGCATGAACATGCCAGGGCACACACATGGAAGTCAGAGTACAACCTGCAGTAGATAGTTCTCTCCTTCTACCATGGGGGTCCTGGGGAGTAAAATCAGGTCATTATGCTTGGTGGCAGCAAATGCCTTTACACAATGAACCATCTTGTCACCATTTTTTTTTTTTAGACCGGATCTCTCTATGTAGCCCTGGCTGTCTTACAACTTGGTATGTAGACCGGGCTGTCCTCAAACTCACAGAGATTCTCCTGCCTCTGCCTCCTGAATGCTAATATTAAAGGCATGTACCAACATGCCTGGCTCCATTTATTTTTATTTTATTAATTTATTTTTTGCACTTTGACTGTTTATTATTTATTTATTTATTTATTTTGGTTTTTCGATATAGGAGTTCTCTGTGTAACTTTGGAGCCTATCCTGGAACTTGGTCTGGAGACCAGGCTGGCCTTAAACTCACAGAGATTCTGCTGCTTCTGCCTCCTGAATGCTGATATTAAAGGCATGTACCAACATGCCTGGCTCCATTTATTTTTATTTTATTAATTTATTTTTTGCACTTTGACTGTTTATTATTTATTTATTTATTTATTTATTTATTTATTTTGGTTTTTCGATATAGGAGTTCTCTGTGTAACTTTGGAGCCTATCCTGGAACTTGGTCTGGAGACCAGGCTGGCCTTAAACTCACAGAGATTCTGCTGCTTCTGCCTCCTGAATGCTGATATTAAAGGCATGTACCAACATGCCTGGCTCCATTTATTTTTATTTTATTAATTTATTTTTTTCACTTTGACTGTTTATTTTTATTTATTTATTTATTTCTTTGCTTATTTATTTATTTATTTTGGTTTTTTGAGACAGGGGTTCTCTGTGTAGCTTTGGAGCCTATCCTGGAACTCGCTCTGGAGACCAGGCTGGCCTTAAACTCACAGAGATCCGCCTGCCTCTGCCTTCCGAGTGCTGAGATTAAAGGCATGCGCCACCAATGCCCGACTTGACCGTTTATTTTTTAATTTAAAAATTAAATACTGTTAAGTGTATGGATACTTTGCCTGCATGTATGTATGCGCACCACATGCATGCCTGGTGCTGAAGAGGCCAGAAGAGGGTGTGAGATCCCCTGGAACTTGAGTTACACACAGTTGTTAGCTGCCAAGTGGGTGCTGGGGATTGAACCTGGTCCTCTGGAAGGATAAGTACTCTTAACTACTGAGCCATCATTCCTGTCCGAAATACTGTATTTTTCTGTTTTGTTTTTCAAGACAGGGTTTCTCTGTGTAGTCCTGGCTGTCCTGGAACTCGATCTGTAGACCAGGCTGGCCTTGAACTCAAAGAGATCCACCTGCCTCTGCCTACCAAGTGCTGGGATTAAAGGTGTGTGGCATCATCACCTGGCCCAAACACTATTTTTCTGAGACACATTATCTCTTTGTATCACAGGCTGGTCTTGAACTCATGATTTTCCTGGTCAGCTTCCCAAATACTATAGATTATAGACAATCACCACCACTCACCACCATTTCTGGCTTTATAGGTTTGATAAATTTTGAATACAGTATGCTAATAACCATGATTGTAATCATGATACTGACATAGCCATCTCACCAAGTGTTTTGGTTTTTGGTTTTTGGGTTTTTTTGGTGGGGGGGTGGTTGAGACGGAGTTTCTCTATGTAACAGTCCTGACTGTCCTGGAACTGGATTTGTAGACCAGGCTGGCCTTAAACTCACAGATATCTATCTATCTGCCTGCCTCCGTCCCCCTAGTGCTGGGATTAAGGGCCTGTTCCATTGCAACCCAATAACATTTTGTCGTTGTTGTTTTTCTGAGACAGGGTTTCTCTGTGTAGCTCTGACTGTCCTGGAACCAGCTCTGTAGATCAGACTGGCCTTGAACTCACAGAGATCCACCTGCCTCTGCCTTCCGAGTGCTGGGACAAAAGGCATGCACCACGGCCACCCAGCTGCTTTAAAGTTTTTTTGAGGTGCACAACTTTAATCCCAGCACTTGGGAGGCAGAGACAGGCGGATCTCTGTAAGTTTGAGGCCAGCCTGGTCTTACAAATCGAGTTCCAGGACAGCCAGGGATACATAGAGAAACCCTGTGTCAAAAAAGTTTTTTGAGGGTAACAGAGTGTTATTGAGCTACCCAGGCTGGCCTCCAACCCCAAATCCTCCTGCCTCAGCTGCTTATGTGCTGCAATAATAGGTGTGTGCATTACTATAGCTAACCCACTGTATGAATACACAGTTTATACAGTTGGGCTGTGTCCAATTTGAGGCTATCAACAAATGCTGTGAACTGAATTCCATGTCTCTTCCCCCATTTGTTAAGGCTCTAACTCTCAAGGGACTCTATCTGCAGATAGAGTCTTAGGAGGTATATAAGGTTAAATGCTTAGGAGGGGAAGGGCTTTAATCAGATAGACTATATCTTGATAAGGGGGGAGTGGTCTCTCTCTCCCTAACTCACAAACACACACATCTCGTCTACTCAATTCAGTGTGAGAACAGCAAGAAAGTAGTTATTTTCATTTTTTGTTTATTTATTTATTTTTTTGAGACAGGGTTCCTCTGTGTAATACCTCTGTCTGTCCTGGAACTCACTTTTTAGACCAGGCAAGTCACAGAGATCCATGTGACTCTACCTCCTGAGTGCTGGAATTAAAGACCTGCTCCACCCCTGCCCAAAAGCAGTTACCTTCAAAGTAAGAAAAAAAACCCAACCAACCAACCAACCAACCAACCAACCAACAACAACAAACATCCAGGACCAAATCGGCCAGCTCCTTGATTTTTCATTTTCTAGTTTCCAGAACAAGGGGAAATAAATTTGTGTTGTTTTAACAACCCACTCAGTACTATTTTGTTATGGCTGCCCAAGGAGAACATGACAAGAAATAAAGGCTTCATAAACACTCATACTCAAGTCTTTATGGAAAGTGTGCACCCTTTTAGATAAGTACTCAGGAGTGGAATAGGTGGATCACATGTGTATGTTTAATTAGTTTTCTTTCTGATTGTTTAATTTAAACAAATACTCACAAGCTGTTTTGTAAAGTTAGTGTACCTTCTTACACTTCCAGGCAGTCTATTTAAGTTCCATTTCCTGCTTATCTTGTTTAACAATTGGTATACTAAGGCTTTTCAGTTTTAACCAGTCCCCAGGTAAGAAAAGCAGAAGCGCCTGGGGCAGAGCAAGACTGAATTCTGACTTTAACAGACTCCCACAGCCAGGCCTCCTTGCCTGCGGCCAGGTAGGTCACCTCGCGGGTCCGGCGCCAGGCCTGGGACTGGCCAGACAACAGCCGCGCGTCCAGGCCTGGGCTAGGAGCCAACTGAGCGCGCCCCTGTGCTAAAAACTAGTCACCTGGCTGCCCTGAGTCCACCAGGCACACCACAGGCCATGGAATCCCGCGCTGGGAACACCGCAGACCCTAGAGGGAGCAGAGGAGGTACTGGCTTGGGTGGAGAAAAGAGAAAGGGAAGGAGACATCCTAGGCCACTCTCTTCTTGCCTGCGGGCTCCTAGCCATTTCACCCCACAAGTGGTAAACATTAGCCTTGGTGCCCAGGCTGTCCTGGCAGCAACTAGGGGCCCAGCAATGGAAACTGTGTTTCAGGTCCCCTACCCTACAGACTCAAGAGTGTGGGGGATGTGGTGGAGGGGAGGGGCACATCAGACTCCAGAGACCTAGCTCAAGAGTCTGGGAGGAAAAACCTGGGGGCATCAGTTGAGCCAGGGAAGGCAGCCTGTAGCTAATTAGGAGAGTGGGCTGGGGATATGTGGAGGGGGTATCTAGAGAAGCTTGAGCCCTGAGGGGACTCTGGACCTTTAAGGGAACTCTTGGGTGTTGGAGGGATTGCGTAGTATACTGGAGGTAAAGTTGGAGGCTTCAGGGTTGCTCATGGGGAGGGGTTTGTGTGGGAGAAGCAGGGTCCCCAGAGACACAGAGAAAGAAGTTTGGCATCTAGAGTTACAAGGGGACAGTGTGGTGAGCTCCAAAGAAATTTGTTGGGCGCTCAAAGGTGTCCAGGTCTATTGCTGTCAAATGCCTACCTCTGGGGACTTTATGGGGCAAGGCAGCCAGCATCGTGCACAACTGCAGCAGTCGGGGGTCCCAGGAGAGGAGGGGACTGTCGGCGACCTGTGGAACTATAGGAGTGGCCAGGCATCTCTATATATCTGGAGGGACATTTCTAGGTCTTTGAACTTAGGAATTGCTTGGGTCCATGACGACTTGTCTTCTCCTGAGCAGGAGGTGGCCTACCTGGGTCCGGGGGCCCCCGCGCTCGGCAGCTCCTGGAGCGGCTGGACGCGCGCCCCCTGGCGGCCAGAGCCGCAGCGGACTTCTCAGAGCTGGTACGAAAGGCCAGTGCCACATTGCGCCTGCGCCACAAGGAGGGTAGGTGCAAGGACTTGTAGGGCGGGGCAGGTGGGGCTGGGTTTCCTGCCAAAAGACCAAGAACTGTTAGGGAGTATGATTTTGCTGAGAGGCGTTAGGAAGGAGCGAGCCCTTGTGAATTAGAGTGTGTCCCTTCAGGGTTATTGTGATAGATGAGTTTCAGAACGTTTGTGGAAAGTGCTGGGCTGGGTGGTTATTAAGGTCAGTGAGGTTTCGACTTGGCATTCGAAATCTTGGACACTCAGCAGCTGTAGCTACCTGCAACACATACACAAATCTGAGTGTAAGGGGGTTGATTGGGAAGAAGGGAGTTAGCAGGAGTGGGAGAGGGTTAAGAGTGCATAATGGAAGTAAGGATGATTTCAATATATTTTATACATGTGTGAAATTGTCCAAAATGTCATTTCCAAGGAGACGGCTCTTAGGGAGAGGAGATGAGTTCTCTACAAAGAGGTGAGCCTGAAATGCCAGTCAACCCTTGGAAGCTCGGGACACATTAGAGAGAGATTTTTGTTTGCTTGGTTTCTTGTGTATGTGTGTTTAATGATTTAACTTTTATTTCATTTTATTTTATAGACGGCGCCTCTCTATGTCCCAGAACTCACTATGTAGACCAAGCTGGCCTACAGTCTGGCCTATAGCTCAGAGATCTGCCTGCCTCTGCTTCCTGGGTGCTGGGATTAAAGGCGTGTACCACCAGGCCTCATTTATTTGTGTGTGTGTGTGTGTGTGTGTGTGTGTGTGTGTGTGTGTAGGTATATACAGGCAGGTGTGAGCCGTCACGTATGTGCTGGTAATGAACTCTGGTCTTCTGCAGGAGTAGTGGGAATTCTTAACTGCTGAACCATCTATCTCTTCAGTCCCTTGTTTGGTTTCATGAGACTAAGTCTCATGTTGGAGGCTACACTGGCCTCAAATTTGAGCCAGTACGCCTGCCTCAGCTTCTAGAATGCTGGGATTATAGTCTTCTGCTGTGAGTGGGACCCTGAAATGTGAGAAATGAAATGAATTTTATAGGCTAATTAGAGGTTGTAGTCTAGATTTTTGGGAACCTAATCTTGGGATGGCAACTTTCTCAAAGGCCTTAGGTACGTTGGCTTTGTTGTTGTTGTTTCTTTTCGAGATAGTGTTTCTCTGTGAAACAGTCCTGGCTGTCCTGGAACTCACTCTGTAGACCAGGCTGGCCTCGAACTCACAGAGATCTACCTGCTTCTTCCTCTCAAGTGCTGGGATTAAAGGCATATGTGGTCTGCCACCACCCAGCCCAATAGGTTGTTTTTTAAACATTGTGCTTATTTAACTCTTTAGGTGCTGTAGCCAAACTCAGGATGTGGCACTTGCTAGGAAGTTCTGTTACTGCTAAGATAACAGCCTCAGCCACTTAGCCTGTTACTTAATACATGTAGCCTATGTGTTATTAACATCTGGGAGGAAGGTATGGAGATTGAAATGGATGGCTTGGGGTTACTTTTTAAGGAGTCCAATCCAGGCAGAGGTGGCTCATGCCTTTAATTTTGATTAATTTTAATTTTAATTTTAATCTAAGTATTTTGCCTGCATGCATATGTATACCATATGCATGTCTGCTGTCTAATGCCCTCTTAGACCCTCTTGAACTGGAGTTACAGTGGTTGTGAGCCACCATGTAGGTTCTGGGAATTGTATCTTGGCCCTCTGAACCATCTTTCCAGCCAGTTAATCCAGGGCCAGGTGGGGCGGTAGTGGCACACACCTTTAATCCCAGCACTTGGGAGGCAGAGGCAGGCGGATCTCTGTGAATTCGAGACCAGTATGGTCTACAGAGTGAGTTCCAGGACAGCCTCCAAAGCCACAGAGAAACCCTGTCTCGAACCCACCCCCCCAAAAAAAGGTAACCCAGGGGTCCTAGGTTGTTTCCATGTCAACATCTTTTGATTATCTCTCTTTGTCTCTTTCATATATCAGCTGTTAGTATTCTGGATTCTGCAGATATAGAAGTCACAGACAGTCGTTTGCCTCACACCACTCTTGTGGAACATCGATCCCAGGTACTCAATGCTATGTTCTGTGTTAACCCTTTGCTTTTGTTGGGTTTTAGACAGGGTATCCACTGTAGCCCAGGTTGGCCTGGAACTTGATCGGTAAACTAGGCTGTTCTCAAATTCATGATCCCCCATCTCAGACTCTCCAGTGCCAGGATTACAGGCATTCACTCCCTACACCGAGCTGGCTAGTCTTATGTAAACTTGACACAAGGGACAGTTATCTTAAAGGAAGGAATCTCAATTGAGAAAATGCCTCCATGATATCAGGCTGCATATGTGGGCTTTTAAAAGAAATTTGGGATTTTTAAGGAGTCTGGATATTTTAAAGGGACTGAAATTTTTAATGTATTTGAATATATAAAGACTGTGGAAATTTTAAATTTTTTATTTTTTTTTTAGTTATTCATGTTTTTCATGTGAGATCTTAGGGATGAATAAGAAAGAAAAGACTGTGGCTTAATAGTGATGTGTTTGTGTGTCAAGTTGACAAGGGGTCGGTTGTGCTGGCTAGTCTTATATCAACTTGACACAAGCTAGAATTATCTGAAAGGAGGGAACCTCAACTGAGAAAAAAGCCTTAATAAGATCTGACTGTAAGGCATTTTCTTAATTAGTGAATGAGGTGGGAAGGTCCAGCCCATGGTGGATGGTTCCATTCCTGGGCTGGGTTATATGACAAAGCAGGCCAGCTGAGAGGTGGTGGTGCACACCTTTAATCCTAGCACTGGGGAGGCAGAGGCAGGCGGATCTCTGAGTTTGAGGCCAGCCTGGTCCACACAGTGTGTTTGAGGACAGTCAAGGCCACACAGAGAAACCTTGTCTTGCAACCCCAAATAATAATAATAATAATAATGAAATAATAATAAAAAAGAAAGCAGGATGAACAAACAACGAGGAAGTAAAGCAGCATTCCTCCATGGCCTCAGCATCAGTTCCAGCATCTAGGTTCCTGCCCTATTTGAGTTCCTGTCGTGACTTCTTTTGATGATGAACTGTGATGTGGAAGTGTAAGCCAAATAACCTTTTCCTCCCCAAATTGCTTTGGTCATGGTGTTTCATCACAGCAATAACCCTAACTAAGACATTCTTCCAGTTAACTTATGTATACTTTTGCCCTTATTCCAGCATCGAAGGTCTGAGACTCTGGGGACATATATGGAGCCACCTCCAGTAACCCAACATAAGGCAAGCTATACTTTGAAACTACCCCAAGCCACCCGTCAATTTTCTGTGGAGCTAGTCCGAGGTCCTGCAGGCTTTGGTTTCACTTTAAAAGGAGGACGAGGTGTATCTGGGGATGTTCCACTGGCCGTGCGTGGACTGCTGAAGGACGGGCCAGCACATCGATGTGGTCGTTTGCAGGTTAGTGCTAAGCAGCAGTCCATTCATAGATATGGTTCCTGTCCTTTGAAAGTGTTCTTCATCTGCCCTTCATACACCCCTGTGTTCTTGCAGGCTGGTGACCTTGTGCTCCATATCAATGGAGAGTCAACACAGGGCCTCACTCATGCCCAGGTGGTGGAGCGGATTCGCGCTGGAGGCCCCCGACTTTGCCTGGTACTCCGCCGGCCTCAAGAGAGGGATGCCAGTAAGACTGAGGAGGTTGGAGGCCACCAGAAGAGAGGTGAAGTGCTGAGTTTCCCAGGAAAGAGAGCATGGGCCATAGGGGAGAAGCACAGGCTCAGAGAGTGGAAAGTCTGGATCCTAGGTAGAAGGTGTTTGGTGGTCTCAGTGGGGACTGTACAGGTCCAGTGCCAGGGAGGGGTTATAGAATTCACAAAATCTAGCCGGGCTGTAGTGGTTCACGCCTTTAATCCCAGAACTCAAGAGGCAGAGGCAGGTGGATCTCTATGAGTTCGAGGTCAGCCTGGTCTACAGAGCTACATGGAGAAACCCTACCTCAAAATACCCCCCCAAAAAGGAATTCACAAAATCTGAGACAGGGAGGGGGCCCATCTCAGGATAGGAACATCAGAGAGTTTTAAGGTCTTAGGAGGACGGGATAGGGATCTAGAGACTAAGGACTCTGATGTCTGAGATGCGGTGGATTCAGCAGTGCAGGTCTTATCTAGCCATTTGAGAAGCCATGTGGATTCCATCTCCCAGATAGTCCCTTTCAGAGAGAAAGGAGTTTAATTGTGAGAGACAAATAGAGGGGCCTGGCAAGACAGCTCAGCCGATAAAGGTGCTTGCCACCAAGCCTGATGATGTGAGTTCAATCCCTGGGACCCACATAGTGGAAGAAGAGAACCGATCCACTCAAGTTGTCCTCTGACCTCCATACCTGAGCTCCCTGCAACCCCCAATGCTTAAGCACTGATCAGTAAGTGAAAGGGCAGGGAACCAAGGGCGAGGGGGTGATAGGGAAAGATTCAGAAATCTCACATAGGAAAGCTTCATGGTCCAAAGGTTTGACTTCCTTTGGGCAATGATTTCTGTGAGGCATGTCCTGGGTTGAAGGAGTATTTCTGGAGGGGTTAACGTTGAGGTTTGTGAGGGAGTGGCACCTCTAGGCCTTGACGAGAACTTTCTCTGAGGCTTTTCTGACCACTCTTAGCCAAGGCCCTGATTTCCATTCTCTACTACACCACCCAATCTAACCCCAGTTTGGCTCTCTTCAGATTGCAGCCCAGATCCTAGGGGAAGCAGGATGACGAGGTCTCGCAGCACCATTTCCCCAGTTCATCAAACGCTCAAGAGCCGGACCTGTCTGGAACCTAGTCCAGAGGCAGTGGCTGCTGGCCATGTGGTTCCCATAGTGGAGCACCCCGCAGAAGACTTGAAAGACCATATCCCTGGTGCCCCTGGTACCCCTGGGCCCTGGCTGGTGCCGAGCGAAGACCGGCTCTCACAGGCTCTAGGGGTTCGGGGCGGGGGCGGGGGCGCGCAGATCGCTCAGGAGATGGCAGCCGGAAAGCAGAGGCACTGAGCACCGACAGACAGCTCTGTGCTCACTTAGTGAAGTTCCACCTGGTTTTAGCATGCCTGACGGTCAGACACTAGCTTTTCCCTTAGAACTTTAACCTGGTCTAGTACCCTCCCATTGCGCGCTGCTCAGTGGACTGGTCCCCACCCCTTCAAGATGTCAGTGGTACAGCCCTCCCGGAGCCCAGAGCGCTCTCATCCCCTCCACCCCCGCGCGCCTCAGATTCTCCTAGTCCCTTCCCAGTCGGGAGGTAATAAAATAGCTGGATCCAGTCCTGACTTGCTAGGTGCTCTAGGCGGGGTGAGGCTTCCCAGTCCACCTTGGAAGGGAGGGGTGGGTTGATCTGGTTTCGATGAAGGCTCTTTGAAAGCACGCAAAAGCTGCGTGCTGCTTTCTTCATGTCTCCAGATGGGCCCTTATTTCTGCTTGCTCCCAAGTTTGCTTTGCTTTGCTAACCCCTGCACTTCTTCCTATTCATTCATTTCACGTTTGGAGTGTGGAAGTTAATTGCATGTGGTGTAGGGAATGCAGAAGTTGGCCACTTGTGGGCGTGTCCCAGTAGGCTCAGGGTTCCCGCATGGAATCCTTCAGACCCTCAGCTGACATCAAGATAGCAAATCTAGAAACCTGGCGCCTTCCTCCACCCAGAGACTGCGGTCTCCTACTTCCGGCTTGAAGAACTAGCTTTAACTGGCACGTAGACTGCTACCCTAGGGGCGCGGGCTAGGGCCCTGGATCCCACTTAGGGACAGACTAGGGAAGGTGTGAGTCAGAAGCCGGGGTGGACCAGGCTAAAAAGGGCATTTAGAAATCTTTGGGCCACGCCTCCCCCTTTCCTTAGAAGGTGGTGAACTGCTCTGGGCTGTCCTGCTTTGGGGAAAAGACTAGTTTCCTCCACCCTGGGAGTTGAGTCTTATTGTCAAAAAGCTTAATGGACAGCCCGGGTAGCCACAAAGCAGGCTCTAGCCAATGCTACAAATGTCCAGTCACCTTTGCTGTTAACCACATCCTGAACACTCAGTCCCATCCCCCAAAGAGGGAAGTTGTGGTCCAAACAGGCAACTTTCGCTCCTATAAGCAGGATGCAGGGAGGGGAGAGAAATGACAGGACTAGAATCTCAGGTGGCACTGGGGGTAGGGGTGGGGCAGGCTGCAAAACCAAACAGGGACAGTTGGCAGCCGGCTTATAAAGAAGCAAACACTTGAAGTGTTAGTGCTGTGAACCTTGTGTGGGGGTGTGTGGGGGTGACTTCCAGCTACTCATGACTCAGAGTATAGTGGGAGTATGGCTCCCCAGAAGTCAGGAAAGGATTCTAGTATACAATTCCTAAACAGTCACACCCAGGGAACTAACATAGTAACCTCAGCCACCATTTCCTTAGTTTAGCTTCATCCCTGCTACTAGCATTAATGGGGGTATTTATTTTCATCTAGTTACATACTTAACAACTCTGACGGATCATTTCACAAAGGGGGAAAAAACGAGGCCCAGGGAGTGCAAATAGATTGGGGGGGGGAAGAAGAGCTCAAAGCAAGGTTAGTCAAAGCTTGGTTTTGAAGCCTTTCATCTTAATCTCACCGGTATTTGACAAATACCAGCTGAACCCAAACTGTATCCCTGCTCTAGAGAGGTCTATGGCGATACCAGGGAACAAGACAAATCTCTATCATTACGTAGCTAGTAGAGTGAAAGCAGACTGATGTCAACCAAGAATGACAGGAACACATAAAAGATAACTTCTAAGAGAAGTGACAGTTACCAAAATTTTAAAACGGGGCCTATGGCTGGAGATTGTGTAATTCCTTCATGTGGGCACTGAGTGGGACAAGAGGATCACAAACTCTAAGCCATCTTGGGCTCTACAGAGAGACTGTTTCAAACAACAAAGAAAATGAAAGACAAAGAAAAGGAGGGGTTCTATTGTGGGAGATGGTGGTGGGCTGCAGGCCTCTATTGAAGACAACATTTGAAGTGGAACTGAAAAACCAGAAGCCAAATAATGAAAAGCTGGGGGAAGGGCATCTATAGTAATGGGAACGGTAAGTTCAAAGGCCAGACGCAGCTAAATTTGTCATGTTCTACAAGTTCAGGTATTTATCACTGCTTGAATGCATGCACTCAACACTCACAAAAACGTTTCAACCTTTCCATTAATTAACTTCTTAAACAATGGCAATTGTAAAAGGGTGCCCCTTCATTTGGAACGGCCCTATGTTTGGGGTGGGGGCAGGTAGGCCCTTAGGTTGAATTCAGCCTTTCAAATAATTTCTTTACACTTGAGATGAATATAAAACCAATGTCCAGAACACATTGTGGAGTGTGTGTGTGTGTGTGGGGGGGGGATGTCCTTAGTATCAGAGTTAGATACTAAGATGGCCTGGAGAAATTATTTGCTCACATACACAGTGCAAAATGTCAACTTTCTTACCCCAAATTGTACTCCAAGAACCATCCCCTTACCATGTCCACCTGTCAGCAAAAAATGTTTGCTTTTTCCATTCTTCATCTAAAGCTGGCTTGGCCTATCTTCTTAGAATCAGAAAGCTGAGGTCTAGCCCGCAGGCTGAAGACTTCTCTGCAACTGGACAGCACGGTAAACCACTGGCTCCCTAGACTCTAAGTAGATGATTAATAATCAGTACTCTTTACCAGGTGACCACTAATCAGTACTCTTTACCAGGTGACCACCAGGTCCTGTTCTCACGAAGTCTTTGCAGCACTATCTCCTATAAGCAAAGCCTCCCAAATTCTGGAAACTGGCTGCATCCCCCTCACACCAGTTTCGTATCATTTGACTACAGAACCTGACCTAACTTAATCAGGAACAATTTTCAATCTCCCTTCATCTCACTTATTGTGAACATTTACACCATTTCTTGAGATAATTAAGTTTTAATACCCCCAGGTCCTGCCCAGAGTGTTAGGTAATATACTGTACTATCTATCAGTGGTTCTCAACCTTCCTAATGCTTGCTGCAACCCTTTAATACAGTTCCTCACGTTATGCTGCTCCCCCAACTGTAAAATTATTTTTGTTGCTATTTCCTAACTGTATTTGGCTATGGTTATAAATCAAAATGTAAATATGTGCGTTTTCTGATGGTCTTAGGTGACCCCTGTGAAAGGGTCTTTAGACCCACAGTTTGAGAACCATTACTATATAAGCAAAAACGGAAAACCTTCTAAAATTCAAAGCTAAGAATTCAGGAAACATACCTGACCTCAAAAATTTCGGGTTTAAGCCGGGCCTCGGCCATTTTTTTCAGCTAAGGAAACTGAGGCACTCTATTGCTTCTTGGTCTTTTGGCTAAGATCAAATGTAGGAAGTCAGAATCGCTCGGTTCGGAGTGGAAGTAGCGCTTTTGCAATTTTTGAGAAGTTAAAGGTCTCTATAGTCTTGCACTTGGTACCTGGAGCTGCCAGACACCTAGAAGATGAGGGCTTGTGCAGGATTCGCACTGTCTTTGGCCGGAGGGCAAAGGGGGCTTCCGGGGCGGCAGCCACCTGGCCCGGCCCCCTCCGGCCCCGCCCGCTTCAGCTAGGCGCGGTGATTCATTCCCTCCTTTGCCCGGGGGCCCCCTTCCCGACCAGACGGCGGGACGAACGGCTGGGTGTGCAGCGACCTCGAACTCGTGAGCCAGAAAACAGAGCTTCTGCGTCCCAGTGACTCCAGCACACACCATGGCGGACTCTGAGCGCCTCTCGGCCCCTGGCTGCTGGTTAGCCTGCACTGGCTTCTTACGCACCAAAAAGGGACTTTTCCTGTGTGCTGAGATTGTGAGTGTTCCGTGGCTGGAGGGTGGGCAGGCTGGACCGCTCGGTACTGGACTGTTCGGGCTGAGGCAGGCACGTGGCCAGGCTGGTTGGCAGTGGGGTGCAGGTGGGTGAGTTCGTGGAGGAGGATCGAAGCCAAGGTGCAGGGGGTTCCCTGGGACATGGGCGAAGTAGTGGAGAGCTGGTGGTGCACTGGTGAGGCGAAGAGTCTATAACTTATGTTGAGGGCTCGGCGTGGGGGCATAGACTCATAGTGGATGCAAAGAAGGGGTCCCGGGGAGAGTGGGAGCCTCTCGTGGCAGGGCGTGGCCGGCCTGGGCACTGGCTGGCGGGCTGGCAACGCGCCCAAAGGCGGGGCCTGTTGGGGTGGGGTAAAACTAGTCCCCTAGGGTAGGGCACTCCACCCTTTGCCAGTTCTCCCTTGCCAGTTTGGGACTGGATGGGAGGTCCTTAGCTCTTTGGATGGTTATAGGGAACTTTGGTTTTCCATCCCCCTCAAAGTGGTCACTGCCTTTGGGTCACTTATAAAAGAGGTGCGGCGCCTTTAACGGAGCCCTGCCCTCCTAGTGTCAGTCTCACCCCTTCCCAAAGGGGTTGCCTGGGGAACCGCACGTCCCTCCCCTGAAGGCATGGACGCTGGCGCCACCAGCGCTCACAAAACACCTGGCAGAGCCACTCCCCTCAGGGAAAGGGGGAACCGAAGCACATAATTCTGCTCTTTTCTTACTGGGTGACCCTGGGCAAGCCATTTAACCTCTCTATGACTCAAATTTCTAATGTATAAAATAGAATAGTACCTAGCTCATTAGATTCTTGTGATGATTAAGTGAAATAAAACATGTAAAACTCCTAGACAATGCGTGGAGAACAGTGAGCATGCGAGAGGTCTTTAGCAATCATTGCTTGTCATTTTGGCACTTCTGGTAGTTCGTCGCCAAAAGGAATTTTTCTTTCCTCCCCCACTTCCAACTCTCCCTGCTGAGTGAGCAGAGCCTAGGGCCTCATACGTGTTAGGCAAATGCTCTGCCTCAGAGCTATATCGCCAGTCTTGGGAAGTGGATTTCACTTTTTTTTTTTCTGATGGCCATCTTTTCTAATTTCAAACTTTGCTCTTAAGCCACGGCTGATGGCTGATTGAGGTCCCCTGTCCCCCTCTCAGATACTGTGCCTGGTGGTTTTAATTTGCTTCAGTGCTTCGACATCAGCATACTCCTCCCTGTCGGTGATCGAGATGATCTTTGCTGCTGTCTTATTTGTCTTCTACATGTGTGACCTGCACTCCAAGATATCATTCATCAACTGGCCATGGACTGTGAGACAGGGACCAGCATTGCTGAGGGTGGACAGGGGGTTGGGAAGTTGCAGTGGTCTGGAGAGCTGTGGATGCTGAACTGACCTTTTTTCTCCATCCACTTCACAGGACTTCTTCAGAGCCTTCATAGCAGCCATCCTCTACCTGATAACCTCCATTGTTGTCCTTGTAGATGGAAAAGGCAGTTTCAAAATCGCTGCTGGGGTAAGGGCCCAAGAAGCATATCCAAAGCACAGGAAGAAGGTTGTGAGGATCTAGGGGCTTCTTCATGAGTGTGTGAGCCACATCAGGCCAAAATTGCTCTCAGGAATTGCAGCAAAGTTTGGCCCCAGAAATGATTTTTATCTACCAAGATAATTTGCTGTAAAACACTGTCCGCTGTCTGACAGAGAGACCTTTGTCAACATGTTAGGCTACTATCTGCTAGAACTTTGCCTCAGATGTAGTATGAAGCATGCCTTCTACATATAAAGCAATGGGGGTGCAAAGAGGTAACTGGGGAGATGGTGGGATAGTAAATATTCAGACTCCTGGCCTTTCCCTGATCTTCTCTGGTTTCCTAGCTTAGGGCTGGACTCACTATCCTACATGGCCTTGTACCTGGAGGTGGATACAAGGACATAGAGGCTGAGTAGGTACACCCTCTAATCCAGTTCCCTCACTCCTGTCTTCCCAGGTACTGGGTATATTTGCTACATTGCTCTTTGGCTGTGATGCCTACTTCACCTTCCCTTTAAAGCAGCAAAGACATACAGCAGCCCCTACTGGTAAGAGAGGGGGGGAAAAAGGGGGGAGAGAGGCAGTGTGTGTGTGTGTGTGTGTGTGTGTGTGTGTGTGTGTGTGTGTGTGTGCGATCATGAGTGCATGCATGCTGAGAGCAGAAAAAAAGAAAAAGGGCCAGGTGTGGTGGTGCACTTCTTTAATCCCAGAACTCAGGAAGTACAGCCAGGCAGATCTCTGTGAGTTCCAGGCCAGCCTGTTTTACATAGTGAGTTCCAGGATATCCAGAGCTACATAGTGAAACCCTGTCTCAAAAAACTTAAAGGAGAAAAAAGAAGAAAAAGGGGAAAGAACCTCTTAGGGAAGGGTATGAATGCCAAATCTGACCTGTATTGATACTTATGCCTTTTGTGCCAGTAAATATCATAAGTGTGTCAGCATTCCTGTTGGTAAAAATGGCACGTGGATCTATCAGTGCTTTCTTTTTTCCTCTTGCAGATCCCACAGATGGCCCTTGATCCTCATTCATCTATCTCTGCTACCTGCAAATAGCTCCTCCATCAAAAACTTCCTCTTGCCTGGTGTGGTGGTGCATGCCTTTAATCCAAGCACTCAGGAGGCAGAGACACGTGGATCTCTGTGAGGCCAGCCAGGGCTACACAGTGAGACCTTGTTTCAAAAAAAATACCTCTTTCTATTTCCACAACACTCCCAGCCAATTCTCTGACCCCACTGAAAGTGCTTATGTATGGTACAGGAGATTGAACCTAGAACCATCTGCATACTAGGCAAGCAGTCTCCTCCCAGCTACACCTCCTATAAAAGTGCCTTTGTTGGGAGAGTTTTGTCTTCCAGCCTGCCAATCAACCCTCCTGGGTGTGGTCACCTTTATGGGTGTGCCTCGGTCCCCCCTTTGCTCTGCAGTACCAGCAGCTGACATGAGTTCTGCTTGAACCATTCCCCCACATAAGCTACAAAAAGAGTGACCCACTACAAATAACCTTTTCTCTGTGTGGGGTGAGCTGTGAAGGGCTAAATAAATAATAAACAGATTGTTAAGATCTATAATGAATGAGTTAATTTTTTGATCAAATGTATGTTAGCATCAGGAGGAGGGAAATTGAGGCAAAGCCATTGGAGCAAAGAAGCCAGGCCTGTTTTTTTTTTTTTTTTTTAAACAACAATTGCATTGTTTCACTATTACAAACAGAAGGTGGAACAACAGGGACTATGACTTAGTTTGGGGGAATCATTGTTTATACTGACTGGATAGTAGAGTTCCTGCTAAAGTTGCCTGCCTTCAAGCCACGATGCAGTTCTTGTCTCGTGTATGGCGAGGCATCACTGGGTGAGACACCTGGACAAGTGGCGGGGCTGGGTTGTTAAAGGTTTCGGTTGCAGCATCCTGAGTGGTCCTGGACCTGCACAGGTGAGGGGGCAGCGGGATGCGTTCCCCCAGGAAGAAACCATCATCCTCAGAGGACTCTGAACTAGGGCTAGAGGGTGAGCTGGAACAGGATCCTGAATCAGAACCTGATCCCGCGTTACAACGATGGTGGCCATGTCTGCCAGGACGGTGGTGGTGATGGTGGCTCCCTCGGCGTCGGTGTCTGCGACGCCGGTGGCGGCAGCTGGGGGCCCTAGGTGGGGGACTTCGTGGCCTGCGGCGCTGGGCTGGAGGTGCACTCAGGGTTCGGCGTGGGCCTCCCTCAGACACCAAAGGGTCGCGAAAGCTGACACGGGGCGTACTCTGGCGACCAAAGGCATTATCATCTGGGTTCAGGGCAGGATGTCCAGGAGTTTCTGTGGGTGGTTCAGGAGCACCGCGGAGCCCCAGCTCAGGCATAGAGTGGCGGTGGGGGGCCCCTCTCAGAAAGCGGGAGGGCTCATCGGAGCCTGCAGCTATAGAAAGAAAGAAGACTCCTGTTATCTGCCTGCTCTGTCTGGCCCTTACCTGAGGGAATATTTAGGAATGCCTTCTTCCTTCTAGCGGGACTGGGAAGTGGAGTAGGGGTCAGAGATGGAATACCCTAAAGTTTGTTGGTGCAGGCTTTAGGTGGAGAGAAAGGTAGGAAGTAAATTAGCATGATGGCCCAGGAATGGAGTGGATTGGCCAGAAGGGGACATGTCAAAGGCTGGAGTAGATTTGGTTTGAGATAGAATAGATGGGAAATCTCGGTGCAAAGGGTGGAGGGTGACCAGTTGGAGGAAATGAGGGAAGTACTTGGGCTCAAGATGGGACAAGCTGAGTTGTCCTATGAGCTCTGCAGGTGCAGGGCAGACCCAGGGTTCAGCAGACAGATGGAGACTAGGCTTGAAATGGCGTGGAGGAGAACAGTCCCAGCTATTTGGGAGCCAGGATGCTTCAGGGCAAGACTGGGTAGTCCAGGAAAGGCAGGGCAGAGGCGGGGCTCACCAGGCTCTGCCTTGGTACAGGTGCCTTTGCTGGCTGTCTCGGATGTCCCCTCTGCAGCTGGGAAAGAAGCCGTGGAAGCTGTGAGCTGTGCGGTGACTGTGCCTGCGCTCCAGCTCCGGCGGCCGGGCCCTGGAGCAGTGGTCTCAGCCCCAAGGCTGCAGGCTCGTGAACAGAAGATTAGGCCACGGCGTGGTAGGAAAGGGCGGCCCAGCAGTGCTCGACCACAACGGCTACAGCAGAAGCAGCGATCTGAAGCATGCCAGTGTTGGCCCTCATAAGCCATCTGGCCCTGGTCCAGGCCTGTGGGGGACCAACACGAGTGGGAAAACTGAGGCAGCACCCATTGGCTTTCCCTCTTAAATGGGATCTTAGGACGAGGTGGGGGATTTGAGGTTGGGTACCCTGATTTTCCTCCCTACTCCCAGAAGAGGCCCTTTCTCTGGAGTAAGCAGATAACATGAGATTTGGCCCTCATCTTCCTTATCTCATTTAAGGAGCACAGATGGGCACTGAGCTCTAGCATGCGGGTATTAGGGGTGCCAGTCAGCTTCAGGTGGAAGGCAAATGGAAGGCTGGGCCTGAAAAGAAGCATGCATGGTGGGGGCAGGGCTTAGGTATGGATTTGGTGAAAAAGAAGTCAGTTTTTGAAGGAAGGGTGTCCTAGAACATAGGATTTGAGGTAGGATGAAGGAGAAGAGTGAAAAAGAATAGAACATAGCTCTGGGAAGTAAAGGCTTCACTTTTGGGGGTACTCTGCAGGTGTATTTAGGTGTGTATGGGGAGACTGATGTGTCGGTGGAATTTAGAAGCATGCATATGAGTTGAGGAGTATAGCTCAGTGGTAGAAAATCTTTTGAGCACATTGAGCCCTGGTCCTGAGTCCCATCGCTAGTACCAAAGGAAGGGGGGAGGGTAGGAGGGGGAGAAGAAGGAAGACGAGGATGCAAAGAGAGCAAAAGCAAGTGGGGAGTGGGGCCATGGCCTAGCTGTTCATTACATCCCTCTGTCCTGTCTCACCACGTTTACCCACCGATGTGTTCCCCACAGCCATCACAGTACTCTGCATGGCGGGCCTCATAGCAGGCGCAGCAGTGGGGACGGCTCTGTCGCATGACATAGCGCTGCCCTCCTAATGAAGCTTCACACTCGAAGCAGCAGAAGTGACCCATGTGCCAGTGCCGGCCCTCGGCCTCCGTACATTCAGGAGAGAAGATGATCTGCAGGGCATAGATCACCTGGGGTTGTCAGAAGAGCTTGCTTCGGCCTCTGTGCGCCCTCCATTCCCACCTCTGGCCAGGGAGGAACAAACCTCATCGCATGCTTGGCAGCGAGGGCGCAGGCATTCAGCATGGTGGCGCCCACAGTAGACCTTGCCAGAATGGTAGAAGTAGATGAGATCAACCAGCAGCTCCTGGCATGTGGTACACACAAAGCACTGAGGGTGCCAACAGGCACCAAGGCCTGCTCGACTGGCAAATACAGCAATGTCTCCACCTCCGATCTGTTTTCCACACTGCCAAATGACACACACCATCACAGTCACCAAGATAGTCAGATGAATGGGGGCAGGCAAGCATGTGACAACTTGAACCTCTCCCATGATGAACTTTTGTGTGTGTGTATATATATATATATATATATATATATATATATATATATATATGAGACAAGGTCTCATGTAGCCCAGGATGGTTCTGAATACACAGCTGTGGCTGGCCTTGAACCCCTGGTTCTCCAGTAACTAGCACCACCTATGGGAAAAATTTGAGATAGTTCTCACTCACAAAGAGGTGGGGGACACTTAAGTGACTGACTCTACTCATAGGAAAACCAAAAAGACTGGCCTTAGCTATTATGGGTGGCCTTATAGGCAAGGCCTTTAGGTTGGCTGGGGAAATCATTTTTTTTTTGTTGTTTTTTCGAGACAGGGTTTCTCTGTGTAGCTTTGGAGCCTATCCTGTCACTCGCTCTGGAGACCAGGCTGGCCTCAAACTCACAGAGATCTGCCTGCCTCTGCCTCCCGAGTGCTGGGATTAAAGGTGTGCGCCACCAATGCCAGGCTGGCTGGGGGAAATCTTAAACTGGGTCCAGAAGAGGTATTCTAGAGATAGTTTCCACCCACAGAGGTCTCAGCCAATGGACCTCACTAAATAGTTTTAAAGACAGGTTCCTACCCACCAGGGGCAGCCTTGGAGACAAATTCCAATAACTATGGAGGGCTCTATCTCAGGATGCAGGTTCTACCACTATACATCAGTTTATTATTTGTTGTTGTTATTAATTTTTATCGTTGGGGATCAGCTTGTAAGTCAGTTCTTGGTTTTGAGATGAGGGTCTTACTAAGTATCTTGGGCTGCCCTTGAACTTTCAACAATCCTGCCACAGCCTCCTAAGTGTTGAGATTACAAGTGTGAGCCACCATGCCCAGCTAGGTGGGTCAGATTTTAATAACAAGTTCTGATCATAAGAAGACCAAAGAGACAGTCCCTGCTCCATGCCCTCTGCATGGAGGAGAGGGAACCACAGAAATATACATTCAAGGCCTTCTTAGAGACAACTTGGACCCAACAGTGGTGTCCAAGGGACAGGTCATATTCATCAGAGGGCTCTAGAGACACCCCAGTGGGTGTTAAGTAGCAGGCCTCAGGGACTTCACTTGCTGAGGCCCTTTATAGCTCACCTCCTCACAGATGGCCCCAGTAATGGTCACTGGGAAGATTCGAACGGTGCCCCGTCCCAGATTCTCCCGCTTGCGCTGCTGGCTGAAGGCTCGCAACTCTTTCTTCTCCTCCTCTTCCAGGGCGGTGCAGTACTGTGCCTGGGAAGAGGAGGAGTCTTCTAGACTTCATCCATACTCATGGAGTTTACTTTTGTATGTGTGGTGCCAACTCTTGAAAATACCCATTCCTCACCTCTTCTCTCAGGGCTTAGTTATATTTGATCAAGGAATGTCCCCTTCTGGCTCCTTCTTCCCCAGACCTTTCACTTCAGCTCAGCTCACCTTTTCTTAGCTGACCGTGCCCATTTCTTCTCAGTCACCCGAATTTGTCCAGGCTGTACCCCACTCCTGGTATGCCCATCCTGTTTTCACTCCTTACCTCACTGTCATGTGGGGGCAGCTGGTGCAGGAGTTGCTTTATCCTGTATTTCTCCCCAGGACTGTTGACATAGGGGACCTTGTCCTCTGGGAGGCAGCTGAAAAATTGGTAAACCTGGGGGGGGGCATGGAAGGGTGAGAGAAGACAATTACAGTTCGGGGAGAGCCAGGATACAGTGTGGTCATGGGTTCCTAGTTCTATGGGAAAATTAAAATCACCTGAAGGGCACTTCTCTTTCCCAAAGCCCCCGAACAGTTGAAGTGAACCACAGAGCAAACCTACAAGGCCTGCTTCCTTCTTCCCCTTATAGCAAAACTTCTCAAAAGAGTTGTAAGCATTCCCAGGCATTCCACTTCCTCTGTTCCCATTGTTTCTTGAGCCCACTCCACTCAGGCTTCTGGCCCTGCAAAGCTGTTAAGGTCATTGGGGATGTCTGCCTTGTAAAAGGTATTGTTCAGGTCTTAGTCCTCATTGGTTCCAGTAGTAGTAATCCCCAGCTGATTACGCTCTCTTCCTGAAAACAGTTGCTTCCTTTGGTCTCCAGAATACCACATAGCCCTGGCTTCCTTCCTTTCTCACTGGCTGCTCTCTCATCCTTCAAATTGCTTCTCAATTAGTGGACCCTGAATATGGGATGGTTATGGGGCTTAGTCCTTGGTCCTCTTGCCTATGTGTATATTCACCTTCTTGGAAATTCCATGCACCTTCACGGCTGTGATTATCATCTGTTGTCTAAGGGGTAGCATACATGCAGCCCTGTGACCTCTCCTTAAGTCCTAGGTAATTTGGCTATCTAATTAGCACCACCAACTGTTAACTCAAACTTTCTTTCAATTTTCACTCTTTTCTCTCTCCTTCTCTTCCCTTCCATTTCCTCATAGAGATGAGTTCTTCCTGGTTTGGACCTTGCTGTTTAGATCAGGCTGGTCTCAGCTTCCTAAGTGCTGAGAATACAGGCATTCAGTACCATGCCTGGTTTGCCTTGGCTTTTTTCCATACTGTTTAATTCATCCTTTCATCTTTAAGGTCATCTTTCACTCTTCACTCCTCTCTCACTCTTCACTCTAACCACTACTGAATATATACACATGCATATATGTATATATAAATATATGTATGTAAATAGGTAAATATTGAGATATGGTCCTATTATGTTGCCCTAGGTATCCTGGAACTCTATTTTTTATTTTTATTTTGGTTTTTCGAGACGGGGTTTCTCTGTGTAGCACTGGAGCTTGTCCTGGATCTAGCTCTTGTAGACCAGGCTGGTCTTGAACTCACAGAAATCTGCCTGCCTCTGCCTCCCAAGTGCTGGGACTAAAGGTGTGCACCACCACAGGGCATGTCCTGGAACTTTATATGTACACCAGGTTGGTCTGGAAGTCACATCCTGAGTGCTGGGACAAAAGGCCTGTGAAAACGTGTCTGGCTTTTGATTTCTTTTCTTCATTTATCCCCCTGCCCCAGGCAAGGTTTCTCTGTGTAGTTCTGGCTATCCTGGGCCAGGCTCTGTAGACCAGGCTGGCCATGAACTCAAAGATCTGCCTGCCTGCCTCTGCCTTGCTCAGTTTCTTTTCTTTTCCTTTCTTTCTTTCTTTTTTGGTCTTTCTTTCTTTCTTTCTTTCTTGGGTTTTTTTTTTGTTGTTGTTGTTTTTTGGTTTTTCGAGACAGGGTTTCTCTGCATAGCTTTGGAGCCTATCCTGGCAATCGCTCTGGAGACCAGGCTGGCCTCGAACTCACAGAGATCTGCCTGCCTCTGCCTCCTGAGTGCTGTGATTAAAGGCGTGTGCCACCAACGCCTGGCTCATTTTTGGTTTTTCAAGACAGGGTTTCTCTGTGAAGCTTTGTAGACCAGGCTGGTCTCGAACTCACAGAGATATGTCTGCCTCTGCCTCCCAAGTGCTGGGATTAAAGACGTGCGCCACCCCCAGCTCAATTTTTTTTCTTAAGGACTGGGATTTGTTAATTAGCCTAGCCTGGGCTGGCTCACATAGTGAGTTCCACACCAATCAAGGGATACAAAGCCCTGCCTCAGAAAACCCTCCACAAACAACAAAAGATAATGTATCCAGAATTGAAGCTGGCAGTTATCACACACTCAGCGGTGGTGCAGTTGCCTAGCATGTGCAAAGGCGCAATGTGCTATTCCTAGCACTATATGTATTTCCAAAAACAAGCCTCACTCAGCAGTTTCCTCCCTAGTAGTCGTCTTTCCACCCTCACGACTACAGGCTGTTATAGCAGCCAGATAACACTGTTACATAATAAGACAAATCACGTCCCTCTTCTTTTCACAACCCTCTTGAACTCTTGCCCTCATTCAGAGCGAAGTTCTCCCCATGACCCCCAGTCCCTCTGACCTTTCCTACAACCACTCTCACTGTGCTCACTCTGCTGCTGCACTGGTCTCCTCACATTTCCTCACACAGATGTGCCAAGCACATCTTGCCTCTGTGCTCTCTACTCGCTCTCTACTCACTCTGCCTGGACTGTGCCAACCTCAGATTTCTGCAAAGCTCATCTCTTCACTTTCTTCAGGGCCGTTCACACAGGGCTTGCCTGGACACTATTTATAATCCTGCCCCCCCTCTTCCCCTCAACTTTCTTTTTTTATTCCATAGCCCTTTTACCACCTGCTGCACAGTCATCCCTCTCCATCTGGGTTTCTCTGTGTAGCCTTCGCAGTACTATAATTCACTCTGTTGACCAGGCTGGGCTCGAACTCACAGAGATCTGCCTGCCTCTGCCTCTCAAATGCTGGGATTAAAGGAGTGTGCCACCACTGCCCAGAGGCAACTGGCGATAATTTAAAAAGATCCATATGAACTGAACACCTACCTGCAGATTTTTTCTTGTTGTTATTGTTATTTTTGTTAAAGATAGGGTCTCATTATTAACCCTGGTTGGCATGGTATTTTATACAGCCTTGAACTTGTGGTAATCCTTCAGCTTCAGCCTCCTCCGGTGCTGAGATTACAGACATGTATCACCCACCACACCTAACTATCTTTTCCTGAACACTATCTTTTTTCCTGGTTCTGGGCTTGAGTCCAAGGCATGTTCTTCACAACAGAGTTACAACCCTAGCCCATAAATAATACAACCACTAATAGCATTTACAGCATATCAAGTATTATAATCTGGAGAAGATTCAAAATGCACGGGAAGATGTTTGTAGGTTCTATACAAATAGTATGACATTTTACATAAGGCATAGGTTATATCCATTACTATGCAATTTTATGTAAAAGAAGAACATCTTTGGATTTTGGTATTTCCATGTAGGAAAATAAATGTCTGCTTGCATGTGCATCTGTGTGTTTTAGTGCTGGGACCCAGGGCCATATGCATGCTAGGACAAATGCTTTATCCTTGAACCATACCCCCAGCCTTTGTTTTGTGGTTTCTTTACTGCCATTAGTGCCTAGACATGTCTGAAATACACTAAATGCTCAGTAACCATTGAATGAATGCATCAATAGTGATGTGGTGAAGTGCTGAGATACAGTCTGGAGTAAAGGATAGGATAGAAATGGGGCTAAAGAGATGATTTAGTGGTTAAAAGTGCTGTCTCGTTCATCCAGAGAACTGGAATTCAGCTTCCAGCACACACATGGCAGCTGACAACCCCCCATAAATCTACTTCCAAGGGATCTGATACCCTCTTCTGGCCTCTTCTGCACCCGAACATACCTAGCGTGTACACACACACACACACACACACACACACACACACACACACAACACACCTTTAGAAAAAGAAGAAAGAAATGGGATGAAAAGTGAACAAGACCCAGAGGAACTGGCTCAGTGATCACTCAGAACAGGGAGACACTGCTAGTTGGACCACACTCCAGCATTACTCCAGAAATAGTTTGCACACAAATGCATATGTGCCTGCATATGTGTGCACCCACTGGAAAATTCGAGTGGGTGGCCAGCTCTTGGTCACCTGCTCCGGCTTAAGGCCAGGGGGTACCCAGGCATACTCCTCTGAGGCACAGCCCGAGTCGTCATCAGAAATGGAGTGGCGTTGGAAGTCTGAGATGAGCCGGCACATGATGCGTTCCAGGTCCACAGGCACAGTGTGTACCGCATGCTCCTCCCGTGGGCATTTGCAGTGCTGACAGATCTTTCTGTGACAGTCAGGATAGGAGTCAATTACTAAGGAGTTGTTCATCCAGATCCCTAGGCAGCCCAGGTCCAGCAGAAAGGTAGGACATGTGAATTAACACCCAAAGGGCTCAGAGCTGGAACAGAGCTCTGTGCCTGGGGCCAGGGCTGGCAGGAGTTGGGGCTAAGTCAAGGTCTGAATTTGCTTATGACTAGGCCATGGGACACTGGCTGTGCCAGGCTCAGATTCTGGTTGATGACAGGTCTGGAACACAGGGGCCTAGAGGACTGGGGGTTGGGCTGTGATCCCGGGTGCAGTATATTAAGGGCTTTGCCTAACTCTTCCAGAATCTGGTGGGTCAGATTCTCTGGGCAACAGGGGTGGGACTCCAGGGACGAGACTAGTGTCACAAATCACACAATTTCTTCAGGCAAAAGATTCTGTTCTCTGTGGGGTAACTACTCCTGGAAGCAGGTCTTGTGTTGAGGCCCTGGATTTGTGTATAGGGAGAGTGGGGACACGAGTGGGAGTGAGTCTGTGGGTCTATGGACTTTTCGACTTTGGGTGCAAGGAGCGAATACTGGGCCTGGGCGAAAAGTTCTGAGCCTAAGAAGGGGGCTGAGGGAGTCTGTGGAAGGGGCTAGAAGATGGGACTAGAGATGGGACTCGGACTTGGGAGAAGACTCTTTTGGGGGTCAGGGCTGTGGAACTCTCATGGGAACAGGTTTCTTGGGAATGAGTCAGGGGGCGGGGCTCTGGAATGGATTTTGAGGCTCCTTTCCCAACTCTGCTCTTTGGGCGGAGCTCAAGCCTTGGGGCGGGGCTCTGACAAAGGCTAGGGTCACTTACCTCCAACCGTGCAGCAGGAAACCTGGGCACTGTTCCCTGCAGGAATTGCAGGGCTGACCATGAGCAGGGTCCTCTGCCTCGGGAGGCTGTAGTGGGTGGGGGCAGATGCAAGGCGAAATAAGGTGCGGGAGTAGGGAGGGAAAAGTCAACGCCCGTTCCTCCACTCCCAGGCTCGCAACCGCAGGCTGGGGCCTGTCTCACTGGGGGCAGCGTTGGGCAGGCTGAGACCGCGCCTGGAGCGCGGGGGAGGAGGAAACAACCAAACTAGAGGCAGGGCAGCTGAGACCACTTTCCTGTGTGCTCCTTTTTCAGGGAATCTTCCAGTCTGGGCTGGTCTGTCCCTCTCTAGTTCTCAGACAGGTCTTTCATAGAGCGTTCTCTCCCTACCAGAGCAGGGGCCCTAATGTGGGCATTCCCTCTCAGGTCTCATTCTCACCCCTTCAACATCCAGTTACACTGGGTAGGCATTTGCCAACCCATCCTTCCCTGAGACCCCTCATGAACTGTGGGCAATGCCCTTCCCTAAGAAGTTCTACTGCCCCTCCCCCAAACCCTGGCTCCATCTCCCTACCTGAGGAACTGAGGAGTGTCTATCCTTGGGACCACAGGGCGTCCCTGATCTATCCAGAAAGCCCCCCAGCCCAAGGAATATTTGCCTTTACCCTTCATATTTTAGGACTATTATCTTCTTTGGTCCAGATTCCACCTTTCTTGGTTAGAGATCTTTCAAAGAAAGAGCGGAAATCCTCCTATCAAGAAGTCAAAAGCTTCCAGGCTCCGATGGAAGCCTGCAATACGTATTACACTAAATCTTAGTTCGTTGACTCTTGGGTCTCAGGAGTGAAGAACCCCCACTCTCATTTTACAGTCCCCCAATTTATGAGGTCTCTTATTAACAAACTCAGGACGCCCCTACTCCACCTAAAATCCCTAGTTTTTTCAACTTTAGGATTAATTCACAGGAAAGGGGTGTTCCCAGATTTGCAGTGGTGATAAAAAGCGTGAGACGTGTTAGGGAGTTAAGCCACCATATCCACACGTTTCTGCATCCACGAGTGTGCTTTGGTCCCAGCGCTCAAGTCTAGGAAAGCTGGGGAAGGGAATTTTCAGGCCCTCCTTGGGGCGCCTCCCCTCTGTCCCAGTGCCTTGCCCCCTCGCCGGTGCCTCAGTTTACCCCTGCCCCCACCACCGCCCTTGAGCCCTGCTCACCGCACGCCCGGAGCGGCGCCTCCGGGACCCACGCGCGAACATGGCGCGCCTAGACAGAGTCAAGCCCAGCTGGGTCAGGCGATTGGAGTCCTCCGGGCCGCCAGGCCACGGCACGTCCGGCCTGGCAGCTCTGTTCCGTAAACTTGACTCCGGGGTGGGAGGAGCACGCCTCGTAAGGCCCGCCCCCCGGCCTGTAGCGTCTAAGTCACCATGCTGTCCCCAATCGAAAGGTGAGTGAGTACCTTGCTGGAAAACCTGCAGTTGGAGTTCATCCCAGGGCTAGAGCCAGAGCAAGCTGAACCTCCAGTGTCTCTCGGTGCCACACGGCCTTTAAAGTTTGAAAGCTGGAAGCGGGCGGAGTTGGACCTGGCCACATGATTAGAGTGGTACACCAGAGTGCTTGCTTGGACGAATAGTGTCGATTTATCTTGAAAGCTTTGGGGGACGGGGGGGGGGGGGGGAGGAAGGTGTCAAAGCCACCTCTGGGTCCCTTCCCAGAGTCTTTTTTATTTTTTTCAGGATGACTGTTGCAAGAATGTTCCCAACTGCACCTTCAGTCTTAGCTGGTGCTCTGTGGCTCTACTCCATTTTCAGAGCCAGACCAGAGATTTATGTGGAGGATACTAAAGTCACTGGCCATGTTCTGAGGCCTGTTCCACATCTTTCCAAGGCATCTATATCCAGCTGCTGTGCCCACCGACCCCAGCCCAAAGAAGTAGGTCTCAGAGCCTTCCTTCCTGCTCTCCTATTTTTTATAGTCAGGTGTATATTGCCTTTCCTGAACTCACTTCCAGAGCTGGGTCTCTTTCCTGCTCTTGGCATCTCTGGGCCTTGGGGCTAGGAAGGGGTCAAGTATTGGCAGCCACAACTCAGAACTCAGGCGCCCAAGTGGAGTCTTTAATTAGGTATGAGGCAGCAACAACGGGTCAGGCAGGCCTTTCATCTTGGGCACCCAGAAACTACCCCCTCCATCCCCAACCCCATTACACACAACCCTGTCACTTCCTGACCCTTGTCCAGGGAGAAACTGGGGTTGGGGGAGGAGTTAATCAGCCTCCCCACCTGGTAGGTCTTTGGTTCTACTGCTTAGTCTGAGGCAAGAGAAAGGAGATAGCTACCACAGGACCTGAAGGGTTCAGAAACAAGGGTTTGGACAGGATGAGGTCTTATGAAGTCTCCCTAGTTAGGTAGGGAGACTTCAATGGGACCAGGAAGGGTGGTGGCTAAGGGATCAATCAGCATGAGGACCACACCCTCGAAAGACTTGATGGCTAGCAGTGGGACATCGAACAGTGCTAACTCTGAGACTGGAATACTTTTTAGGCAAGGCTTCAGCAGGATGCTACTGGGTGTTGAGCTTCCTCTGGTCTCCTCTATTCTTATCTCCACTCCCTCTGTCTGCACCCAAAAGAAAAGACACACCGAGAAATCAGAGCCGGGTGGACTAGGTGGTTGAGGTGTTTATTTGGGAAAAGGGAATTTTTCATATTTGTTCTTCCTCATGGGAATCTTCAAACAATACGGAAGGGCACAGGAAAGTAGGGGGTCTGGAGGGAAGTGGGAGGGGCCACAGTCAGACAAAATGGCAACACACGATCACAGGCACTACCAACATCACAGACACAGCAGAGGGTACAGGATGGGGGCTCCAGACCCAGCCTCCAAGTATTCCGGGACAAATGTGAGTGTGGAGGGAGAGGGTAGAGAAAGGGGGAAAAGCGTGGGTCAGCCCCACAGTCCTGTAGACTCTGTCCTCTGATTATCTAGCTGTCTCTTGAGAGGGAGCAAGCAAGGGACACTTCTCTCTGGATCCCACCCCTCATCCTCCAAACCGCAATCCTTGGCTCTTCCCAGGTTACCTCAATTCCCAGGGGGGCAGGAGTATTCTCCCTCCTACTTTAACAAACTTGTCTCACAGCTCCTAAATATGGCCTCCTACACCCGCTGCTCAAACTCCACTCATTTGAAAACATTTTCTTCACTGGGCCATTACAGGAAGGGCTTCCTCTTCTGAAAGCATCATGCACTCCTCAGACTCTTCATCTGCCTGTCTGGACCTCATCTCAAACTTAGCTCATTCCTGAACCCCATTTCTATCCTTGCTCAAGCTCTTTGGAATCAAACACAGACTCCTGCAGGTTTCAAGACACACCTCTTCTAGAGATGCTGGGTTCCAACCCAAGCCCTCACTCCGGAGCCACGCCCCTCCTAGAACCACTCCCTCCTATTCCTTCCAGCCCCATTCCAGAATACTGTAGGACACCACTTCCCTTTTAGGCTCCATGTCTGGTATGTTGGGAACTCCAGTATCTGCTGACTAGTCCTCTCTATCCAGAGCTCCTCCCCTCTCACGTGTTTCACCCATATCCCCACCCAGTCTGCTGTCCTTCTACTCTTGGGGTTGGATTTCCATTCAAGCTTCTGTTTAGGCAATGCTGGAGGAACCAAGGCCAGAGTTAGGAGGAACAGAGGGAGAGAAGGAAGGGAAAAGTAGCATTGACCCTCTCCATGCAGCCAAGGTCTGGTCCCCTTCCTGTCCCCTTTCTAGAGCCCCCTTACCTCAAGGGACAGGGCTAGGGAACAGATAGGGGCTGAGGAATACAAGGTCAGGGTAAGGGAGGAGCCCATTCAGGACTGGGCCCCTAGTGCATGGAGAAGTGGGTAAGGGTAGGGCTCAGACAGATAAATAGATATTTATATATAATATAATATATATATAAACAGCAAAGACAGTTAGGGTCTCCTGGGTTGAGGGGTGGAGACCTAGGGTATGGGGATAGGAAGGGGGGCAGGCCTTCTCTTGAGCTCTTGCCCACCCATGGGGTCTTCGTGGGCTTCACTGACCTGTAGAGACAAAAGACACAGAAAGGAAAAGGGGTCCAGATGAGGGTAGTGCCCTTACAGATGAGGGTGATATCCGCAGGGAGGGGTTGGGCCACTACACTTTTTCTTCTGCCTGGCATGTTTTCTTCTCTAAGAGCTCTGGAGTTAGCCTCATCCTAGCTGCTCTCACTAGGAAGATATTCCCAACTTTGCTTGAACTGGGTACCAAAGGAACAATGACGGTACCCTCTCCTAATCAAAAGAGCCCATTAACCAGTACTGTTCTAGTCACTGTTGAAAATCAAAACAAGTGGCCCTATCTTTGTCAGGCTTACATTATATCAGGGGAGACAGGCTTTACAGGATGAACAAGACACTTACTAATATTAGTGAATTATCTAATATAAGATTATAATAGACCAAGCATGGTGGCACAGGCCTTTAATCTCAGCACTCAGGAGGCAGAGGCAGGTGGATCTCTGTGAGTTCAAGGCCAGCCTTGTCTACAGAGTGAGTCCCAGGATAGCCAATGCAGAGACCCTGTCACCCAAAACCAAAAAAATTCTCTAAGGAAGCTGTTAGGGCTCTAAATTAAGAGTGCTTGCTGCTCTTTCAGAGGACCCACATTTGACTTCCAGCACCTACATTGGGTGGGTCACAACCATCTGTAACTTCAGCTCCAAGCAATCTGACCTTTTGCCTGGTCTCCAAGGGAACTTGAACTCTCACACACATACTCACACACATATACATAATTAAAAATTCTTTTTTAAAAAGTGCTCTAAGTAATGTGTGTATAACATGAATAAGTCTTGGTTATTATCCCTTCAATCTAGTAGAGCACAGTCATGAGCCATAAGTTAGTAATTAAAAAGTGTGATAAGGTAAAACACAGGGTGTGGTGAGAAAGATAAGGGGGATTTGTTTTAGATAAATCATCACTGATAAGGAGTTGGTGATATATGCCTGGGATCCCAGAATTTAGGAGGCAGAGGAATGAGGAAAAGTTTGAGGCCAACCTGGGCTACATAGTGGGGCCCTAGGTCAAACCAAAAGCAAAACAGGGAGGTGGAGGCACAATCAGGAATTCAAGGACATCCTTAGCTAACACAATGAGGTCTAGGCCAGTTTTAGCTACAGGAGCCCTTGTCTTAAAAATAACATCAACAACATAGCAACAACAAAGTCAGCTGTGGTGGTGTAGGCCTATATGATCCCAGCCACATGGGAGGTGGAGATGAGAGTATTGCAAATTCAAAGCCAGCCTGGGCTACAGAGTGAGTTGGGGCAACTTCATAAAACTCTGTCCCCAACTGGATATATATATATATATATATATATATATAATATATATATATATTTATTTCAGTGGTAGAGCACTTGCTTAGCATGCAGGAGCTCAGTTCTCAGTACCTGCAAAACAAAACAGTCCCCCCCATCAACCAACAAAAACAAAGGCCTCATAGAGTGAGTAGTGACCAAAAAAATGGCTAGGTAAAGATGGGTATATGTAAAACTCTAGTGGGGAAGCAAGTTCAAAGGCCCTGAGGTAGAATTGGACCTGGCACGGGCCTGTTTGACTGAAACAGTGATGACAGCAGGTGATCAGTGCCAGCAGGTCAGCAGGTCAGATGAAGTGTCTTGAGGGAAGAGGGAGTAGTGCTATGTATGGGCTTTGTGACCACTCTGAAAGATTTTTGCCTTTAAGTGAGATGCTACAACTGAATACAGGACGGCGATTTCTGAATTTAGGGCGACAGTGGCTTAGCAGAATACCTGTGGATGCTCGGGGGTAGAACAGGTTGTAAATGGGGTAGACTAGGCACTTATGAAGACAGAAGATGATTCTGAAAAATGGAAAGGCTGGAGATATTTTGAAAGTAGGAACCAACAGGACAAGACTTTTTTTTTTTTTTTTTTTTGAGACATGGTCTTACTGTGTGGCCCTGAGTGACCTGGAAGTTGCTTTGTAAACCAGGCTAGTCTTGAACTTATAGAGAGCCCTGCTTGTCTCTGTTTCTCCAGTGCTGGGATTAAAGGTACTGGGACCACTACACCTGGCCAAGGATTTTTTGGTTAATTAAATGTGGGATGTTTTAGAAGACTCTCCAACCTGGCTCACCCACTACCAAATCTACTCTCACCTAGGTGTTGCCACCTTCTTCTCTCTGAGACAGGATTTGACTATATAGACCACGCAGGATTTGAGAACTTGGCAATGCCTGTGCCTCAGCCTCTAAGTGCTGGGATTATATATGTGCTCCATCGTGCCTGGCATTCATTTCTTTTAAGGCACAACAAGAATGTGTACAAGACCCCTGCCCCTCCCTTTTCCTCACTTGAAATTCCACACCATCTCTTTCACTACAAGAGTTAAGGAGAGGTAGCAGCAGATCTACACCCTCAAAATGCACTGTGCTTACCTTTCCCCATCTATTGGCTTTAGCTCCTATTGTTTTAGCAATCATTTTAAGGTCCCATCTCCCCTTTCCTTCCTGAAAACTACACTGCTTCGGTGATTCTCCCACTGCGCAAGTGCTCTTACACTCCATTTATTGGTTACTCTAAGCACTGCTCCTTCCCCTTCCTTGTCCTGCTCTCCCCCCATTGGCTAATTTTTCGGCGTTCAATTTTTTTTTTTTTGTAGTTCCGCCTGTCTATTAGTTCCTTCAAACTTCTCTTCTTGTACCTCCCTGCCACATCGTCCCATCACTCACCAGATTACATCTGATTGGAGAAGGAGGTGGGCGCTCCCTGCGGGCCATAGCCTTGTTGCCCATAGTCGCCCTGAGGCCCGTAGCCACCGCCACCGCCACCGGCTGGCTGCCCGTAGTCGGGTTGGTAGCCACCCTGAGGCCCGTAGGAGTCCTGGGGCCCATATCCTCCAGGACCCTGCCCGTAGCCGGCATCGCCGTATGCATCCCCAGGTGCTGGTTGCTTTTCCGGGGCGCCTGGAGGTGCGCGCATGAACGGGGCGGCCCAGCCAGTCTCTTTGAACACGAACCATAGGTTGCCAACCCAGAGCACCAGGTTCAGGAAGCCAAACACCTGCAGGGAGACAAAACCCAGCTGTCGTCTCTTACCCATTGCCTTGACAGCCCCTGGGAATTTGAGGCTGAGCGACAGGATTGTGCATTTTTAGGGCATAAGTTCGTGAGTCTCTGTGACTATCAATGTACAGAAAAATTTGGGACTGTGTCAGTTGTTAGGATTCAGATGTGCAAGTTATTTATTGATTCTGGTGGCCCACACCTGTAATCCTGGGGAGCTGGAGGCAGGAAGACCAATGCAAGGCTAGCTTTAGCTCCATAGTTTGAGGCCAGCCCGGGATACATGAAAATCAGTCTCAAACAATTTTTTTTGTTGTTGTTATTTTGGAGACAGGGTTTCTCTGTGGCTTTGGAGGCTGTCCTGGAACTAACTCTTGTGGACCAGGCTGATCTCGAACTCACAGAGATCCGCCTGCCTCTGCCTCCCGAGTACTGGGATTAAAGGGGTGCACCACCAACGCCTGGCTCAAACAATTAATTTTAAGGGCAGGGAGTTGTGGTGTAACGCTTTTAATCCAAGTACTCAGGAAGCAGAGGCAGGTGAATCTCTGTGAATTTGAGGCCAGCCTGGTCTATAGAGTGAGTTCCAGGACAACCAGGGCCATGTAGATAGACTCTGTCTCCAAAGAAAAAAAACGCACAGTTTAAAAAATGTATTTAAGTACACACTTATTAAGTATACGTGTATAAAATATAATAAATTTAAATTTGTAAAATATGTAAGTATACACTTTAAAGAAATAGGAATCACTAATTGATGCATATGTATACATGTGTATGCAAATTAGCACAGACACATATATTAGAACTTGTTATGTAGACCGGTCTGGCCTTGAACTCTGAGATCTACTTGCCTCTGCCTTCCAAGTGGTTCTTGTGGTTATTGAGACGGGGTTTTACTATGTAGCCTGGCAGCCCTGGAACTCACTATGTAGGACACGCTGGCCTCTACCTCCCAAGTGATAGGATTAAAGGGTTCTAGGAATTGAACTCCCATCTTCAGGAAAAGCAGTAAGTGCTCTTAACCACTAAGCCATCTTTCCAGCCCCGTTTCCTTTTACTTTTTCAACAAATACTCTTGGTTTTATGTTTTATTAAATATTTATTTAGTGTGTGTGTGTGTGTGTGTGTGTGTGTGTGTGTGTGTATGTGTGTATGTGTATGTGTGTGCTCAATAGTGCAGCAGACATGGTGTGCCTGTGGAGGTCTAGCCCCTGTTTGATTTATATATATATATATATATATATATATATATATATATAATATATATTTTTTTTTTTTTTTTTTTTTTTTTTTTGAGACAGAATCTTGTCATTTATCCCAGGATGGCTTGGAGCTCATTATGTAGGGCAGTCTGGCTTTAAATTAGTGTTGGGGATGGAGTAATGGCTCAGATGTTAAGAGGATCTAGGCTGGGTTTGATTTCCAGAATCCACATGGTGGCGCACAAATACCTGTAACTTCAGTTTCAGGGTATCTGCATCCACTTCTTTTTTAAGCTGTTTTGAGATAAGGTCTTACTATGTTTCTCTGGCTGCCCTGAAACTCACTCTGTAGACCAGGTTGGCCTTGAACTCACAGAGCTCCATCTGCCTCTGCCTCCTGAGTGCTGGGATTAAAGGCGTGCACCATTATGTCTGGCTCCTGCCACCCTCTTCTTAACGTCCACAGGCACCAAGAATACAAGTGGTGCATATACATACATGTAAACAAAACACTCACATACATAAAATTAAAAAAAAAAACCTTTTTTTAAAAATTAGTGTTTTGCCAGGCGTTGGTGGTGCACACCTTTAATCCCAGCACTTGGGAGGCAGAGGCAGATGGATCTCTGTGAGTTTGAGGCCAGCCTGGTCTCCAGAACGAGTGGCAGGATAGGCTCCAAAGCTACACAGAGAAACCCTGTCTCGAAAAATCCATCACCCCCCCAAAAATAGTGTTTTAAGTGCTAAGTTTATAGGCATGCATTAGCATTCCTGACTCTAAATATATGCATTTTTGTTTGTTTTTTGTTTTTGTTGTTTTGAGGCAAGGTTTCTTTGTGTAACAGCCCTGGCTGTCCTGGAACTCACTCTGTAGACCAGGCTGGCCTCAAACTCACAGATACTCACCTGCCTCTGCCTTCCGAGTGCTGGGATTAAAGGTATATTCTACCATGCCTAGCTAAGTATATGCTCTTAAAGAAAAAACAATTTAAAATTAAAAATAAGTATATAGAACATATAAAATATTAAAAAGTACAAAATGCTATATATATGACATTTACTGTATGCCACATCCTCTTAGCACTTTATATGTTATGTTCACTTAAAGTTCCATATTTGGACAGGAAGTAAAACTTTTTTTTTTTGGTTTTTCGAGATGGGATTTCTCTGTGTAGCTTTGGAGCCTATCCTGGCACTTGCTCTGGAGACCAGGCTGGTCTTGAATTCACAGAGATCCGCCTGCCTCTGCCTCCAGAACTGGGACTAATAAAGGTGTGTGCCACCACTGCACAGCTGAGCAGCAAGTGCTCTTCACCACTGAGCCATCTCTCCAGCCCTTGATATGTCCATTTTATATTTTATTTATTTATTTTAATTGATTATTTTTTTCTGGTTTTTCGAGACAGGGTTTAATCTCTTAAAAAATTTATGTGTATTAGTGTTTTGCCTGCATGTATGTCTGTGTGAGGGTGTCAGGTGTCCTGGAACTGGAGTTACAGACAGTTGTGAACTACCATTTGGGTTCTGGGAACTGAATCCGGGTCCTCTCTAGGGGCAGTCAGTCAGTGCTCTTAACCACTGAACCATCTCTTCACATCTGTTATGCCCATTTTTTTGAGACAGAGTTTCTCTGTAGCTTTGGAGGCTGTCCTGGAACTTGCTCTGTAGACCAGGCTGGCTTCGAACTCACAGAGATCTGCCTGCCTCTGCCTCCCGAGTGCTGGGGTTAAAGGCATGTGCCTCCAACGCCCGGCTCTGATATGTCCATTTTAAAGTCAAGTGCAGAGAGGCTAAATTACCTAAGATAACACAGCAACTGGCAGTGATACAGGATGTAATCTTGTGTCAGATTCTTTCCTAAGCACTTTTCGTGCTTTGAACTCGGTGAGTACTCAACAGTGGAGCAGGCCCTATCATTAGCCTTCAATTATATGCTAAAATGATCCCTGAGAGGTTATAGGTCATAGAACTTGCAAGTGACAGGATCTATGTTTAGACTGATTGCAGCCAGTAGAGGGCGTCCAAGTAGGGAACATTTCAAGATAGTCTTTTTGTTTGCACTTACCGACACAAGTCCTAGGAGGATACTGAGTTTCAGGAGATTTGACCATACTGGGCTGGGTCCAGGTGTCCCGGCCTAATGTGAAAGACCTCATGTTCCCCCCTATTGGGGACAGTGTATGGTATCCTAGTGGTTATAATTATTCAGTTTTCTTTTGATGGCATGCCTCCTCCTGGGAGCCCCCATGGATCTCCTGACTCTCCTCACATTCTCTGTGTCCACCATTTCTCATGCCAGACTATATCTCCGAGCTTTTCTCTCCCAGCCCTGCCAGGTTCCCAGGGCTTACCACTGAGGTGTTGAGTCCCGAAGTCACAGGATCCCTCAGTTCCTTGCATGAATTCCCTGTCTGGCGGCACACAGGCATCTCCTTGATAATGGTTTCTGGGTCCGTGGCCATCTTCACATCGGACAGGCCTTTGGCCCAAGCAGATGAGCTAACTAGCCACATGAAGGCAAACACTGCCGTGGCCAGAAAGTCCTAGGCAGGGGCAAGGAAGACATCATTGTGAATGGGCTGCTTCATGTTGAGCCCCCCAGCCCTTTTCACATCACTAGCTTTTGTGGGAGGGGCTCTTTAGAAGAGGTCTGTCTCTCTTCTGCCTTTGCAGACCTGAAGCTCACAGTATAGTCAGTTGGAGGGAGCCCTCTCAGCTTGAGCTCCCGTGAGTGTGTATGATACAGAGGGTGTGGGAGTGTGCTAGTGATGTGTGGGTGCGGATGTTGAGGGAGGAACTAACGCTGTGGGTTGTTTCCGAATCTGTGAGAAGTGTGTCTTACCACTTTTATTTGCATGTGGGAATATGTGTCATTTTATGTCTGGGATGAGGGTGTGAGAATATCTCTGTGTAGGAATCAGTGTCTGTGTGGTAGGGTGACATGCATGACTGTCACAGTGAACCTCAGTGCTCCTTCCTTTGATCTAGTCTGTGTGGTTGTGTGAGAGATAGTACGGTCAGGTTGTGGGCCAGTCTGGCATTCTGTGTGGGCTGTGAGTATGTTCCTATGACTCTATGACTTCTCAAGCCAGATACCTAATGGAGAGTCACGGAGACAACAGCAGCAGCAGTGTTGGGCTGCTTGGGTATGGGCCCGTCTTGGAGTTGGTTTGACCTGTGAGTCAAATGAACTTCGTCCCTGCAGCCTTGTGTCCCTGGTCAATGCATGCAACCAGCTGTGGAGACTCACCATCATGGGCCCTTTGTTGTTCTCTCGGTACTTGTTCTGCAGGAAGATGTAGGTGGCCAGGGCCCCCATGGAGTAGAGGAAGGCAAACACAGCCACAGTGACGAAGAATTCAGCTGATGAGGAGTAGTCCCCAACTAGGAAGACCTTGGTGGTGCGCCCTTGGCAGTTGGGTGCATCAAAGTACACTTGGTGCAGCCTGCAGAGAGAGGTGTGTAGGTGTGGCCCAGACTCTTTAGAATCCCTTTCTCACCTTCCCAGCCATGGGCCTACTAGTTTCTTTTGAGGTCCCAGGCAGAGGAGGAAACATCCAGGCACTGAGCACTTGCAGTGTACCATTGGTTGCTGAAAGCATCCCTCCCTCACTGCAACTCCGCTACTTCTGCTTCTGAGTTCATCCTAGAACACGCCAGGCATCATATATTTCAACCACTAGGGTCTTTGCACTGACTGCTCTCTTTAACAGGAATGCTTTCCTCTTATTGTTTCTCAGCCTTTTGGCTAAGATCAAGTGGAGGAATGCTCTTTTTAAAGATAGCTTCACGTCTTATTCTTCCAGTTCCTTCAAACTTTGCTTAAGGATCACCTTCTCATTAAAGACTTCCTGGATCCCCCTTTAAATTTTTTTTATGCTGATAATTGAACATAGGACCTTATGCATATGTGTGTTTGTGTGTATGAATGTGCATGTGTGTGTGCAGGTGCACATTTGTTGGTGTGTATGCACTTGCATGTGTTGTTCCTCAGGTGCCATCCCCCTCTTTTTGAAACAGGGTCTCTCTCTGGCTTGGAACTTGCCAATTACCATAAGCTGGCTGGCCATTGAATGCCAGGGACTCCAGCATGAACTATCGTGCTGGGCTTTGTTTAACATGGGTTCTGGGGCCAAACTCAAGTCCTTGTACCTGTAAGGCAAGCACTGATTGAGCTGTCTCCCTTGCCCTCAGTTTTGCTTTTTCCCCTTGAATTTTTCCCTGTGACTACAAGGGGGTGAGGGCTTATTCCTCTTTTCATTTTCTGAAAGATCCCAAGGTCTTGAACAGTGCTGGCGTCTATTAAGTTCTCAAGCAGTGTTTTTAGGGTGAAACACACAGAGATGGACACAGCCTTAGAGAAGTGCATTTGGAAAGACAGAGCTCCTGTATGAATCCTATCTCCTCCTAAATCATGTCGACTCTTTTCTCTTTTTACAGACTCTTTTTAGGTCCCTGAGATTAAAAAAAAATGTTTGTGTGGCAGAGAAGCCAAACAGTTATGAAATAGGAGAAGACAGAGGGTGTAAGGAACAGGATGTGTGAAGGGCAGTCTGGGAAGGTGCTTCCCTGTACTGTGATGGGGAAGAATAGAACTGCACTGGGACCCCACAGCTCTGGCCTCAGGTTAGAGATGGGATCCTGAGACAAATACACTGATGTCTGTGTGTAGCAGAGGCCCTGAGCATGGAAGGTTCTGGGGCGGGGTTCATGGAGGGCTTCTGTGGCCTTATAGAGGATTCCCAAAAGGCTGGCTCTTATGCTGCTGACTACCTCCTATCCCAACACAGTGTGTGTGTGTGTGTGTGTGTGTGTGTGTGTGTGTGTGTGTGTGTGTCTGTGTGTGTGTGTGTGTGTGTGTGTGTGTGTGTGTGTGTGTGTGTGTGTGTGTGTCCTCCTCTAAGGTATTGGGGAAGGAACCCAGAGCATGCTTGACAAATGCTTTGCCACTGAGCTACACCCTCAGCCCCCAAACTTTTTTCCTTGGCTTATGTGAACCTGGATACCCCTGGCTGTTCTCTCTCTGGCCATGCTCTCCTACCATCTCCTGTTTCTATTATTGCTCAGGACCTGAGCTGGCTTACCTCTCCCAACTGTTTGATCTCTTGGGCCTCCATTTACCCTTGGTGTTCCCCAACTCCCAGCTTCCAACTCTTCCCCAAGTTCCTGAATCTGATTGCTTACACTTAACAAGCATATGCAGAGCACTTTTTGGTCCCAGACACTGCACTGAGTACTTTGCAAGTATTGACTCAGGGAAGATATCCCATCTCCTTGTGGAGCATCGATATTATCTCTGTTTACAGATGAGGAAGTTGCGACTCAGGCTGTTATATGATTTACTTCAGTAATCAAGGAAAGTCAAGTGAAACTGTGGGTCTGTCTCTAAATCCTTAAGAGGTAGCAGCTGTTCCAGCTTGTCCTTACTCATGTACACCTAGCACCTAGTACAGTGCCTGCTACATGTTTGGGACTCAGTAAATGTCAGGAACTTCTAATTTGGTTCCATGGTTTCCCGTATCTATACAACATTCCCATTCTTTTCTAGCAGAACCCCTGCATGAGGATATGGTTCTAGTATCTATCTGCATCTGAGGTTACCCTCTTTTGTTTGTTCTGACATAGAGCCATGAGGACCGGGAACTTGGTCTACTTTAGTCACTGTTAAACCCTAGCACTTTGAGAAGTAAATAATGTCAACTAACATTATTTTAAAATATGTCTTTTTAAAATTGTGCTAGTGTGTTCATGTCTGTGTATATGTAGGAGTATGCGTGTCACAGTTCATGTGTGGAGGTCAGAGAACAATTTGCAGGGAGTCTGCTCTTTCTTTCTACCACATGTGACTTATCGCCCTTATCTGCTGAGCCAAGGGTGGCCTGGAACTCACCACAAATCTTTCTGGCATTGCCTCCAAGGTGCTGTGATTACAAGCATTTGCCACCATACCCAGCAACTAACATTAATTGCGCATTTACTGCATTAAATTGTACATATGTGTGTGTGCACACATGCATCTCTCTCTCTCCTTTGTCTCTCTGTAACCCAGGACCTTGCCAATGCTGTACAAGCCCCCTACAACTGTGCTACAGCCCCAGCTCTGTCATTTGCGTATGAATCTTATTTATTTCCTTTCGTCTATTCCTCTCTTTTGCCAAAATATAGCTAGAGAGGGTGACACCCTGTGTCTGTCTTGCACACCACATTGTCATAGAGATCTAGAGCAGTGCCAGTTACACAGCAGGTGTTCAGTGCACGGGCATTGATCCCAGTGGCTGTGGCCTCAAAGGTGTGAGCTCTGCAAAGGTCATGGAAAGGATTGCTCAGACCCACCCTCACCCTGCCCCTGCCTCATCCCAGACCTCAGGATACCAGGGCAGAGGCACACCTGAAGGGGTACTCAAATTCAACTTCGATGTTGAGGGCACTCTCCGTCTTGTTGGCACACTCGACGCTCAGCCGAAGCTCTCCGTTGTAGCTGCCACATGTAGCAAAGGCGAAGATGGCAAAGACCTTGGGTAGCAGGAAGGTGGATGGCTGTAGTGAGCCTGTATGCATGTGGGAGGGAGTGCCCTCCTCTGGACAGATTGAGGGGGGCAGCAGAGACAGCAGCAGATGGAGAGGTTCCCACCCCCACTCCCCTAATCAGGGCTCACCGGGTCCTAGCACAAGCTGATTACAGGGGTGTGGCTGTTTCTCTTTCCCCGTGTCTCTGTTTTTACCTCTAGGTGTTATGGCTTCTCCTCCCCTCTCCCTCTTCTCTCCCCCTTCTTTTTCACTCCTCTCCTCTCCCTTTCCTCCTCTTCTGTCACTCACTGTATCTCTGTCTTTTGCACCTCCCTCTCTCAGTATCTCTCTGTTTCTATGCATGTCCCTCCATCATCTTTTTTTTTTAAACTCTCTGAGTATATGCCTCTGCACTCTTGTTTCTTGGTCTGCTTGTCTGTTCTGCCTCTCACAAGGGCTCTATGGTTCTCTGTCTCCCTTGTGCCTATTTCTGTGCGTTGCTTTCTGTTTTTTTCTTTTGGGTGTCTCTTTATCTGTGTATGTCTTTCTGTCCCCTACCACATTTTCCTGCTTCACACCCAGTTCTCTGGCTCTCGTTTCTCAGCATTTCCATCACTGTCTCTACCATTCCCTGCCTCTCATTCTCTGTTTCCTTCACTGTCTGCATTTTTCTGCTTTGCATCTCCCCCTCCCTCTCTGTCTCTGTCTCTCTCCCTCTTTCTCTCTCAGCAGTCGCTTCAGGCTCCACTTCCCACCCCCCCATCCTTTACTTCAAGAGAAGAGGTAGGACGTCACAATCTGTCACTCCACAACAGGGGTACCCTCGGTCTTATGTGACGTCATAGCCTATCTGTTCCCTGTCCTTAAACCCCTGGGACCTTACTCTGCAGCCTAATTCCCTCATCTCCTTCCACTGTAGTCCTTTTCTGGCTTCCTGTCCCTCCTACATCCGTGCTCTTCTGGACCCCATTGTCACCCCCTCTACTTTCATTTCCCCACCCCACACCCCACACCCCAGACCACACTCACCCACTGCAGCACCTTCACGAAGCCAAGGGGCTCCTTGACCACCCGGAACTGACCCCCAGCCACCAGCTGAGGAGAAAAACAGCAGGGAGGGGGAAGGGTTGTGGGGAATAGAGATGGAGGTGAGGGGTCAGGCTGCCAGGCAATGATCCCTGGGGATAGGGCATGTGACTCCTGGGAGTGGGCGACATGTGGAGAGGGAGTGAGGAGGAGAAAATGATACTTTGGGGAAAGGAGTAAACACCAGGGTCTCAGAGAAACCCCCAGGGTTCAGGAGTGGTGAAGTGTGAGGTGATGAGTCACATGACAGAGGAGGCTGGGTATAGAAAATAGATGGGGTCCAGACTAGTTAGAGAAGGGAGGTCTGAACTGCTTAAAGGTGACTCAGATAGGGAAAAAGGTTGAGTGGAAGAAGATGGGGTTCATTAGAGTGGGGGAGGGGGCATTGAGAGATGAGGGTGAGTCACAACATCATAGGGAAGAGGTCTGCAGCGGTAAAGGTGAGTCAGATGATGGTGGTTGTGTCTAAGGAGATGCGGGTGGGGAGGGGTCGCTACTGGTTAGGGAGGAGACAGATTCTGAGGTGATGAAGAAGAGGGCGATGGCGGAGATGGTCCGGAATGATTAAGGTGGGAGAGAGCTGGGGCATGGATTCATTGGATATGCGCTGGGAATGAGAAGGCTGGGGGCTTTGGAGAGGCAAAATTGGATCGTCCCTCTAGATCTGCTCCCGAGGAAAGGGTGGTCATCTACCGGGGTGAAATCTCTGGGAGGGGCGGGTGCCATCCCTCCCCCACCCCGCCCCCACACCTTCTGTCGCTCTATTTCCTAGCTCATCTGCAGCCCCCCCCCCACCGCCCAAGTCTTCTTTTCATTCTCCCTTCCCCTGCCCCTTTGCCCTCTTCCTAGACCCAAGCTCCGGTCTTTCTCTCCGCCAGGTCAACAGTTCTTGTGGGCTCTGGCGGCCCCCTCTGCGGCAGTGAGGACAGTCCTCGATGCGGCAAAGAGCGCATTCCTTTTCTCCACCTTCCCCCCTCCCCTAGCCTGCAGCAAAATCCCCAACCCCAGCCCCAGTGACCATATCTCGACTACTCTGGTCACCACCTTTCAGGGTTGTAGGGCTAAAGCCACCCGGATTTCCCGCAAGCGCCGGGCTCTGTCCACGGTGCTGGAGCGCGTACCTGATTCACCACGTCCATGTCTGCCAGCAGCAGCATCAGCAATGCAGGGGGCGGAAGGTGCCTGCTAGCAAGGGCGGGCGCGGGGCGCGGCGGGGGCGGCGCGCGATCGTTGGAACAGCCCAGTCGGCGGCAGCCCCGCCCCTCGCATCCTGTATCTTTTTCGTGTGAGCGCCTGCGCACCACGGCACCCCCTCCCCAAGCTTGCCTGCGGCCATTCCACCCTTAAGTCTGGAGTCTGTAAATCTTAAGAGTGCAGGGTCCTTTCAGAAGGTAGCCGTCTGGGGATGGAGGACCTCTCATTTCTACGATACTTTGCCAAGCCGGGTGCTGTGTTGGTTACGTGTGTTCCCTCATTTAATCCCTATATAGCAGTGACTATTAGTCCTGTTTTTACAGATGAGGAAAATGAGTCCCCAGGGAGATTAAGTGACTTGCACAAGGTCACACAACTAGTAATCGGCAGTGCTCAGAGTCTCTGCAGTTTAAACGTCTCCACAGTTTAAAAGACAGTTGAAGGATTCCTTTTGGAAAATTTGCTTTTTAAGGCACATCCCCAAACTCTAGCCACCTCAATTTTTCTCTTCTTCTTGGTCAAATTATTGCCTAATCTAACTCTGTATTTCACCTTCTGTTTATTCCTTGGCCCCCTCTTTCAATACATTTATCGATTTTGTGTTAGCCTTCTTTTTTTTTAAAACTACATTTATTTAGTATGGAGAAAGGGATGGAGGGAGGGAAGGAAGGGGGCACTATAGTATAGGTGTGGAGATGAAAGGACAACTTGCCAGAGTAGGTTCTGTCTTTTCACTATGTGGGTCCTCCATGTCTTAATGGACTACCCTCTTTCATGATACTAAAACTAGGTCCATCAAGGTCGGTGATGATTGCCATATTACAAAATCCAAGGGATAAAATATAGTTGAGGTTAAGATGGTCAACCCCACATTAAGAAATGCATATAAAAAGCACTAAGATACTAAGTGCTAACCTATGAGTGCATCATCTTACACAGGTAATAAAAGATAATGGATAACTGTCAGCAGCGGGAAAGAACACCACTTTATACCCTCTGTATGCTTGAATTCCAAAACTTTTGAATGAATGTCAGTTATTTAATTTTGAGATAGTTCATATAGCCCAGGTTGGCCTTGAACTTCATGAGCAGCTGAGGATGACTTTAAATTCCTTTATCCTATTTCCTCTGCTTCCCAGATTCTGGAATTATAGGCATGTACCATTATGCTATCCCTGACTCTTTTTTTTTTTGTTGTTGTTGTTTGTTTTGTTTTTTCCAGACAGAGTTTCTCTGTGTAACAGTCCTGGTCATCAATCTGTAGACCAGGATGGCCTTGAATTCAGAGATCCTCCTGCCTGAGCCTCCCAAGTACTAGGATTAAAGACGTGTACCACCACAGCTAGGCTAGCTCTAGCTTTTATACTTTTGTTTTGTTTTGTTTTTGTTTTTCGAGACAGGGTTTCTCTGTGTAGCTTTGGAGCCTGTCCTGGAACTCACAGAGATCTGCCTGCCTCTGCAAATCCCAGCACTATTCAGTGCTGGAATTAAAGGTGTGCACCACCATGCCTGGCCCCTACATTTATTTTTAAAAACACATGTTATAGATACTTCCCAGTTGTTTGAGTTTTGGCTCTCAGTTGCCTGAATCTCATTTCTAATATTTACTCCTGTTTGACCTTAGACAGTAAAACGTGTAGGGTTGTCATACTGATTTTAAAAAGATAAACAACTATAATGAAGTTAGTACAGTGATCAAGGCATGGTTCATTTGACTTTTTTTTCTATTCAGAAATCTACTGACTTCTCACCATCTCTGCTGTTACCTTCCCTGGGTAAGGTAACCATCATTTCTGCCAATTTTAGCATCTCCATTCTCTTCCCCTCCAGTCTGTTTTCAGCATACCACCAGAACATCTATTTAAAATGCATCATTAACTATGCCACTACCTTGCTCAGTTCTTTCCTATGCTTCCCCATACTTTTAGATAGAAAAACCAGACAGTTTAGAACCTGGCATTTAAGACTGCAGAATCTGGCCTCCAATGTTAGTTATCAGTAGTGATTGTGGCTCCCCCCCAAATTTCTTGGTTTGGATGATCCAAAAGATACAAATAAGGACCCCCTACTTCAAGAGTGAGAAGGGATCTACTTCAGTGGTGGTCCCATTTGACACCATTCACTGTGCTACCTTCAATTCCTTTGGAGTGGAGGTGACTTCCACATCAGATAAACCTTGTCATAAGTCTAAGCCACCTTAGTTTGCCCAGGGGGAAACCAGTAAGGTATTTGGTACACACCAAATGCCTGATAAGCTTTCCCAGAATGAATGAGACCCCAAAAGCAGAGCAAGAAGAAGAAGGAGGAGGAGCTTCTGTGTGGAAAGAGAATCACTCTCAGGTGTTTCAGGAAGATCAAGGGGGCTTGGAATGGGTACCGTGGAACTAGAAGCACCACTGTTTGCTGTCACTTGAAATTTCTACCAATGGATTTAGACTTTTCTTCTCTTTCTCAGTCAGAAGATAGAAAAGGGGAGACACTTAGGATACCAATTCAATATCCCCGAAATTCTTGATGCCATAAGAGGAAATTTCTGCCTAAGCTACCAGGTCAACTCTAACTTCTAGACCTTTGTCTTATCAAGACTCTTCTACAGTTTGTCCTTCGGGCTAACCTGACTGACCTCTTGTGACGTCTCTGCTGTTTCTTACTATCCAGACATCCAGTATCTCCTCTCTTCCCTTCCCCCATCTGCCCAGTGCCCTCCTTCTCCCCCACCTCCACTCTGTCTCCAGCTTTTTTTGGCTGCTGTCTCTTTCTCCTCCTCCTCCCTCCTTCCCTGACGCTGAATAATCAGGCCTAGCTGTCCTGGTTTCTGGAAATACTCATGTGTGGGCAGTGGCTCAGGGATGCAATAAGGGATGGATAGAAACTGCTGGGCTGCCCCAGACTGCCAGTGCAAAGACACTAAAATCCAGTAGTGTGTGGTCAATGCTTGCCTCCTTCTGGGCAAAGAAAGGATAAAGTTTATTGAGCAGGGACTGAGGGGTAAGAATTCAGAGGGCATGGACACAGGCCATCTCGTCCCCCAGGTCCTCTTCATCAAAGCGGGAGAGAATAGACTCCTCATCACTATAAAGGGAGGTGGTTCTCTGTGCCAGCAGGTCACTGGCAGCGCTGTCCATCTCATCCAGTGTCAGGTGACATGCGTCTGCAATCTCCTGCTTGGCCAGGGCCACAAATCGTGGGTCTTGGGCAAAGAGACCTAGGCCTTCAGAGATGAGCACCTGGGGGGTGGGTTGCAAGTGGGAATAGTGTTGACCAATGGCCCAATGTGCAGAGTGGTCACTGTGAATACATGATGTACTAATGGCAGTGTTCAGGGAACAGGACAAAGTACACTATACTGAAAAGAGTGATTTCTACGTAGTCAACATAGAGTCTGACCACTCCTTGTTGCCCTTTTCCAGCTCCCACCTCTGCCCCTTCTACTCCAGCCCTTTTACTCCCGACACCCATCTGGACTCACAGCCTCCACCAAACTGTCGGCACTGCCCCTCTTTCGGTAGCTGGGATCTGAATGAGCTCCAGGCACTTGCAGACAGGCGAAGGTCCGCAGTGGCGCACTGAGTTTGTTGAGGTATCCTTCACCAACTGTGGCTTCCTCCACCAACAACAAGGGGGCATATAGCAGTCGACCCTTCTGAGGAGGGGCTGCCCAGGAACCCTGTGTCAGAATAAACACCAGAGGGGGCAAGGATTGGTGAGTATGAGAGTCTATGATTCACCATTGTGAGTTCTGTCCCTCTTCCTTCCCTGATAATATAAATGACTTCTTTGTTTGTGGGGATCAAACCCAGAGTCATAAACATGCTAAGCAAATGCTCCACCACTAAGCTGCATCCCCAGCTCCAGACTTGAGTTCATGGCAGAGTACAGAAAGCCTTTGTTTTTGTGCATTTGCATGTGATTTCTTTATTTGAGATGGGGCCTTACTCTATTATCAAGGCCTGTAACTTATTATGTAGCCCAGGTTGGCCTCATATTTGCAGCAATCCTCCTGTACCAGCCTCAAAGAGCTGGGGTTATAGGCATGAACCATTCCATCTAGCAATTTTGGTTCTTTTGAAACACAGTCTCATGTGGCCAAGGCTAGTCTCAACTCTGTATGTAGGTGAAAATAACTTTGAACTCCTGATCTTCCTGTGCTTACCTCCCAAGTGATAGGATTACAGGTATGTGCCATCATATCCAACTCAAAAACCGGGATTTAAATGTTAGGTGTGTGTGTGTGTGTGTGTGTGTGTGTGTGTGTGTGTGTGTGTGTGTAGCTAAACCTAACTCCAAGGGGAGCAGAGACAGGAGGATCACTGGAGATTGCTGACTTCCAGCCTAGCCAAGAAAATGTGAGCCCTAGGTTCAGGGAAAGAGCCTACTTCAAAGTAATAGGTGGAGACGGATAGAGGAGGACACTGACACCCTCTTCTGGATTCTGCACACTCCCATGGGTGAGTGCATACACACACACACACACACACACACACACACACACACACACACACACACACGTGAGCACACACGCACGCACACACAGACACATACAAAAATTAACAAATGGATAAATAAATACTAAGTATTTTAAAGTGCTGTTTACTAGCTATGCGATCACAAGAGGATAAACTTCTCTGAGCCTCAGTTTCCTCACCTGTAAAGTGGGGACAATAAACCCATTTTATAACTACAGTGGGGATTATGTGAGTTCTTTAAGTGCCCTATTCTTCAGAAAGCCTTGAAATGTAGTATGTTTGGAAAGTGCAGTCTAAGATGCTATATCCATAAAGGCCACAGTGTCCCTTTTCCTCACCTGAGCCCTGCCTGGCCCTGAGGGCCGTCCACGATGGTAGGTGCCTGGGATGGGTAAATCTTCACAACTGCCCTGGCGTTGGAGACACTGGATGGTGAAGGAAGGCTTCCGACCTGGCAGGCAAAGAACAATGGCAATTCTTCCCCTGTTCTGTTCTGCTAGCCCTTAGGTTTCCATGGGGTCCACCTGCTTACTTGCAGGTGTCGGGGGCAGCAAACGTCGGCGTGGTGCATGGTGCCCATTTACATGTCTCTGGGGCCAGTGAGGCGGCAAAAGGACTGGGTTCGAGGGTGTCCCTGGCTGCTCATCCATGTGGGTCCTGTGGAGAAGTCAGAGCTATCAGTGACCTCAAGTCTGGGACTCAGGGTTGGGGTACCAACGCTCTTGCCCTCCCCTGCATGGCCCATGTGGTGTGGCCAGTGTACCAGTCAGGGACTTCCTGTTCTTCATTCTGATTGTCCTGCCCTTGAATTCCTTTGAGCTGAGTACTTCCTTCTTCTGGGATAGTGAACATGAAGACTCCAGAGCTTCTCCTGGGGAAGTGATGCATATTGTTAGACTAGGTCCCAAAGCCTCAAGTCTCCCTGTTCCTCTCATCCCATGCATGTCCCATTCTCTATGCAAACACTAGGATTTACAATTACTTTTAGACAGGGTCTTACTATATAATCCTGGATGACCTGGAACTCACTATGTAGACCAGGCTGGCCTTGAACTCATGGAGAACTGTTTCCTTCTACCTACTGAGTGCTGGGATTAAAGGCATGTGCCACTACAGTTGATTTGCATTAATCTTTTGCATTGTAAATTTCTCATATTTTCTTGTTATTCTCTTTTCCATATTTCTCTTGTTATCCTCTATTCCCATTTGAGACTGTGATTTATCTTTGTCTTTTTAAAAAACAGGGTCTCAAACTCACTATATAGCCAAGGATGGCCTTGCACTCTGGATCCCCCTGCCTCCACCTCCCAAGTGCTGAGATTACTGCTGTGGCCCACCACATCTGACTCTCACTTGAGCCCAACTTTCTTCTTGAAGGTCTCTAGCCTATCTCCCATCTCACCCAACACAGTGGCTAGTCTTTCTTCATTCTTACAACCTTCCCCAGATGCTCAACCATACCTTTGGGGTTGGGATCCAGCCTGGAGCACACTGGGCTGCTTAGAGCTGGGAGCCACTCCATCATCATCACTAGGCCCAGGTGAGAGAGAATCTGGGAGTTTTTCCCTAAGAGGCAGAGACACTGAAATCCTGGAGTTCCATCGAGATTGGGGCTGGGAGTCTATGGAGTCCTGCGGAGAAGTCACTTGGCTGAGTGTTTTATCAAAGCAATGGCTAAGTTACTTGATCAGTGTTTCCCTCACTGGTCCATGGGGACCATCACTCCCTAGGGTCTGAATCTGGGTTTTGTTTTCCAACAGCCAGTGATAGGTATTGAATAGTTTTTCATTGTAGAGGAAGCTTCTCCCCAGAGATAGTATTGTGTTCACTTAGGGGTCTGAGGGAGCATTTTATAGTCAAGAGTTTTGAGGGGAGTAGAAACTTGTCCTCACTTTGTGTGTTTCTGGGTTGTTCTCAGCTTCCTCCTCCTCACCCTCCTGACCCACTGCCTCTTCCTCTTCTTCCTCACTGTCATAGGTGAGGGCCTGTCGGATCTCAGGACCCAAGTCCTGTAGGCTTCTAAGACCAACCTGTGGGGATGGGTGGAAAATGAAGGAAATTAGTAGCTCCTGGTCTAAAGTGCTCCTCTATGAGCTAGCTTCCCATGTAGAAGTAAGTGTGTGTGTGTGTGTGTGTGTGTGTGTGTGTGTGTGTGTGTGTGTGTGTATGCCAGGGCTCCGAGGCTCCCTTGGCCCTCTGTGAGGCCTAGGTCTCAGTTTCTTCCTCTGTGACATGGGTTTCATGAGATCAAGAGGGAGATCAGCCTCTACACACATGCCACACCAAGCCCTGTCCTTAAGACCTGAAGGACAGAGGATGTGCTTGTTGGGGCCTCTGTTCCTAGTAGCCCTTTTTCTTTCCTTCTCCGGAATTTTCGGAAATAATCTTGAATCAGAAATGTGGCATAGAATTTGCCCACGGTGACTTCTTCCTCTGAGACAAGAAAAGAGGGCAAAGTTACACAGGGGTCCTCTACAACACTACTGCCTCCCCAGTTTCTACCTACCAGCAATAATCTGGAATTAAGCAGACGGCTCAGGGGTGGGTAGCTCACCGTCTGGAGGGGGGATGACTTCATCCAACAATTTCTGCTTTATCCGCTTCCAGATCTTTTTGATGACCATCCGAAGCTCCTGGTTGGCTTGATCCAGGTTCCCTGCAATGCAGGAGAGTGTGAGGTAGGGGAAATAGAAGTGCTGAAGGTGTTCCTCATTGCTCGTTGGGGGCATGGAGGGGGCGGTGGCGGTGGGGGGGGTTGCTTTGAAGTTTCAGTTGAAGCTTCACATCAGTGCTATCAGATAGGGTGTGGAAGCAGACCTGGAGAAGCCAAGGCCACCCACCCATTTTGAGGTTCAGAGTTAGGACATGCATATCTGTCATTCTTTGTTTTTGCTCTCTGATCCCTCCCCAGGGACCCTTTCACTCCTGCTCCTTCCCTCCCCCACACCTTCTGTCTTGATCTTCAGGGATGTCCGCACCAGGGCAAAGAGTGTAGCATTAAATGTCACTGTTCCATCTGAGTTGAGGGGCACATTCATTGCCACAAGTCTCTGTAAATACCCAAGACATAGAACCCACTCTGGGGAAATGCTAGGTATATTTTCAATGACCAGGGTAGAAACCTTTGTGGATGCAGTCACATACCCATCCCCACCAAAGGCAAGTCCCTTTTCCTTCCCATACAGTATAGAGCCTTCTTGGAGGTCAGCAGGTAAGTGGATGGGCAGGTGCACAGACCTTGCAGGCCACTCGGTGTGGGCACAACTTTCCGAATCCCAGTGGGGGCTGGATGCGTCTCAGCAGGGCAACGACATCCAGGTGCTTGATGCGGCCCCTGGAGCAATCAGGGAGGTACCACTGGATCAACAGTACCCCTTGAGGCTTTTCTTAAGCCCTGCCCCAATCAAATCATTACTTCCCAAACCAACACCTAAAGGTTTTTCAGGGAAGAGCACTGGTATAGAGGACAGAGGGTAGGGCAGTAGAAACCCTTTTATTGTTGGGTAATGGAATATGTGGATCTCAAGTTCTAGGACTAGGCGGGCATGGAGGGTAGCACATATCCCTAGGATTCTAGGTAAGAAGCTAGCGGGTATACTTGGCTCCAGGGTCATATTCAGACCAGATCCTCTTGAACTCATCAAGGTGGTGGGGGCCCAGGATAGACCAATCTCTGGTTAGATAATCAAAGTTATCCATGATCACAGCCACAAAGAGGTTTATGATCTGTGGACCAAGGAGCAAACAGAGTTAAGTAAAGGAACAGAGTTGGGTTTTGGGGGGTGGTGGATAGGAGCTAGGATGGTTTTACATTGGGTTATAAGTTCCTTGGCTGATCTTATTGTTGGGACAGCCCTCTCAAGATCTGGGCAGCCCTCTCATTTGGACATCTCTGCACCACTCAGGGCCAGCTGCTATGGCAATGATAGTTCTAGCGGGGAAATGTTTCCTTACCAGGAAGGCACAGAGCATGAAGAAGCTGATAAAATAGGCAATGGCAAAATTGCTACCACAGGTAAATTCCTCTCCTGGGCCAAAGTCAGACTCAGGGTCACATCGATTTCCAGGAAGGCTAGCAAGCATTATCTCTTGCCATGCCTCACCAGTGGCACACCTGGAGAGGGTCACACAGGGATGGCATTCTGGAAAAGCTCTAAAGTCATGTCAAATACAGTTGTGGGGGGTCTAGGGGAGTGAGGGGATGACCTACTTCTCACCAGCGGCTGTACTTTACATTTATTGTGTGTGTGTGTGTGTGTGTGTGTGTGTGTGTGTGTGTGTGTGTGTTTGTGTGTGTGTGTGTTTGTGCATAGACAATCTGTGGGAGTCTTTTCTTTTTATTTCATCACATGGATTCTGGGAATTGAACTCAGGTTGCCATGCTTGGCAGCAAATGCCTTTACTTGCTGAACTATCTCACCAGCTTCCATTTCAACCTTTAACAACTATCATGACCATGATAATGACATTTATAAAATATCTTTTACAGATGAGGGCACTGTGGTATAAAATGGGGGCACATCTACCAGCTGGAAAAAGAATGACTGAGACTGGAATATTTTGAAAGACTCCTCAGATCACAGTCATAAATGGCCTCGGCTTATGTGGAACTCAGGCTGCCCTGATATTTCCATAGTTTGGGCGTCTTGGGGCCAAGAGAGTGTGTGTGGATACTCTAGGTATTCTGGGGAGCAAGGTAGCATGGAAGTGGGAGTGTATCACCTGAACAGAAGCAGCACAGCCTGTGGAAAAGTCTGGAAATTGTTGTTTCGATTTATCTGTGTGCCGTCCTGAAGAGCCACCTTGCCAAACATCTATAGACATACAAAGACTGTGTTCTGGGAGTGAACCCATGCTCCCACATGTCCCCATTGGCTTCACATTTCCTAATACCTAAGGGATCTTCATAATCTTGAAAGCCATTACTAATGAGCTCATTTCACACTTGCAGACTTACCCGGGGTCATCTAGCTTGTCTATGTTTCTGCTCCTCCATCCCCACACTGGGGCTATTCCTACCAAGTGTCTCTGACATAAAGGTTCCAGAGGGTTATTCTCTAAGGTGTCCACTTACCTGCATGCCAATGACTGCATAGATGAAGAATATCATTGCTATGAGAAGAGCCACATAGGGCAAGGCCTGGGAGAATGGGAAGGGAACAGACATTTCAGGTGCAGTCAGAGAACTATAAATCCCAGAATGTACTCCTCTCCCCCAGCCTGGGTCTGATGGGGATGTAGTCTACCTTCAAAGTTTCCTAGATTACATGTGCTCCCCAAATGCAGACACAATATTAAATAGAATAGGGTAAAGTCACCGAACTAGAGCCATATTAAAGGTTGAGAGCCCAGAGAAAGAGAGAACATTGGAAATGGCATGGCAGACTGGGAACTGTAGTTCTAAGTGGGGAATTACCTGGAAAGACTTGATGAACGTCCAGAGCAGTGTGCGGATTCCTTCACCCTTACTGAGAAGTTTGACCAGCCTCATGACTCGGAAGAGGCGAAAGAATGTGATAGATATTCGAGAGCTGTCCTCTGAACTCTGGAGTTAGGGATACAGTGGGGATGCTCAGTTTGCACAAGGTCTAGCAACTTCTTTTCCTCATGCCTTGATCCTCCCAGTTCCCAAATCTCTTAGAACCCAGGCCCAAGAGTGGTGAGGGAACATTTTTTGTTTGTTTGTTTTTCAAGACAGAGTTTCTCCGTATAGCTCTGTCCTGGACCAGGCTGGCCTTGAACTCAGAGATCCACCTGCCTCTGCCTCTTGAGTGCTGGTATTAAAGGTATGCACCACCACCACCCAGATGTCAGGGAGCATGTCTAAGGACTCTTGGTCTGGGAGGGATGACTGAAAATTATTCCTGTTAGGGGTGAGACGCTACCTCGCCAAGATGGCCTCCATTCTGGTGGGACATGTAGCCAAAACAGAGGTGATAAGGAGATGATGTAATCATATGCCCAGAATGAATAAGGGTAAACGATGGTGCATACTCAGGGAATGGTGGGGAAGGTTATATGGTAGTAGATCAAAATGTTTGTAAACAAAGTTTTAATAGGGTGGAAGTAAAAGGACCGGGTAAAAGAGATGGTGGATCAAAGGCATTGAAGGAAACAATGGAGCCAAAGTTTCATGGAAAGGAGAACCAATGGATGATCATTGGAGAAGCCAGTGATGCATAGATGCAGTCATCATCGTGGTCAGGCAAGGTTATTATCAGGTAGTACCCAATGGATGAAATGATGGAGCCAATGATGCAATCAGGTGTGATAACAGTCAGCAGAGACCCGGTATAGGAGATGATTGAGTTGGTGGAGAAAATGGAGTCAACGAAGTAGTCAGAGAGATGATGGAGCCAAAGCAGGAGTCAATGGAGATGATGGAGCCATTGGAGTGGGGTGGAGACAATGAAAGAGATAATTAATGGAGGCATTTTAGGAGGCAGCAGAGCCACTAGGTAGGCTGCAAAATGGAATAAGGGACTGGTTAGAAGGAGGAATACTTTGCCAGAGCCCGGAAGGTACTCAAAAAAGATAGATCTCGAATGAGGAGTGCTCAGTCTCCAGGACTGGGGAGGATGTGAGTGGGAGCTGACTACCCAAGAGTGAAGGAAGGCTCTAGGGAGAGAGTAGAAGGGTTAGCACAAAGCCCAGTTCTCACATTGACTTCTGTGACGGCAATGTCCACTACGCTGCCCACTACAATAAGAGCATCGAATGTATTCCAGGCATCGGCAAAATAATGCTGTAGATGGGAGGAAAACATTGTACTGTTCTCTTAGCCAGCAGACCAGGGTAGGGGAACAGTAGAGGATAGTGGGTATTGAGGAGGCAGGGCCTGGCTTGGACTACAAATGGTCTGTATCTGCTTTCCTCTCATTCCCTATTCTTATGACTGCTTGATTGCCTTCCCTCCACACCTCCCCCGCCCTGACTGTGGAATATGCTTCCTCCCCAAGGTGTTTATTCATGGGGAGTTGGTCTAGGATGTACCTTGGGTTTGAAGGCGATGATTTTGAGCACCATCTCAATGGTGAAGAGGCCAGTGAAGACCATGTTGAGGATGTCCATGGCATAGTTAAAGGGAGCAGTCTGCTCATAGTGCTATGGGAAAATCAGATGGGGACAGAGCCTAAGGCAGAGACACCCTACACACAAACACATAGTCCCTGGTCTGAGCTGAGGAGTCTGGGACCATGGAAACACTATGTCTAACAAAACTGTTTGCATTGTTTGTCTCTCATTATGGACACTGCAAAACCTGGTTCTTGATTCCCAGAGTGCCATGGTTGACAGCCTCTGTGAAAAAAAATTTTATTTCATTAAAATATGCAAGAATTACTTCTTGGTTTAACTTTCTCTCTTTTTTCCTGCCTTGAATGTGGAATTGGTATCTGGAAGAGCAACAACCAACTTACAGCAGAATGGTGCAGCAGGAAGATGGACAGACCCCGGGTGGGTCACTGATCAACAGTGAGAGGACAGCCTACTTCAGCATTCCTCTACATTTGAGGTAAATAAGCAAACTACACTGACTCTAGGATGCATAACTGCTTTTATCCTGGAATCTGAATCTGCAGTGCATTTTATAATCTGTGACAGCTTGCAACAGTCATGGACCAATGTTTTCATGTTTCAGCATCTTTAAAAACAGAATGTTGTTTTGGCCTTAGATTTGAAGAAATGTTACAAATGTCACAATAACTTAAGCCTCTGTCAGTTAGGTGGGGGTGGGGGGAAGGTGGGGTTGTTACTTGTGTCCTAATGCATTCCTAATAGCTCTCAAGGGATTGTGTGAAAAGAATAAATATCTGGCAATGATCAAGATGGTTGGGGTGAGGGTTGGCAGAACTCAGACAAACCTGCATGGCTAGTGCAACTGTGTTGAGCAGGATGAGCAGAAACATCAGGTATTCAAAGGCGGCAGAGTTCACAGCGGCCCACACTCGGTACTGATGTGGATTCTTGGGGATGTATCGGCGGAGTGGCTGGGCTTTGAGGGCATATTCCACACACTGGCGCTGCATAGTGGGTATAGGGCATGGGTGAGCAGAGGAGGTTCACAAGGCAAGGAGAGGCAGGTTTGGTGGGCATTAGTCAGGAGTGAGAAGTCACCTGGTTCTTGTCCAGCTCACAGTTTTGGTATTCCTGCTCTCCCTGGGCACGAAATGTGATGATGACAAAGCCCACAAAGATGTTCATCATGAAGAAGGCAATGATGATGATGTAGACAATGAAGAACACTGAGATCTCCACATGGTAGTTGTAGATAGGGCCTTCATCTTCTGCGTGCGCATCTATGGCTTTGTACAGCAGCCTGTGGGAGGTGGTAGGAGGTTGAGATGAGGTCATGTGCAGGGGAAATCCCAGCTCCCTCAGACTTCTTCCCAGGCTACTTAGCATACTCGCCTCCCAAATCTCTTGGCATACCAACCCTCATAAATTTACAACCTAATCACTTGGGACTTCTATACATATACAAAGAAACCCCCACAAGGCTCTTAAATGGTCCTAAATCTTTGGTTCTTTTGTTTTCCTTTTTTTTGAAACAGAGTGTTACTATGTAGCCTTAGCTGTCCTGGAGCTCAGCTATGTAGATCAGGATCCCAAATTTTTTGTCCCAGACATCTCAAAGTTTCAGAGACTCCCATGCAGCTCTCAAAAGAATCCTGTCCAGATCTTCCATGACCTTTCAAAATCCCCTAAGTTTCTACAGACCTCTAACCCCCTTATACTGGCCTGGCCCCTGTGATTCTCCAGAACTCCCTCACAAGCTTCTAAAGATCTTGGAATCCTGTTCCACAGTCTTGAACGCTCTGCTCAGTTCCTCCCAGAAATTTCTAGCTAATATACCCAAAGGCTTTTGTAGGTTTCTGTAAACATCTAAGTCCTATTTCCTCAGTGAACCCCTCCACATTCTACTTGTTCCTTTGTTACACTCACCCAGTCTTTTCTAGACTTTCAGCTATTCCCTCAGAGACCTTTTCCCAATTTCTAGAGACCTTTCTCCAAAGGTCTTCCCCACCCAGTCTTCCAACACATTCATCAGAAATCTACCGCCAACTGGATGTGGTGGCACAAACCTGAATCCCATCACTCAAGAGGATGAGGAAGTAGGATCATCAGTTTGAGGTCAAAGTGGACTACATGGTAAGACCCCGACTCAAGAAAATAGGGGGAAGGGATATAGCTTCATGTTATACTCTTTTCCTAGCATATACAAATCCTGGGTTCCATTCTCAAGTATTGAAAAGAAGAAAAAGGAAAGAAAGGAAACCCTATCCAGGCTTAAGAGACTTTCTGTATATCCTTGAGATACACCCCCATCCATTCCCAGTTATCCCAGGCCATTATCTATAATCATCTGCCCAGTCCCCTTCAATCCCCAAGGCCCTGCCCCTCACGCAGGCCAGCCTTCGAAGGTAGAGACAGTGAACAGGGCCATCATGGCTGAAAGGACGTTGTCAAAGTTGAAATCACTGTTGACCCAGAGCCGCTCTCGGACCAAGGGCCGTGACACATCTCCATCAGGGTAGATGAGGAAGGATCCCCTGTGGATGTTGTAGACAGGCCAGGTGAGGGAGGAGGAGTGAGGAACTGTGACAAAGGGTCTAGGGTCTTTATTATGGATGTATCAGGGCACAGTGGTGTCCCTAGACAGCTTGGGTTCACATCCTGCCCTTGGATTTCTCTGACTAGGTTATTGTAAACATTCAATCTCTGTCTATGTTCTTTTTGTTTTCACAGTCTATCTAAAAAATGAGGATAGTAACCAAATCCATTTCCCATTTCTCACCAGGATTAGTGCGTCAATAAATAACAGTTAATCATGGTGGTTCACACTTAGAATCCCATTACTTGTGATGCAGAGGTGGGAAGATTTTTAGCAAGTTTGAGGCCAGCCTGGTCTACATGATTTCCAGGTCTGCCATTGTGAGACCAAGTCTCACAATAAACAAACAAGCAAATAAATAAAGCCAGGCATAGTGGCACATGCTAATTATCCCAGCAACTCAGGTGACAGGAGACAGGAAGTTTGTGAGTTTAAGGCTAGCTTGAGAGCTTAAGGCTGACTTGAGACATGTTGAGACCAAGGCTCAAAAAAAAAAAACCCAAACAAAACAAAACAAACAAAAAACCACCGCCAACAAAGCACCCCAAAACAAAAAATGACAACAAAAAGCAAGCAAGAGCCAGCAAAATGGCTCAGTGGGTAAAGAAAGGTACTTGCTGCCAACCTGATGATCTGAGTTTGATCCTCAGAACCCACATGGTGGAAGGAAAGAACCAACTCCCTCAAGTTGGTCTCTGATCACCACACATGCAGTGGCAGCCTACTCCCCATATGAATAAATATGAGAATGTAAAAAAAAGACTAATTTCTGGAGCACAGTTGGTATATCATCATCACCATTGCCATTAGCATTTTTGTCATCAAAGGGAAAGTAGTTCTCCAAGTGGCCAAAGTTTCCTAGCAATGATTGCATTACAGGTAGTGTGCTGGCACTCCTTTTATTCCCATCTTTCAGTTGGGCTAACTGGGACTCAGCAAAGTGAATAAATGCCTCCAAGCCTTGTGAAGTGGGTTTGAGTCAGGAATTCCTGGCTTCATGGTTTTTGCTTGAAACCACCTCCCTCTACAAACATCCCTGGATGGAAGCTGGGACTCAGAGAAGAGGCAAGAATTGCTAGGGCTTCTGGGGTACAATGTACATAATATTGAAGAATGGGGAAAACATTTATGGGGGGACTTTGCTTTCTGTGATGTGAAGGCCTCTACAATTATTGGTACTATATTAATAATTGGGGTTTATCCCGGGGCCTTTATGGACTTTGGAGGGTCTTAGGGATTTTTAGGAAACCAGGCATGTCTAGAGTCTTTGGTAAGAGGCTGTAAGTGGCTTCAGGGCTGTTAGAGAGTGAGGTCTGTATTTCTCTGTGATTTGGAAGGAAGGGGTTGTGGATTCCATGGAGGGCGAGGCCTCAAACACTCACTTGCATTCTTTCAGGTTGTGTTTGGCCTCATCAGTGCAACTGTAGAATTTCCCCTGTATGGAGGACATCTGTCAAACAGGTTCACCTTTCACCCCCACCTTGGCCTGGGCCTGTCTCTGGATCTCCCCCACCTTGAAGAGCTGCACACCAATGCAGGCGAACATGAACTGCAGGAGGGTGGTGACGATCATGATGTTTCCGATGGTCCGGATGGCCACGAACACACACTGCACCACGTGCTGTGGACACCCGCACACGTGACTAATGGGCACCACAGCCATAGCGTGTAGTGGGGACTCGGGTAATGAATACAGCTTAAGGACTTGGGCCAGGAGTATGTGCTTGCAAGACAGGAACACATGGTCAAAAGGTAGTGTTGTGGGCTAGCATGTATGAGTAGAAACAAAGAATAAGACTTTTCTAGGTAAGGATATGTGGTCACATATCAAGGACATGTGTCAGACAAATGTGGCCACTGGTACTTGTAAGGAACATGGTACTTGTAAGGAACATGGTCAGACCACATGGCCAAGTAGTCGAGAATCTGTGGTCACATGTTGGATTCAGGCTGCACAGTCATGTCTTTGTGCAAATGGTTAGTTGGATCTGTGATGCTGACACAGGGCCTGGGTCCTGTGGTGTGGGCTTGGGTGAGCTGAGCTTACCTTGAGTCCCTTGGCCCTGTTGATGGCTCTGAGGGGCCGCAGGACTCTGAGTACTCGGAGAATCTTCACAACTGAGATGGCACTGGAGCTAAGGGGAGGGGTGGGCAGTTTTCAGGCCCTAATTAGGGCTTGGTCCCAGTTCTGGGCAGGGGCGGGGAAGGTGTTACTCACTGGATGCCGAAGGAGATGAGGGACACGCTGACCACAAGCAGATCCAACATATTGAACCAGCTACGGCAGAAAGAGCCTCGGTGCAGGAAGGCCCCAAACACTGTCATCTGGGGGATCAGATGACATTGGATTAGACCTCAGACCTGAGGAGAGCTGCTGGGTAGGGTGGGAGAGAGACCAAAAAGATAGGTGGTAGGGGTGGCAGAGAATGTATTAGGGCAACTGAGGGTATGGTTGGGGTTCCATAATCACCTTTAGTAGAATCTCCACAGTGAAAATGGAGGTGAAGGCATAATCAAAGTATCCCAGAATCTGGGGAAACCAGGAAGATGAGGAATACTGTCATAACTAAAGAAGATTGATAGTTATGTGTGTGCCTCTCTGCTTCCTTCCTTCCTTCCTTCCTTCCTTCCTTCCTTCCTTCCTTCCTTCCTTCCTTCTTTCCTTATCTATCTATCTATCTATCTATCTATCTATCTATCTATCTATCTATCTATCTATCTATCTATCCATCCATCCATCATCTACCTACCTATCTGCAGCCTAGGCTGGCCTCTGAGTTGCAGAAATCCTCCTGCTTCAGTCTTCTAAGTGCTAGAAATCCTGGCAGGTACCACTATGCCAGCTTGTGTGTGCACCACTCAGTGTAAGCCTTACTCTCCCTCCTCCTTACCTCCCAGCATTAGGAAAGACTTTTTACACGTGCCAGAGGTTTGGCCTTCTGAGATGTGGGCTCAGATTTAGACTCCTTGGTCTCTACCCAGCTACACGAGTGCCCTTGGGCTGTTTAACCTCTCTGAGCACAGGTTCCCTCCATCTCCAGTCAAATCCTGAATCCCTGCCCACACTTCTTTGATTATGGAAATGGCTGATGGTACTGTAGTCTCCACCATTACAGGTCCACTTCCCCAGCCCAGTGAGGAGTCTTCTCCTGGTCATTTCTCTGTCTCGAACTTGTGCCCAGGAGAATGCCCCTGTGAGTCCCTCCTAGCCTTCAACTATGGGCTCACATGGTTGCGGAAGGAGTGGGCTCGGATGGGGTCCTCAGCGGCCAGGGACACACTGCTGAGGATGATGAACACCAGAATGAGACTGGTGAAGATATGATGATGTATGAGGGTGTGGCAGGCCTTCCGAAGTCTGGCGAGTGGGGAAAAGGCAGTGATTAGATATAGGACCAAGCCGGGTGTTACTGGCGCACATCTTTAATCCCAGCACTCGGGAGGTAGAGGCAGTTGGATTTCTGTGAGTTTGAGACCAGCCTGGTCTACAAGAGCTAGTTCCAGGACAGCCTCCAAAGCCACACAGAGAAACCCTGTCTCGAAAAACCAAAAAAAAAAAAAAAAAAATCCAGGACCAGTGTCTACTGGGAGACTCCAAGGGATGCATGTATGCCCTCCTAGGTAGTTCTGGGGCTCTCCACCTGGACAGCCCCTGTTGCCCTGCCCCTGCCCCTTCTAGCACTCACGGGTTGGTTTGGCTGAGGCAGAAGAAGGCACTGCCTTCAGGAATGGGCACCACCTTCTCCTTAGGTACAACTTCCTGCAAGAGTTCCACATGCCCTGCACCACCTTCCTCCTCCTCCTCCTCCTCCTCCTCCTCCTCCTCCTCTTCTTCTTCCTCTTCCTCTATGCCTGGTGCTGGAAAAAGAGCAAAAGGGGAAATTGGCTGAAAAAAATCAATGGAAAGCTCCTGGAACTGTGCTTGACACAAGATGAACTCCTCCCATTTCCTGCGCAGAACCATAGCTCCTCAGGGAAGGGATCTTAAAGTCTGTTTTGTTTAATATATGCCTAGCTTTTAGAACAGTTCCTGGACACAGTGAGAGCCTTTTGAGTGTGTTTAGTGTGGTTTACACACACACACACACACACACACACACACACACACACACACACACAATTTGATAACAAAGACTCTGAAAAAGTCCACAGTGAAATAAAGTGTCTATTTCTCTTGTTTAACCTTGGTGCCCCAAATATTGCTGGCTAGGGAACAAGCCTATTCATTCATCTCAGAATAATTGTTTCTGCAGTCCTCAAGATCGTACTTAGGGCCTGGTACATGCTATGCAAGCACTCTACTACTGAGGCATATCCCCAGTCCTTATTTGTGTATTCATGTTTTTTTTTTTGAGACAGGGTTTCTCTGTGGCTTTGGAGGCTGTCCTGGAACTAGCTCTTGTAGACCAGGCTGGTCTCAAACTCACAGAGATCTGCCTGCCTCTGCCTCCCAAGTGCTGGGATTAAAGGTGTGCACCACCAATGCCAGGCTAATTCATATATATATATATATATATATATATATATATATATATTTTTTTTTTTTTTTTGAGACAGTGTCTAGTGTCTCTAACATAGTCCAGGGTGACTTGGAGCACACTCTTTAGCACAAGGTGTCCTTGACTTTGCCACCCTTCCCAAGTTTTGGGGCTACAGGCATGTACCACTATGCTACTGCCTTCAGGATGACCTTGGAAGAGTCTGCTGGCCAGAGAGGATCTTGTCAGGGGTCAGGAGTTCTCTTTTCAAGTCTCCATGCCTCTTCCATCTGACCTGCATACTTGCCTGCTCCTTCACTGTTTGCACCCTCTGCTTCCTCATTCTCTCCACCAGGCACCTGGAAACAGGAAGTTGGAGTCACTGAAAATGGGAGAGAAACCAGGAAATGGACACAAAGGATAATGTGGAAATGGATTGGCCGAAGATGGGGTTAAAGCCATGGAGATATTGATGGGTATGGGTGGTAGGAGGAGGTATGGACAACTCCCAGGCTTCTTTCCTTTAAGATTTATTTATTTATTTAGCTTTTTTTGAGACAGGGTTTCTCTGTATAGCCCTGGCTGTCCTGGGAATCACTCTGTAGATCAGGCTGGCCTCAAACTCAAACATCTGCCTGCCCCTGTCTCCCTAGTGTTGGGATTAAAGGCATGTGCCACCACCACCCAGCTTTAAGATTTTTATTATTATTATTATTTTTAAATTATGTGTATCTGTGTGGGGGTATGCTTATGTGAATGCAGGTGACCTTGGAGGCCAGAGGCCTTGGAACTCCTGCACCTGGTGTTACAGGTAGTTGTGATCTGGGAACCAAACTCAGGTCCTTTAGAAGAGGAACAATAGCTCTTTAACTGCAGAGCTATTTCTCCGGCTCCCCCACTCTTTTTTTTTTTTTTAAATAGAGGGTGTCATTATGCAGCCCTGGCTCTGTGGAACTCACTCTGTAGACCAGGCTAATGTAAAACTCATAGAGGCCAGGCGTTGGTGGCGCACGCCTTTAATCCCAGCACTCGGGAGGCAGAGGCAGGCGGATCTCTGTGAGTTCGAGGCCAGCCTGGTCTCCAGAGCGAGTGCCAGAATAGGCTCCAAAGCTACACAGAGAAACCCTGTCTCGAAAAACCAAACAACAACAACAACAAAAAAAAACCCAAAACCAACCAAACAAACAAAAAAATCTCATAGAGAGTCACTCCTCTGCTTCTGTTTTCCAAGTGCTGGGATCAAACACATGCATCACCGCACCCAGGCTTCTAACTCACCAATACTCTGCTCTCCTGTTGGGGGTTTCCTTCACTGTTCTTCTCTCTGTTCAAAGAAATAAGGGGTGATTGCTGCAGGTGGTAACAGATGGACACGGTTGGGGTGGACACTGCCGTCAGGGCAGACCTTTCTTGGGGCTTCCTGCTTCTGTTCCCAATGCCTATAATCTATCCTCATAGCACACAGAAGGAACCTGTGAAATCCTAACACTCCCATGCCTATCTCTACCAAGAGCAAAAGCCAAGCCTCATCTTGACCCGGAATATTCCTGGTCTGGTCCTTTTATTCCTCACAACATTTAACCACATTTTTTACCACTCTCCTCCCTGCTGCATCCCTACCTCCAGTGGTGGGTTTTGTTTGCTTGTTTATGGTGTTGAGATGGAAACCAGAACCAGGTGAATTTTCTACTTCTAAGCTAGGTTCCAAGCCCGGTGTTCTGTTGTCAACGCGCTAACAACACCACAACTTCAAAGGAGCAATCTTACTGAAATTTATCTCCTATACAGTCTCAATGTGGAGCTCAAGTTGGCCTTGAACCTGCCTCAGCCCTCCAAGCGCAGGAAATGTAGGTATGGCTTTCTAGGCTTGCTTTAATTTTTCACTATTGCTTTGTTCTGTTTTCTGTTTCTTCACTACTTATTATTAACATATTTTTTGAGACAGGGTTTCTCCAGGGTTTCCTGGAACTCACTCTGTGGATTAGGCTGGCCTTGAACTCACAGAAATCTGCCTGCTTGTGGCTACTGAGTGCTGGGATTAAAGGCATGCACCACCACCCAGCAACATACTCTTTTTTATTGAGACAATCCGTAACTGGACTGGAAATCACTATGTAGACCAGGAGGGTCTCTAACTTGCAGAGATAAACCTGCCTCTGCCTCCCCAGAGCTGGAATTAAAGGCATGTGCCACAGCACCTGGCTTACTAACATAGTCTTAAAATTATATATCTATTTTCTTTTTTGCTTGCCTTCCTGAACTACAATTAGCAAGGATTCCATCTGCCTCAATCCATGCTGTCTCCCTAGCATTTGCAGCAGGGCCTGGCACAGTTATTGTGTGCTCAGTAAGTTCATGTTGAAGGAATGAATGAATGAGGCCTGTATCTGGAGCTGGGGATTGCCAGAACAAATGAAGTCCTGTGGTGTGTGTGTGTGTGTGTGTGTGTGTGTGTGTGTGTGTGTGTGTGTATGTGTTCCAAGTTAGAGATCTTAGGGAAAGGATGTCTTGGAGATGGAGCCAGAGCTCACCTGCCCTTGTCTTTGGCAGTGCCTGCATCTCCACTGGCTAGGTTATCCACAGCAATGGCAAGAAACACGTTCAACAGGATGTCTGGAGTGAGCTCAGGCTGCAACGATGGAAAAGCAGCCTGCCCTTGGACTGCCCAGCACCCTGCTCCACCCCCCACCCTGCTCTAGCCCTTCTCCCAAAGATCAGAGGCTGAGGATACAGTTGCCACAGATGAAGAGGATGATGAAATAAATACACACCAGCATCCCTGGGAAGAAGGGGCCACCGTAGGCCATGATACCATCATACATGACCACGTTCCAATCCTCACCTGTCAGAATCTGGGGGTAGGAAGTCATCAAAAGTTCTTAGGACCCCTGTAACTCCAGGCTCTATCAACACACACACACACACACACACACACACACACACACACACACACACACACCTCTACCTCAGGGTCTCTAGGCCATACCTGAAAGACAGTGAGGAGGGCTTGGGGGAAGGTGTCAAAGGTGCTTCTCTTGGTGTGGGTTTGGTCAAAGTTGAACTTGCCCCCAAACAGCTGCATGCCAAGCAGGGAGAAAATGATGATAAAGAGAAAGAGGAGAAGCAGCAAGGATGCGATGGACTTCATGGAATTGAGCAGGGATGCGACCAGATTGCTCAGAGATGCCCAGTGCCTGCAGCAAAGATTGAAAGGGAAGGGTTGATGCTTTGTCCCCTGTAGAGTCCAGAGACAGGCAGGCCCCAAACTTGGTATACACTGGGGCACATGGGGTTAAAATAGGTTGTGGCACTGAGGTTGGAGTTGAATTTTGGACTCAAAGTGTGATGAGAGTAAGAAAGGAAGGGACCCCTAAGTTTGGAGTCAGAGTTGGCATTCAGGGTGTGGTGGGAGGCGAAACTAGGGAGGAGGTATAGATAGGATTGGGTTTCATGTTGGGACTGGGATGAATTGGCCATGGGGCTATGGTGATTTGGGGCTGGAGGAGTTGGGATAAGGTTGTGGCTGACAGTTGTGGAGGGGAGGTGATAAAGAGGAGCTTGAGGCTGAGAAGGTCAAAAACATGGGGTTGCAATTAGAGAAAAGTTGCTGGCTAGGAGTAGGGACGCATCAGAGAACTGAGAATGGCATTGTGGTTGGTGCTCAGTGATGGGGCTAGGGCTGGGAGTTAGGGCTGAGGTGGGAGGTTGCGTTTGGTTTGGGATTAGATAGTGAACCTGTGGATGACACATAGTTGGGGTTGGGTTTAGAGAGGGTAGTATGGCTGGGACTGGGCATGAACATGGAGATGGGCTTGGGGGTAAAGTCATGTTGGGAAATGGGATGGAGATGGAGGAGACACTATTTCTAGGTGACTCTCCTCTCCACGAGGATAGGAACTTGTGCTTGATTTGTTTTCTGGTGCTACCCTAGGCCTAGATGATCAGGATACAGCAGTAGGTGCTCAATGGATGCTTGCTAAATGAATGATAAGGCTGATGAAATTATCTTCAGAGCAAGGGTGTAGAATTGGGTCTGCGTTTTGGGCCCCATGCATACATACCTGGTGACCTTGAAGATCCTGAGGAGGCGCACACATCGGAGCACGGAGATCCCGAGGGGCTGCATGGCCCCCACCTCCACCAAAGTGGTTTCTAGGATGCCCCCACAGACCACGAAGCAGTCAAAGCGGTTGAAAAAGGAGGCAACATAGACAGAGGGGCCCAGACCATACAGTTTGAGAAGCATCTCCACCGTGAAGAGACAGAGCAGCACTTTGTTGGCATACTCTGTAGGGAGAGCAGGAAGGTTGACTGAGCTGGCCATAGCAATGTGTAGGAAGCCAGGAACTTTGGTGTGATCTTGGGGTAGCAGGGAGCAGGCCAGGTGTGGGTAGGGTTTAATCAGGGTTAGGGACTGAGGTGAATTTGCAGGTCAAATCAAGTGAGGTTTGGAGCTGGGGGAGAGGGTAGAGTTGAGATGGGGACCAGACTAAGCCTTTGTGGGTCTAAGACAACTCCAAATTCAGTGGTACAGTTAGCATCTAGGATTTATTATTTTTAAATTATTTTTTATATTTATGTCTTACGTTTTTGGTTCTGGTGATGGAACCCAGCGACCTCACACAGGTATTCTACCACTGAGCTATATCCCCAGCTCCAAGCCTGGGGTTTCTTTAGGACTGAACTGGTTTTGGGTGGGGTTAGGAGCAGGATCAGTGGTAAAATTGGAAGTGAGATTGTAAGGAATAGTAGCAGTTGACATGATGTGGGCCAAACAATATTCTAAGCTGAGCTCATTTAATCCCCCCAACCACTCCAGGCCATGGATAGTTAGCATTATTGCCATTGTGTGCATGGGGAAACTGAGGCACAGAGGGGTAAACTTGTCCAGATAGCATGGTGTTAAGAGCCTGGATTAGAATTCCTGTTCTGCACCTCAGGAGCTGAGTCCTGGGGGTTGTTGCTTAACATCAGTGCCATGATGTTCAGGACTCTTGCCAGCCATAGTACTTAGGTACTAAGGTTATAGCAGAATACAAATTGAGTTTGGACATGTGAAATACTGAGACTAGAGCTTGATGCACACAGCAAGTACCACGTAAGTGTGGTTTGCAGGGTGGGTTAGGACAGGTTAAGATTTCTGCACTTATCTGGATTGGAAGATGGTATCTGGGGTCTAAGACTACCTAGAGAGCCTGCATTTGAACTTCTGGGGTGGAGGGAGCAAGGGATGAAGAAGAGAGCAGGCAGACTAAGGCACACCCTGGGTCTGGGTGAGCCACACAGGCTGCCCGTGGTGTTCTGAAGCGATGGTCAACGTGTTGAGGAAGACGAGCAGCAATACAGCCCAGTAGCAGGCGTTGGACTTGACAGCCCGGCGGCAACGTGCGCGGAGACCCCGGTTGGCTCGGCGAAAGTGGCGGCTGGGCAGAGGAGACCCCATCACATCACTGAGATGGCCTAAGTCAGCCCGGAGATCAGGTTGGGGAGCCCAGGAGTCACATGGTCCGTGGAGATGGACCGGTGTCAAAGTCATGGGGTCAAAAAGTTGCACAACTTTCACAACTTACCAGACCTTGGTTTTCATGATCTTGTTTCTAGAAATGATTGAAAAGGGATGGGTGTCATAAGGGGCTGAGAGGGGGACAGCAACTGTGACTAGAGGTCAGGGCTGAGGTCAAAATTTGAAGCTAAAATAAGGTTGGGGGGGTCTGGGCTACTTGGGATTCAAGGGCTGGGATCGCTTACAGGCAGCGTGTACAGCTGGCCAGAGACCCCTCTTCTTCATCCTCATCTCCTGGGGTGTCTGCCATGGAGCCAGTGTCACTGGCTGGGAGGCTGGCTGTGGGCAAAGTGAGGATAGAGGTCAGGACCCAAAGATCCTAGGTCCCACATTTGGTTTTTCCCAGGTATTTTTCCCAGCTCTCCCCTGCCTCTTGCCAGATTGGTTCTCACCATGGCTGCTGGTGGAGTGTGTGGAGCGAGTTGAGTGACTGAACCATCGTAGTCGTCCACGCCTCCTATTGGTCAGCTCTGACAGCTGTGGCCCTGTGGGGATAGATCCAACTGGGAAGGATGCCTGGAGGCAGAATTAGGGTCAAATCTAGGGGACAAGGGGATAGTTGGAGCCTGTGTCTGAGTCTGGGTTGAGATTCTGTATCCTGAGCCAGATCTGGGGCAAAGACTAGGGTGGCTGCCGGCTTGGTCTGGGTCTCAGGAGGGCAAATCACATCTGGGGTAGGAATGAAGCTGGTTCAGAATTGAGTTGCCTACGATGGCTGGCTCGTCCCTCTTCAGCGAGGGAAGCCAAGTTGCCGTCTATTGAGGGATCATGGAGGTCTAACTCCTCAGCCTGTGTGATCCAGTCCAGGTAGCCCCGAAGGTCCTCCTCCATCTGCTGCTTCTCCCGAAGCTTCTGAAAGTCACCTCGTGCTTTTGCCTTTTCTCTTTCCTTGGAGAACTCCCTGGAGGAGGAGGGGAGAAGGGGGGCATCACCCTAGTAATCTTGTCTTTACCACCCCAGCCACAATAGCTTTCTAATTGTTCTTGGGCTATGCCAAGGACATTCTTGCCTGCAAGCATTTGCATTGGCAGTTCCTATGGTTTAGAATATAATCAACACCTACAGAGGTCTTTGCTGATTTTTAAAAGAATTACATTTATCTATGTATCTATGCGTCTATGTATCTATGTATCTATCTATGTATCTATCTGTATGTGTATGTGTGTGGCAAGTAGGTGTCATGACCTGTGGACCAGAGGACAACCCAAGAGAGATGGTTCTCTTCTACAATAAGGGTCTTTGGTCATCGGACTTGGCAACAAGCATCTTTTCCCACAGAGTCATGTTGCTGGACTCCCAGCACTTGGGATGTAGAGGCAGTTGGATCTTTGTGAGTTTGAGGCCAAGTTGGTCTACAGAGTGAGTTACAGGACAGCCAGGGCTGTTACACAGAGAAACCCTGTCTTGAAAAGCTAAAACTAAAACTATAAAAAAATGACCAAAGGAACACAGCAGACTTTTTTTGGTGGTGGTAGGGATTGAGCCCTGAGCCATTGACATGCTAGAGGAGTGCTCAGACTTTAATTTTTTTAACTAAAAAATTTGAGGCAGGGTCTCACTAAGTTGTCCAGGATATCCTGAAATTTGAGATACTTCTGTCAGCCTCTCAGATAGCAGCGATTCCAGGCTTGTGTTGCCAAGCCCAGCTCAGATGTGGATTTTTGTAAGATGTCTAGGAATTTGGCAGCACAAAAGGGCAGGGTGGGGGATTGTAGGGGAGAATATCCAGGCTTCTCACCCACTTAGGACACCAAGCACAAGGTTGAGGACAAAGAAGGACCCAAAGATGACGAGGCTCACAAAGTACACCCAGGGTAACTCATACCCCATGGCATCCTGCATCTGGAGAGAGAGAGAGAGCATATTTTCCCCAATAGCATGAATACACGACAACCCGAGCTGGAAAGAAGGGCAGGTGAAGCCTCCAAGCTGTGTGAGGGCTTGTTCACCTCACCCAGTAGAGGACGTCTGTCCAACCTTCCATGGTAATACACTGGAACACAGTTAGCATGGCAAAGAAAAAATTGTCGAAGTTCGTGATGCCACCATTGGGCCCCGGCCAGCGCCCGCGGCACTCAGTCTGGTTCAGTGTGCATGAACGCCCAGAGCCAGAAGACGCACAAGGCGATGGGTCCTCCTCTGCCTCCATATCTGCAGGAAAATTGAACCCCGGGGCTATGAAACAAAGTCACACACTAGTTCCTGCCACTCTGCAGCACCATCCACATAGAAAGTTTGTTTTAGTGCCCCAGGTATTTTTTTTAATTTAAGATTTTAAAAAATGTTATCTTTTATCATTTTACATACCAATCTCGTTCCCACGCCCTCCCCTCCTCCTGCTCTCTCCACCTTCCCCCCACCCAACTCCATCCACTCCTCAGAGAGGGTAAGGCTTCCCATGGGGAGTCAATGAAGTCTGTGCCCCAGGCATTTTTAAAGCAAAAGTAATTCTTGGCTCCTCTGCTAGGGTCAAACCCCTAGAGGTGTCGATTTGAACCACTGGGAAACTGAGTCCTTCCAACATGGATCTGAAATTGTGAAGTGCAGACCCTGTATAGATCTTAAATAATAGTGAGGCATGAATCTGGGGGCAGGGTCTTGTGAGTAGTAGAGTCTCGAAAAGAGGGCAGAGAAAAGGCTTGGGCAGGGGTCTTCACAAATGCCTGAAGGCAAGTGAAGTTTGAATGCCTCTAGGCAGAATGCCGAGTGGGTGGAGTTTTGTGATACCTGCACAGCCATTATTGGGGGGGCGGTTGTATTCTGGGATTTAGGGCGGAGTCTTGAATACGTGGGTGGGGTTTGGCTATACAGAGGTAGAACCTGAGCCTAGAGACCTAGTCTTTCGAAACTGAGCCGGCTTTCTAGAAGCAAGAGGGGACCCGGAAGAGAGGGCAGGGGGTGTGTCCTGTTCTGTGAAGGGAGGGAGGGTGGCTGACCGGATCCCAGGAAGTAGCACGTCTTGTGCATGCGTCCGAGGAACAGCTCGAGTCCGATGATGGCGTAAATGATAATGACAAACAGCACCAGCAGGGCAATGTGCAGCAGCGGCACAAGCGCCTTCATGATAGAATTGAGCACTATGTGCAGGCCTGTGGCGGGGAGGGGCGGGCTCAGCGCATTCGCCTTCAGCCTGGAACCCCACCTCCAACTCGGGGGCGTATACACTTACTCGGGACCCCTGACACCAGCCTCAGTGGCCTTAGCACCCTAAATGCCCGCAGTGCCTTCACATCGAAGCCTCCCGGCTTTCCTCCAGTATGCGGGACATCGCCAGGCCGCCCGGGTCCTTGCTCCAGCAGCACGCTGAATAGCCTGATGGGGGAGCATGGGATAGGGAGGGGAGAGTCAGGCCTTTGGCTCCCTCCCCATCCCTCCTTTCTGTTAAAAAAAGCCCAAGTCCCTGTAATTGGAAACCAAATGGTTTTACATATGTTAACATTCCTAACTTTAGCTGCAGAATAGGGACTGTCTGAAGCAGTCGCTTCCCTGAGCCCCAGAATTCAGTGGATTGCTAACTATGGTGGGGTGTCCCTCCCCCTGCAGACGCACCCGACCACGACGATGATGAAGTCAAGTAGGTTCCAACCATTGCGAATGTAGGCGCTGGGATGGAGCACCAGCCCATAGGCCACGATCTTGAGCACTGTCTCCACGGTGAAAATTACCAGGAACACGTATTCTACTTGTTCCTGAGGGCGGAACGTGAAGGCCAGTACTTATCTGAGGGCAGGGTCAGACCCGGTGGGTGTGGGCGCAGGCTAAGGTTACTTTTGCCAGAACCAAGATGGAATAAGGAGGGTCCATGAGAGGTGGGGCCTGGCTGGGTGGCTTAAGCTGTGGCTCTAAGGGAAACTGCAGCCTGGCTGGGCATGGGGTAGGCCTCACCAAGTTGTGGTTAGCAGTATTGGAGTCGTCCTCAGGGAAAGGGATGTATACCCCCAGGGCCACGCAGTTGGCAAAGATGGTCAAGAGGATGAGAATATCAAAGGGTCTCAGGTGAACACAGTTAAGGACCCAGGAAGAGTAATGTTGAAACCCCCACATTCCCTTGGTGCCCTCTCCACCCAATGCTGACTCTAGGCAAGACCATACTACGTAGCCCAGGCTGTCTTTTAATTTTTAGTGTACCAAGAATCTTTTCCCCCTAATATTTGATCTTTGGTCCGAGGTAATCTCAGGCCACCTGCATTCCAGGCCTGACCTAATCCTTGACTCTTCATACCTTGGTGATCCTTATACCCTTGATTCTCTCAGGATACTTCCACTCCACAATGCTGATACAGGACCGACGAAGGGGATTGGTTAAGGTGAGACAGAAGAGTGCTCGAGGTGATCGCTGGGCACTGGCTACTGCCACAGTCTTGTGTTTGTTGTGCTGGGTCCTTCGTCTTGGGGTGCCCAGGCCTGATGCCCCACTGGTATCATCAGCTCCCACGGCTGGAGGCCCAGGACACAGCCCCCATTCAGGACCAGGGCCTGTCCCATTGGCTGGACTGGGCTCAGGAGTAGTGTCTGTGTGGAGAAAGAGTCAGGGAAGGGATAGCATAGGACAATCATAGTGACTTCTTGTCCAACCTGGTCCCTCTGTTTGAAGGAAGAAGAACGTGAAAAACTATGGAGAAGTGGAAGGTGCTTGGGTTATGGGTTGAGGGTTAAGAATCAATGTTGGAATTAAGTTTAGGGTGGTGTGAGTTTTGTTGAGGAATGAAGGTGAAAGTGTTTTCAAGCAAGGTAGGGCTTGGCTGGATGTTCACCATGCTGTGCACTTCAACTTAAGGTCAAATCGGAGTGGTGGATTTTGGGTCAGAGTGGGCTTAGCCTTAATCAATATAGGCAAGGATGGAGTTTGGTTGAGATTTTATTTAGGGTTGAAGCTGGGTATTTGAATGAGTTGGGCTTGAAATTAGGATCAAAGTGAGGGATAAATTTTGAGTAGAATTTTCATTTTTCATTGGGGTTCCATCACTCAGTTTCAAGAGTCTATGGTTTGGTTCAGCTTCTGAGAGGGGTAGTAGGTTGGCCTGGTTAAGATTCCCATCTTTGAAGGAAATAAGCTGTCTGATTTCAAATTCTTACTACTATTTAAAAGTTGTGTATTGCCTATAGTAAATTATGGGTATCTGTAAAATGGGGGTGATAAGAATGGTTGCCTGCATTATAAGGGTGTTGTGAGAAGTAAATTGAGCTCAGTATTCATAAGAATGCCTAGTATGTAGTATTCTTACTGTTTTGAAAGTGAGGAAATTGAAGTGAAACAGTAATTTGCTGGTGGCCAAATCAGGCATTTTAATTAAAGAACCTTCCTAGCTTACTACAACACCGCTGTATGGTCTGGCTCTGTATTCATTTGCATTTGTAAAAGGGCCTGTTTAACCTGGAGAGGTGGCTCTGTGGTTAAGAGCACATATGGCTCTTCCAGAGGATGGGGGTTTGGTTCCCAGCACCCACATGGCAGCTCCTAGTCTCCTGTAGCTCCAGTTCCAGGGGATCTGATGCCCTTTTCTCTGCTGGCATTGCTCACACATGACACTCATACATAAACTCAGGCACATACATATACTTGTAAAAATAAATTAATAACACTTTGAAAAGGGGTCTGTGCTGTTTCTGGACAGCCAGGGAAAAATCATTCAGTAACAGTAATGGTATCTAGAGGTTAGGTGACCTTCAAGTTCATGATAAAGTCTGTAGCCATTGTGAGGTTTGGAATCTAATGTCCCATGTGATGGAGGTAGGGGATTGTCTTCTAGTTAGGAGGGTTTAGATTAAGGTTCACAGTGAGGCTGGATTTGGAGTTTGAGGTTAACTGGGTGCTAAGGTCAGGATTGAGTCAGCTTTTCATTTGGGAACTAAGGCTATGAATAAGGTTGGGGGGCAATTGGGGATAGCATATGGGCTAGGTTGTGGTGCCTCTGAGATAAATAGCAAAGAAGCTGTATAAAGGGGTGGCTAGGACAGGAAGAGGGTGATGATACTCTATTTCCCCAGAGATTCTCCAGGAGTAGGATCCAGGTTGGCATCGGGTAGGTGAGAGGGTGAGGGTGGACCAGAGTCCAGGATGATTCTAAGGGTTTTCAGGGGTGGATGGCTGCTCTCACCTTTCCCGCCTTCAGATTCTGACATCCTCCTCTGGAGATGTAAGGTCCATCTGCACACAGTTCCCCCTCTTCTCCTCCAGCCTTAGAGAGATTAAGGTCACGGGGCGGGGAATAATAGTGTCAGTTGGGAGGGTGAACAGGGGAGCAAATGGGATGTTTATAAGCCAGAGATTGACAAATGAAAAGGCACTGGTTAAGTATTTACCAAATAGATACCTGCATTAAGCAGGCAGAAACTAAGATAAGAAAAAACGGTGTAATTTTCCAATAACAAAATTTTAAGTACATTGGACAAAACTAACATGTGTATTATTTCTCTGAAAAAAGAGTCACATGGTAAATATCGAAGGAATGTAAAATGGAGAAATATATAACATTTAGTAATGATGTAAAATTTCCACAGAGTGATTTGTTTGTGTTTGGCATTTTGCACTGCCTATGCGACGCCTTCTCTCTGGCCTCCCCGCCTTGCTGCCCCTGGGCACGCTCTGGTTGTGTTTGGCTGGTATTTATCTGAATAAAGATATCTTGAATTTACAAGCATTCTCCTTCATATACCGAACAAAATCTCAGCATATTTTTCTTTGAAATTGACATCTTTGATATACGAAGGGCCAAGAAAAGTCAAAACCTTTTTGGAAAAGAACAAGATGGGAGGACTTGCCATATCTGATATCAAGGCTCATTATAAGTCTACAGTAATTAAAAATAGAATACAGCCAGGGGTGGTGTGGTACAAGCTTTTAATTCCAGAACATGGGAGAAAGGAGTATTACCATTAAAATTTTGAGGCCAGCCTGGGCTACGGTGCAAGACTTTTTTTTTTGTCTCAAAACTAAACTAAGACAAGACAGCACAACAATAAAAAACAAAGTATAGTTCAGAAACTGAGTCATGCACGTGATGTGTGCATATGTGTGTGACTTATGACAAATGTTAGCACTACTGAGTGGTGGAGACAAAAGAAGGCTGTTCAATAAGTAATGGTTACATAGACATTTGCTGTGTCAATATTCTTTGGATTAGCTGGGTGTTGGTGGTGCACGCCTTTAATTTCGGGAGGCAGAGGCAGGCGGATCTCTGTGAGTTCGAGGCCAGCCTGGTCTCCAGAGCGAGTGCAGGATAGACTCCAAAGCTACACAGAGAAACCCTGTCTCTAAAAACAACAACAACAAAAAAATTCTTTGGATTGCACATGAATGTATAGCACATAAAATGGTCCATTTATTGATTGCATGAATGTAAGTACAACTGACAGATCCCCCTCTCTTCCTTTCTTTTGAGGTAGTCTCTCTGTGTAGCCCATCCTATGCTCCAACCAGGTTCTGGGATTACAGTGTTTTTCATTTCACCTGGTTTAGTAATTCCGTTTCTTTTTTCATCTATTGTGTGTGCCTGCCAGTGGTACCACTGCAATGTGTGGATGTCAGAGGACAATTTGTAGTAGTTCATTGTCTTTATCTTCCAGGTAGGTCCTAGGGATCTAACTCAGTTTGTCAGGGTTGGTAGCAAGAGGCTTTACGTGATGAACCATCTTACTGACCCAGTAATTATGATTGTTTATTTAAGATGTATTTATTATTTGTTTGTTTGTGAGTGTGTACAGTCATACTTGTGTCACAGTGCAGATGTGGAATTCAGACTCTATCGAGTCATTTCTAGCCTTCTTCCGTGTGGATCTCGGGGGGCAGAATTCAGATTGTGAAGTTTGGTAGCAGGAGCCCTTATCCTGAGCCACCTCCCCAGTAGTAGTAATTATGTCTTAATTCTAGGAAGTAGATATTATCAAAATTCTCATTTTATAGATGAGGAAAGCAAGCAAGACAAAGGGGGTATTGAATAATCATTTTGTAAACCTGTAAGCTTTTTTAACTTGGAAGATGAATGCGTCCTTAAATGAAGCTTTTCTCTGTCCTGTTCCTCAGATGCTAGCACAATTCCTTCTTCCCTTGAACGAGTCTACAGGATTTAGGTACAAGAACTACAGCTTCCAGCAGCCATTGCGTACACAGTTCTGAGTGTGTAAAACACACCCCGCCTCCAGGCATCCCGCCTGCGCAGCGCTCACTCTCAGAACTACACTTCCCAATCCTCCCTGCGCAGCACGTGATGCTCTGTCCTCCGCGGGCGCGGAGAGCAGTTGCTACAGCGTTGCTCCACTTTCTGTGATCCGATCCTGGACCCAGCCCCAGAGTTAGAACTGACTCCACCATGGAAGAGGCCGATCGAATCCTCATCCATTCCTTGCGCCAGGCGGGCACGTAAGTACGCAGCCCCCACTCTCCTCCAATTGATCACATCCGGGTCTCCAAAACCTAGGACCCCCCATTACCCGGGAACCTTAAAATCGAGACCTTAGCACTCAAGGGCCCCAAATTACAGGATCCTAAGCCCCTCTAGATCTTAACATCACGTGTCTCCCAAACCCTTTGACCTGGACATTTGGTAAGCCCAGAGGACTCAGACACCTTACAAGTCTGGAATCTTAGGAACCCAGACCTGAAATGTATGGTCTGGACACTAATAATACACTGGGACCCTGCTATGTAGAGGCTGTTAAGACACCTGCACTCTGAGATCCAGGAAATTTACAACACAGGACTCAAACTCAGAATCTCCAGAATCCTGAGATTGGATACTTGAGGATCTTCAGACTTTAGCTTTTGAAGCACTCAGGGCTTTTCAAAACACCAGGGCCCCAAATTCTGGCAGTATCAGCAGTTGGTAACACTAACACACTTCGGGCTGTGGTGGCACACACCTTTAATCCCGGGACTTGGGAGGCAAAGGCAGTCTGATCTCTGAGTTTTGAGGCCAGCCTGTTCTACAGAGTGAGTTCCAGGACAGTCGGGGCTGGTACACAGATAAACCCTGTCTTGAAAACTCAAAACAACAATAAAACCATTGATACACAAGGACTACTTCATTTGAGGACCCTAAAAGTCCTGGATGCCAACATTTAGGGTGCCTGATTTTTGTTTCTATTCAGGGACTCTGGCATTTGAGACTTCTGAAAACCAAACCTCGTACTGTGTAGTTTCTTCAAACACTAGTAGATCTAGGAGGCCTTGCCATGCAAAGAACACAATGTCTTGGGATCCAGAAATATGGAGACCATGCCACTTGGAGCATTTTCACTTTTGCAGATCCCAGAGGTTTGAAACTTTGAAGAGCAGGAGAGTTTGAGACTTTTCTGAACTCAGGTCATTTGTGTTCACCGAGGCCTTAGGACCAAGTAGAAGTCATATAGTCACTAACACCCAGGGTCTGTTGAAGTCTAGGTTCTTCCCTGCCCCACCCCCACCCGGGTTCTAGTGCTTCCTTCTCTAGAAGAGTATTTCCCCCCTAACTACACCTCCTCAAGCCTATGGCTTTTGTCTTTAGGGCAGTTCCTCCAGAAGTGCAGACTCTGCGAGCTTTCACCACTGAGCTGGTCGTAGAGGCTGTGGTCCGATGCCTTCGAGTGATCAGTCCTACTGTGGGCTCTAGCCTCAGTCACTTGCTGCCACCAGCCATGTCTGCCCGGTTCCGCCTGGCTATGAGCCTGGCTCAGGCCTGCATGGTGAGTGCCCTCCTCCTAGTATGCATACTGTCTTCCTTCCCTTTTCACAGTCACCAACTTCTTTTTTTTTTTTTTTTGGTTTTTCGAGACAGGGTTTCTCTGTGTAGCTTTGGAGCCTATCCTGGCACTCGCTCTGGAGACTAGGCTGGCCTTGAACTCACAGAGATCCGCCTGCCTCTGCCTCCCGAGTGCTGGGATTAAAGGCGTGCACCACCAACGCCCGGCCCTAGTCACCAAGATCTTTGACACTTTGGCCTTCCTCTCTGTCCCTCTTTGTGGGTTAACATTCGTGAATGGTTAAAGCGGCTGCCTCTGTAGCCAAGCTGCAGGACTAGTTCTGACTCTACCTAGCTCTGCTCATACTTGCTTTATGACTGTTCCATGCCTGTTTCCTTATCTGTGAAATGGAGATGATAAAACTAAGGTTGTGTGGAGTAAATGAGCTGATACAGTTTACACTTGGACTAACTTTAGCACCAGGCATCCCACGGCATCAAGATTTCACCCCAGTGTCACATAGTAGCCATTTCCCAACTCATTAGGGCTGAAGAAAGACCTCCATTGAGTTATATACTCCTAAACAAAGTTCTGACTAGCTCTGCCCAGATCACATGGGCATCCTGTAGCCGCTGTTTCATCCTGGGGAAGGGATGATTACCTAGAGAAAGGTGTCCAGTTTAAAAGGAAACATTGTTTGTTACATTGTATTATGCCTCTCATAGTTGCGAAACACTGCTTCGTGAGATCAAATAAAGTGCTTCTTCAATGAAGCACCCTTCCGCTCCCCGTCAGAGAGGTGTCCAGTTACTGTAATCAAGAGCTAAGAGTTCTTCCTTTTCTTGTAACTCACCGTCTTTGTGACTTTGGGCCGGCCTTTTAACCTTTTTGCTCCTCAGTTTCTGTCTGTGTATACTGAGTGTGAAAGCTAAACTGAGTTACCGTGTAACCCAAGTTTTTTTTTTGTTTGTTTGTTTTGTTTTGTTTTTCGAGACAGGGTTTCTCTGTGTAGCTTTGGAGCCTATCCTGGCACTCACTCTGGAGACCAGGCTGGCCTCGAACTCACAGAGATCCACCTGCCTCTGCCTCCTGAGTGCTGGGATTAAAGGCTTGCGCCACCAACACCCAGCATAGGTTTTTTTTTTTTTTCCGTGTAGCTCAGTTTTAAGAGTGTGTGCTTTACATGTATGAGGTCCTGGATTCAAAAAGCAAAAGCTAAGTTATTATAGGAACAGCTCGTAGCTTAATCTGGCTGCATGTATTCCAGAAGCCTGTGGCTGTGGAGTGACTGTAGACAATTCCAGCATACTCAGTAAGTTGCTAAGGCTACGGTAGCAGGTGAGTAGAGTATCTAGTGAAAACTTCCTTGTAGACCAAAGGGGACAGGGTCATCACAGCTGTTTGCCTTGGACCAGTGTTTGTGCAGTTTGGGTCTGAGCGGTACCCCTGTTGGCCCTGCCTAGCTAGCTTATTACTCTTAAATTCACCTAGCTGTCAGGAGGTCTCATATTCTTCTGTCTAGGGCTCTTGGTGGCCTCATGAAGTGATCAGTCTGCTCCTGTTCCAGGCCATGTTTTAGAAGATGGCCTCCTAACCGGGAGCACACCTTTAATCCCAGCACTCGGGAGGCAGAGGCAGGCAGATCTCTGTGAGTTTGAGACCAGCCTGGTCTACAAGAGCTAGTCCCAGGATATCCTCCAAAGCCACAGGGAAACCCTGTCTCGGAAAAAAAAAAAGAAGATGGCCTCCTAAGAGAGAAGTTATGCCTTCTGTTGGGCATGGAGTGTGCTCAGTGGGAAGCACCCAGGTGGTGGGGTGAGGCTTTCTCTGATGTTTCCTACTCAGTGCTGTCTGCCTGTGGATATTGTGGCTCATGTTAATTTCAGTGTGGGGCAGAGAACCTGGTGGTCAAGGGATACATGTGATTGTGTAGCTCAGCAGCCAAGGTTTGCTAGCAGCAATCAGAAAAGGTGTCTAATTCAGCATTGCGTGTTCTGGTGTCTTCCTTTCTATGTACCTTGCTTCTGGTATCATTCCTGTTCCTAAACCACCTCTGTGTTTTGGCATGTGTCACTGTATATGGCTGCTTAGTCAGTGTTCTGTTGCTTTGAAGAGACACCACAACCACAGCAACTGTTATAGAGAAAAGCATTTAATTGGGTCTAGCTAACAGTTTCAGAGGGTTAGTCCATTGTCATCATGGCAGAGAGCATGGTGGTGCAGAGGCAGATGTGGTAGCTGAGAATTCTACATGTGGATCCTAAGGCAGCAGGAAGAGAGGGACTCTGGGCTTGGTTGGCATGAACTTCTGGAACCTCAAAGCCCACCCCCAGTGACACATTTTCTCTAACAAGACCACACCTCCTAATCCTTTCAAATGGTATCACTCCCTGGAGACCAAGTATTCACATCTATGAACCTATGGGGCTATTCTTATTCAAACTACCGCAGCGGCCCGCTTCTGGAATGAGTTTCCGTATCAGTCACAACTCTTAGATCATAGATGTCAGATAAGAAAACTCTAAGTAATGTAGCATAGAAGCCAGTTGTTTTACACTTGTGTGACCATGATCCTCTACTACTGTAGGGGAAGCTGTAGCCACGCCTTCTTAGGGGCTGGCTACAAGAGTACCTGAGGGCTTGTGAGGGCGTGGTCAGAGTGAGTAGGGGGACTGCGTTTTCGGTTTCGGTTTCTCTTTGCTTCTTGCTGTACAGACTACCACCGGCTGGCTGGTTCGCTCTGTAAGTAAGGCTTTTCCTTATTAAATACCCTTATATTTCTACCTGACTCCGTATTGGTAATTTCTTACTATATACTACAGTTTCTGTTGTGACAGAATACATGAATACATACCACAATGATGATTTTCGAGTCAGTGCTCTGTAGGCACTGTGGTAACATGCTGACCACACCATGTGGATGCTGGAAATGGAACCCAGGTCCTTTGGAAGAGCAGCCATTGCTCCTAACCACCGAACTATCTCTCTAGCCCTTGTACATTTTTTTTCTTACATGACAAAAGTGATGTACAGACAAGTGCTGGGCTGAGGTCACACGGATAGTAAGAAGCAGAGCTTGGGTTTGAGTCCAGGGAGTTTGCTTTCAGGGTCTGTATGTCTTTGAACCTATCTGTAACTCTTGAGTCCTTTCTTTCTGAGCTGTGATCTTTTTGCCTATTGTTGTTGTTGTTGATGATGATGATGATGGTAGTGGTGATAATTATTTTGTTGGTGCTAGGGATGGAACCCAGGATCTTGGTCATGTAAAGCAAACACTCTGAACCACATCCCCAGTTCTGTTTATTTTTAGGCACTACATATATATATACTTATATACTAAGTATAAGTATATATATATATACTACATATATATATATACTTATATACTTATATCCAAGTATATACTTATATACTTAGATAGGCTCACGACTTTCTTCTCAAAGAGTCTTGGTATTATTTGGCTGTCCTGGAACTCGCTCTGTAGACCAGGCTGGCCTCAAAGTCACAGAGATCCTCCTGCCTCTGCCTCCTGAGTGCTGGGATTAAAGGCGTGTACCACCACTGGTGGCCAGCATACTAAGCTTTAATTTCTTTTCTTGATCTTGTAATACTGACTATCATGGCTTTGTGGCTATCACTGGGGCCTGGATACCTTGGTAATGTAGGGGGAAAGTGAGGGGGTGATGGCAGGTAAAAGAGTCAGAGCAGGGACTGGAGAGATGGCTCAGAGGTTAAGAGCACTGACTGCTCTTCCAGAGGTCCAGAGTTCAATTCCCAGCAACCACATGGTGGCTCACAACCATCCGTTATGAGATCTGGTGCCCTCTTCTGGTGCGCAGATAAGCATGGAAGCAGAATGTTGTATACATAATAAATAAAATAAAATCTTAAAAAAAAAGAGTCAGAGCAGGTGTGGTAGTCCCAGGGTCCCCAGAGCAGGAGGCTCCTCCCTGCTTGGCAAATGGGGGCCTGCCTTCTTACCCTCAGTATCATTATCTGGTTATACTTGCTAACCCCTAGGACCTGGGCTATCCTTTGGAGCTTGGCTATCAGAACTTCCTCTATCCCAGTGAGCCTGACCTCCGAGACCTGCTTCTCTTCCTGGCTGAGCGGCTACCCACCGATGCCTCTGAGGATGCAGACCAGCCTGCAGGTAAGGAGTCCTGCAGGACTGGGGAAACGGACTGTACTCCCAGGGTGATAAGGGCTGACAGAGGTGGCAGGAAGAGTAGGGGGCAGGATGTATCTTCAGGAGACTTGGCTGGATCCAAGGTCAAAGAGCAGATGGATGCAAGACAAGTAGCACGAGGCTAGGAAATGGGTTCCCCAATTTGCCTCCTGTACCTCTGATCCTCACTCACTCCACTCTTATCATGTGGGTATTCTTCAAATGTGCCAGGCACAGTCTAGCCTCAGGGTGTTTGGGTCCCTGGATTATTCTTCCCTCAGATCTCTTCATAGTCACCTCCCTACCATCTGAGTCCAACCCATGTGGCGCATGCTGCAAAAGATAGGTACAAAGGCCAACCAATGCAAAACTGTAAACCTGCTGAAAATGTTAGGAGTTTTTTGGTGTGACTCAATTGTGCTGTTCTTGAGCATGAACTTTGTAGGTGATAGCATCATGTCAGAATGTCAAAAGGTTAAATTCATCCTCAAGTCTCTGTGGCTTCTGCTCTCTTACCTCAGCAAGGCCTTTCTCTGGCTGCTCTTTGGAACATTCCACCCCCTTTTAGCAATCCTTCTCTCTCCTGCTTAGAATAGATGGTCCTAATGGTCCTATTCATGAAGTTTCTTTTCTGTTATCTTGCTGATTCCATGAAGATGGGGACCATATCACTCCTCCTACCCCCCAAGTGATGTTTAACCTGGTAACTGGTACCTACCTAGTTTAAGCTCAGTAGCTGTTGAATGTTAGTTGAATCCATCTGCATCTGGAGATGAGGGATCAGGTGCTATGGCTGGCTTCCCAGTATTTTCAGATTTGTGGCATGTCACTCCTTCCCTACCTGCCACCCCTCACCCTGTAGGTGACTCGGCTATTTTCCTTCGGGCCATTGGGAGCCAAATCCGGGACCAGCTGGCCGTGCCCTGGGTCCCACCTCTCCTTCGAACTCCCAAGCTGCAGTACCTCCAGGTGGGATCCCCACCTCCTATCCATCTGGACTTGTCCTCTCCTTGCCTTTGTCCTCATTTATTTCTCAGGTTGTTGCCCCCCACCCACCCCTGTCAATAGTGCCTCATTCTGGAGGCTGACTCTGCTCTCTCCACAGGGCTCAGCCCTCCAGCAGTCATTCCACTCCACCAGGTTGGTTCTGCCAGAACTCAGTTCCAAAGGAGGTGAGGCTGCAGTTGTGTGGATCTAAGTGAGGAGGGGAAAAAGGAGTATGAGCATTGGTGGATGTGGGGAGAGGGGCAGCTGGCTGACACTGTTTCTGCCTTCAGAGCCATGGGAGTTCCAGGCAAGTCCCCTGCTGCTACCAGCCCCTACACAGGTGCCCCAGCTTGTGCGGAGAGCAGCCTCACTCCTCGAACATCATGCCATCCAGCTCTGCCAGCATGTGAGCAGGGATTGCCCGGGAGATGAAGACCGGGTGTGCTGGGCACACCGTCTCCCATCCCAGGTACCACCAGTGTTCAGTTCTTCTCCTAAGACTTCTGGTCCTGTTAGTTCCCTGCATCTCATTGCCCCACTCTGGCCCTCTCTTCATTGCTTCTTCTCTGTGTATTGCCTGCTTCCATGCCTGATGGAATGGATAAGAAGGACGGAACCTGCAGCACGTCCTTCCCCTTTGCCTGCTTTCCTGTTGTGAAAAGGGGATTGTGGGGTAATGATCCTGCATGAGTTTTCCCTCGGACAGCTTGGAGTATTCCCTGTGGGGACTGGGTATGTCCCTGAGCTCTGTCTTTGTCTCTGCATTTGTCAGTGATCTTCATGCTTTCTGCCTCTAGACGTCTACACCATCTCCTCCTGTTACTGTCTTTCTTATTCTGTAGTTTTCCTGCCCCTCTTTCTTAACCTTTCTGTCTCCCTATTTGTATACCGCATCTTTCTGTTCACTTTCACCTTTCCCTTCTTGCCCTCTGCTACCTCTTCATCTTCTCTCTCCACCTCTGTCCACCTTTTTATCTGGCCCATATCTGCTTCTCCACTTGTCTCCTCTCCCTGTCTTCTCTTTGTCCGTTTCTGGTTCTGTCTCTTTCCATTTCTCCCTGCCACTCTGGTTGCCATTTGCTTGTTCTTTCTCTCCCTGTCCCCTCTCTGGTTTTTAGGGGTGATCTGAGACAGAGTCTCACTACATAGCCCAAGCTGGCATCACAGTTTACAATCACTTTGTGTCTGCATCCTAAGTGCTAGGACTACAAGCATGTATCACCACACCCAGATACTTGCTTAAATTCACAGGAATTTTGTTGTTTTTAAAGACAGGCACAGAGATCCGCCTGCCTCTGCCTCCCAAGTGCTGGGATTAAAGGTGCCACCAACACCCTGCCCACAGGAATTTTGAAGTACAAACATAGATTATTCTGATTCCTGTCTTCTAGTCTTCTATTTGCTTTTAAGTTTAGCCTCCAGTATTTTAGAGCAAATCTCAGAGCTTGGGAGGTAGCTCCACAGTAGAACACTTGCCTAGCATGCACAAGATGTTCAGGATCAAATCCTAGCCAACTCAGACTGTCACATATTTTCAACTGTTAAGTAGTCAAGATGACGTGTCATTACTCACAAGGACATTCTGATGTAACCATTGTGCTATTTTCATACTGAATGAAATTAATGATTTTTTTGTACCCTTCAACACTGAATCAGTCTTTGTTCTCTCCTTTACTTATTATCTTCCTTGGTCCCAAACTCTCAACCTCTTTTGCCTCGTACTCTTCATTCTGTGTCATTGCTGCCCATCATCCTTTCTGTCTCCTGATCTGAAAGCCCCAGGCTCACTTTTCTCTCTGCTCACATTCTTCTTCAGGGCGAGGAGTGGAGAGAAACGTAGCTGTCGAGAAAGGTTCTCTCTGTCCTTGGGGAGCTCGTGGCCAATGGGGCAGGGAGCTGCCTTGGGGGGAAGGCAGGGTCCTAGGGACTATCAGGCTCTCATGCCTTCCTCTTCTCCTGTGTGTTCTTCCTAGGAGGATTCCCGGGCTGCACAGCAACGACTGCACAAGCATCTGGCTGAACATCTTCGTCAAAGCTGGGGCCCACTTGGAGCCTCGACGCAAGTCCGAGACCTAGGAGAGATGCTCCAGCCCTGGGGTGTTAGAAATAAGACTAGCACCCCCAAAGGCTCCCGCTTCACCCATTCAGAGAAGTTTACCTTCCAACTGGTGGGTAGGCCAGTGTGGACAGGGAGTGTGCTGATGGCTGACTTGAGGATTGCTTTATGTATTAACACTACTGTATTCCATACAGGTTCCCTGTGTTCACTGGGTAGGCCCTCTCCAACTGGGAGAGAGTGCCCAGAGGGCTCCCCTAGCTTCTTGGGACTTGAGTGGAGAAAGGGCTGATAGGTGGGACTTGAGTAAGGGAGTATGCAGTGCTCCCAGCACAAATCTCATCTTTCCTTGGGCTTTTCTTTAGTAAACATGTTTCCTTTGGGAACATCTTTTATCCTTGGACACCCATCCAGAGGAACTCCTGCCTTTCTCGTGGACGTTTTGGCCAGTGTGGTTATAGGGTTGGGATGGTCACTGGGTTGGGGTGGTCACAGGGTCAGGTGGTTATAGGGTTGGGGTGGTCAGGGTTAGCCTCAGAGAAGTTTCCTTGTAGTCAGTCACTCTAATCTGTACTTACAGATGGTATTTTACTCTCTCCTGTAGTCAGAGTTTGAAAACTGTCAGTAGTTGAGTGGACATGGGTATAGTACTTGGGGGTGCTTTGGGGTTTGAGGTTGGGGTGTGAAGGATAGGACCTTGTGTGACTGACAACCAGGTTGCTGCTTCTACCCATAGGAGCCCCAGGCCCAGGCTACCCAGATACCAGATGTACCAGTCACCCTCCAGAAGCCTGAACAGGTAAGGAGACTGAGGGAGAGAGAGTGGGGGGAAGGAGAGGGAGAGGGAGAGGGAGAGGGAGAGACAGTCAGTCAGTCCATCAGTCAGGTCAGCTAGGCTATTGCCTGTCTTCTGGACTTGGTAGCTCTACCTAGACTGGCCTGTGCTTCCCAGGACACACGGGCAGCTCAAGAGCAGGAGTTAGAGTCCCTTCGGGAGCAGCTGTCGAGTGTGAACCACAGCATTGAAGTGGTTGAAGCTGACATGAAGACCCTGGGAATCAACCTTATGCAGGTGAGGGGCTGGGAGAGAGACTTGGGTTGGATCAGGTCAAAACTAGGGCCTTGAGAGATAAGCCATAGAGGTCTATAGATGCCAGGCTTGTTGATGGAGGATACTAGGGACCTCTGATATTTTGAAGGTTCAAGAGAACTTGTGAGGCAAAGAAAGATGTTGGCTTGATGGCTTGGTGGACCTATAGGGGTTAGAGGTACATTTGGGCATCAGTCAGAATTTGTAGGGGGACATAGCAGCTATGGACATCAGTGGAGCAAGATGGGTCTGTATGGGTGGGCCTTGCAGGGTTACTCAGGGCTTTTGGCTGTCAGTATGGAGCTGAAGATCCAGTAGCCATGGAGTGATCTGGGAGGCCTTGAGCTGGGCCAGGGCCATAATGGGCTCACTAGGATTGTGAGCTGTGTATATGACTGGGAGCTTGGCTGTGAGTGTACCAGGTGGAAACAGAGTGTCGACAAAGTGAACTCAGTGTGGCTGAGCAGGAGCAGGCCCTACGCTTGAAGAGCAGGGCAGTGGAATTGCTGCCTGATGGGGCTGCCAACCTTGCCAAGCTGCAGGTAGGCTGGGATCGGGGTTGGGCCAAGATGGGTGGGGTGGAAGGATCCAGCCTGTTTTGACATATTCCCCTGACTCTTGCCAGCTTGTGGTGGAGAGTAGTGCCCAGCGGGTCATTCATCTAGCAAGTCAGTGGGAGAAACATCGGGTCCCGCTTCTTGCCGAGTACCGCCACCTCCGAAAACTCCAGGACTGCAGGGAGGTAGGTGGCGGAGTCCTGGGCTGTGAGTGTAGTATAGCCTCCACTGGGGGCTGTCTCTGAGCTCTGCTCACTGCCTTCTGTCTATGGGTTCCTGGCAGCTGGAATCATCTCGACGGCTGGCAGAAATCCAGGAGCTGCACCAGAGTGTTCGAGCAGCTGCGGAAGAGGCTCGCAGGAAGGAGGAAGTCTATAAGCAGCTGGTAATGCCAATTTTAGGACCCTGGGTTGTAATGGTGGGTGGGGTATGGGGCTTGGGCTTATGCCTGCCATGCTTTTGTCTAGGTGTCAGAGCTGGAGACTCTGCCAAAAGATGTGTCCCGGCTGGCCTACACCCAGCGCATTCTGGAGATTGTGGGCAACATCCGGAAGCAGAAGGAAGAGATCACTAAGGTGTGCCACTGTGGCTCTGATGAATGGATCATGTGGGCAGATAGACACAGGGTAGTTACCTAGGTACTTTATGGTCTCATAGAGCTGCTCAGGCACACTCCAACATATAATAGACACATACAGTCTATCCCAGCCACCCCAACACAGTGACATAGGCCCTGACTGGATGTAAGTGCAGGCACGTGAGTGCCATCACTGGCCAGCCACCATGCCTCAGACATGATGGCTTCCTTGGTTTCTGCCAGATCTTGTCGGACACAAAGGAACTTCAGAAGGAAATCAACTCTCTCTCTGGGAAGCTGGACCGGACATTTGCAGTGACTGATGAACTCGTGTTCAAGGTATAGAGTGGACTGGCCTGGAGGAGGGTGGGGGTGGAACTGGGTTGTTGCCTGTTGGCTTGGATCTAGCTTTGTTCTGTGGAAGGTGAAGGCAGAGTGGTAGTAAAGGGCGGCTCTGTAGGGGAAAGGAGTAGTGGAAACAGTGGGGATGGCTTGCTGATATGTTTGCTGTCCTTTCTGTCTTTTCAGGACGCTAAGAAGGATGATGCTGTTCGGAAAGCTTACAAATATCTAGCTGCCCTGCATGAGGTGAGGGAGCCATGGGCCTGGTGGGCTGGCAGTAGAGGGCTAGCACAGGTGCAAGCCTTATATTCTTGTTGTTTCCAGAATTGCAGCCAGCTCATCCAGACCATTGAGGACACGGGCACCATCATGAGGGAAATTCGAGACCTGGAGGAGCAGGTGAGATCTGGGAATGGGCACGGGAATGGAGGCAGGCCGACGGATAGCTCCTTGTTTTACATTGAGAGTCTGTGAAACCAGGCATCTTCCAGCTCAGCCTTAGTGCCTGCTGTGCCCAGGACCTGGAACTAGTCTACTCTGAGCCCTGGCTGCTAGCTTGAGGCTTCTCATGCCTGCCTCCCAGAGCCCATGGCAAAAGCGATGGCTTTAGGTGGAGAGAAGGCCCTCACAGCCTGGTGATGGGAAGGGACAGGCCACTATTACAGGGATGGGAGGAGCAGAGAGCAGTGCAGTAGAGGGGTGGTCAGCAGGGGATGAAAATGAGCCCTGCATGCTGAAGATGTGTATATCATGTTGTCTTAGATTGAGACAGAGATGGGCAAGAAGACTCTGAGCAACCTGGAGAAGATCTGTGAGGACTACCGAGCCCTTCGCCAGGAGAATGCTGGCCTCTTGGGCCGGGTCCGGGAGGCCTAGAGCCCCGATGGAAGTCTCCTAGCTACAGGCAGGAATTTGGGGGTGCTGGAGACAGTGCCTAAACACTTGTTCTAGCACTTCCTTGTGTTTGCCCCCCTCCCCCTTTATCCTGCTGGGATTTTAATCCCGGATGCCTGCTTATCTGGTCCCATGTTTGATCAGGGTGAATATCTAGCTTGGCCACAGTTTATTGAATGGGCACTGGGGACCAAGGCGTCTTGGATCCCAAATAAAAGAGAAGTTCTTCTATGGTCCACGCTGAGGCATGGATTGGGGCTTGGGGGTAGGGGACTGGGGTCAGTGGCAAGTGAGACACAGGCTACATTTTTGGTGAGTCAGTGTGTATCCATGGAACTCAGGAGATAACAGGGGAGGGAGCTGTATGTGTGTGCATGTGTGAGTTCTGACAAGCTGTGTCTGACTGTTGCTATTTTGGGGCATAGCATGAGACTGGGTATGACCAGTTATGCCCGGATGGTTTCCTGGGATGCAATCCTGAAGGTTCTAGTGCTGCTGTTGTGCAAGGATCTGTACGTATACGCATGTGTGATACTGCCCATGGTTCCAGATGTTGTGGGCGAGTGCTTTGGTATGAGTCAGTAGGACTGCAGTCACGTGAGACTGCAGGGCAATGTAACTTTGAGGGCAGATGAATGTACAAGGCAGGCTCTTTGTGTCATAGGGTTTGGGTTGAGTCCAAGGGACAGGCTTATGACTGTATGTCTGTGTCATTTTCCCGCTTGGGAGTGGCCAAGGCAGGCTTTAAGTATAGCTGGGTGTGAGGGCTGTTGGCTGGAAAGCCCATCTTGGGAATAGGTTAGGGGCTGGGCTGGGATTGATGTCCCTCAGCCTCAAGGCAGAAGTTATGATCCAGGAGGGCAGCTAGATAGGTAGCAGAGGCCCTGACAGGCAAGACAGTGGAAACATCATTGCCTGGGCTCTATAGATATGTCCAGGACTTGCCTCCTTGCTTCCACAGCCTCCGTTTCATGTTTTGGCCCCTGTCCATCTTTTTTTTTCTTGGTTTTACGGTCAAGGGCAAGGGTTGGAGCACTTGCTGGGGCGTTGGCTCCTCTTCTTGCGAAACTCAAACTCATCTACGGTCCACACTGCTCCCTTCTCACTCTCCACTCGCACAAAGCATTTGTGCAAGCTCAGGTTGTGGCGGATGGCATTCTGTGGAAGGAGGATCAGGACCCCAGGCAGGGATGGGGTGGATAGTCATCCAGTGAGTTCAGCAGGCCTCAGCACTGATCTGCCCTTCTCCCACAGGTCCAGCCCAAGGTTAACCACCTTTGGAGCCATCCCAGCCCCTACAGAGGTACTTTACCTTCCAGGTGGCCGGGTGGTTTCTGAAGTAGGCGAACATGCGTGTAAACCAATGGTAGATTTCATTGAGTGTCCTCTGCTTCTCTGGAGCTTCCAGGATGGCCTGGAAGTTGGAGTCAGGTGGAGTGAGCATGTTTCCTCAGAATTACGCTCAAGGGGGAGTCTACTCTAAGCTCTCTGCCTGTGATAGGTGTGTAGTTGTGTGGGTCAAGGGAGGGGAAGGAGAGAATGGGGTGAGGCCTGGGGGCAAGGATGAAGTTAGTAGTCAGGTGGACAATGGAAAGGGTGTCACAATTTGGCTTGCACTAGCCTGCCTTGTGGTAGTAGTTTAGGTTCAGGGACAGATCTGGGGTGAAACTATCAAGAAGGATCACATCTCTGGGCTCCTCAGAGCTGAGGTTTATTTATTTATTTATTTATCTATTTATTTATTTATTTATTTATTTTTGGTTTTTTGAGACAGGGTTTCTCTGTGTAGCTTTGGAGCCTATCCTGGCACTCGCTCTGGAGACCAGGCTGGCCTCAAACTCACAGAGATCCTCCTGCCTCTGCCTCCCGAGTGCTGGGAATAAAGGCGTGTACCACCAATGCCTGGCCAGAGCTAAGGTTTATTAATGCAGGGTGCCACTCTTGGTGCAGAGGGATGTAGCAGTGTAGGAGGCAAGCACCCCCACCCCCAGCTGACAGGCCCTGCTTACCCATCGGATGAGGGTGGCATAAGTGAAAGGGGGCCTCATGTTATGGAACTTGAAGTAGTCCATGTTGTGGAAGAACTCTGCAGAGGGTTGGGATAGATCAGGCCCCATGACCTCCTCACACCCTGTCCCACCTTTGTCTCCACTGTAAGTCTAAGGCCTGAAATCCTACAATTAGCACCAAGGGAGGGGGGTGGGTGCCGTGATCACGCAGAGGTACTGTTTATGGAGTACTTGCCATAAGCTGACTCTTCTTGCACCACTCTTGCCAAAATAGCTCTCCCCAAATTAAAGACAGGTAACTTGCACATCAAAAGCATATAAGCAATTCAAGTGGCGCAGCCAGTATGACACCAAAGAGTTGTGGTTCCTGGTAAATCCACAACCCGAACCTGGCAGGTGGGAGTGGCTTGGTGAGCTTGGATGAATCCACCTGATTCCCCTTGAGGTGGGGAAGAAGGGAGGTTCTTTGGAATTCTTTAGCTAGGTCCGTCCCTCATGGTGACCAAACAAACTGGCAGGTACCAAGTGGGTGAGGCATGGCTTCAGTCCCCAAAACACACAGGGCTGGAGCTTGTAGGCCTAATAAACTCAGATGCAGTTTCCTCCCAACTTTTGGTGGGGGTGTGAGGGGAATGGGGAGCTCCTTTGTACCCCTGGCACCAGTCAGTATTAGGAGTTTGGGATCATTGGATGGGGTGCAGACTACACTGACCTGGAAAGGTGCTGTTTCCATGGCTTCCCCAGAGGTGCCTCCGCACGGCAAACAGGCTGTCCGAAGCCTCCCGGGGACTAGACCAGGCTGGGAGAACGCTGCCCTGTGTGCTGGTGGCTACAATGCAGCAAGAGCTCTTGTCCATGGAGGCCTGGGCGGATTTGGGAGAGAATGGTGATTGAGAGCCTTAAGCTTTTCATTTTACTATATCCTTTCTAAAATTATTTTGTATTTTTATTATTAATTAAATGTGATTTTGTACAAATTTGCACATGTGTGCAATACATACAGACCACTTTCACCCTGCTTCCTCCCTCTCCTGCTTACCTGTTTCCTTCCCACAAATCAGTCTCATATTCATGTTTATTTTGTTTTCAAATTTTATTATTATTATTATTATTATTATTATTATTATTATTGTTATTATTATTATTATTAATGGGGGTCTAACTATGTACTCCTGGCTGGCGTGGAACTTCTAGAAACTTACCTGTCTCTTCCTCCTGAATGTACCACCATGCTTTGTCTGTTCATTTTAGTTTTGTCTTAATTTTTTTTCTGAGACAGTTTCACAATATATTTCTGGCTGGCCTTATACCTTCCATCCTTCTAGCTCTATTCTGGAGTTCTTGGATTATGAGTGTGTGCCACCACATGTATTTTTATTTTATATATATTTTTTGAGACAGGGTCTATCTGTGTAGACCACTGTGTAGACCAGACCAGGCTGGCCTTGAACTCACAGAGATCTGCCTGCTTTGCCTCCCAAGTGCTGGGATTAAAGGCGTGTGCTACCACAGTGGCTTTCCATTTTACTTTTAAAGATGTTTGCTTGCTTGCTTATCTATCTGTCTGTCTGTCTGTCTATCTGTCTGTCTATCTATCTATCTATCTATCTATCTATCTATCTATCTATCTATCTATCTGTCTATCTATGTATGTATGCAGGGTCTCACTTTGTAGTATGGGCTAATCTGCAATTTACTATGTAGCACAGGATGACTTCAGACTTGGAGCATACTTGCTGTATCAACCTCCCAAGTGCTGAGATGACTTCCTAAGTCACCACTCAGTTTCCATTTTATTTTTATTTAAAAAAATTGTTTTTCTGAGACAGGGTCTCATGTAGCCCATTCTGGCCATGACCTTGAACTCCACCTCTGGAATGCTTGGATTATAGGTATGAGTTATACTCAGTTTCCATTCTATTTCTATTTTAAATGAACAAGAATGTATGGGCATTTTTCCTGCATGCATGTCTGTGCGCCATGTGTGTGCCTGGTGCCTGTGAAGGTCAGAAAATTGCACTGGATCCACTAGAACTGGAGTTAGAACAGTTGTGAGCTGCCATGTAGATGCTGGGAATCAAACTCTGGTCCCCTGGAAGAGCAACAAATTCTCTTAATCCCTTATCCATCTCTCCAGTTCCCCAACCTCACTTTATTTTGAAATTTGCATTTATTTATTTGGTTATATTTATATGTCACTTGTATATATGTATGATGTGTTATACACATACATGCTTGTGTGTGTGTAAGTGCTGGTGCATGTGTAGAGATCAGAGGATAATCTTGGGTGTTAATCCTAACCTTTCACCTTGTTTGAGACAGGGTCTTTTGTTGTATGCCTCTGCTTATGCTAGGCTAGCCGGTCTTTGAGCTTTGAGTTTGAGGAAATTCTGTGTTTTTAGACAGGTGTCACTATGTAGACCACTCTGGCCTGAATTTATAGAGATCTGACTGCCTCTGTCTCCTGGGTGCTGGGATTAAAGGCCTGTGCTACCATGCACAGCATTTTGGGTAATTCTGTCTCTACCTAAGTGCACTGGGATTGCAGACTTGTACTATTCTACATCTGGTGTGGGTGTTGGGATCCAAACTCAGACCCTTTTACTTGTACGGCAAGCACTTTTCCCTTTGAACAGAACCCTACCTCTGTTTATTTGTTTTTTGTTTGCTTTGTTTTTTCAAGACAAGGTTTTGTTTTTGTAGCCCTGGCTATCCTGTAACTCACTCTGTACACGAGGCTGGCCTTGAACTCAGAGTTCTGCCTGCCTCTGCCTCCTGAGTGCTGGGATTAAAGGTGTGCGCTACCACCACCTGGCTATTTGTATTTTTTTTAACTTTTATTCTTTTCTCATACATTACATCCCAACCTTAGTTTCCCCTCCCTCCACTCCTCCCAGCCCCTCCCTCCATATCCCCTCTCCCCCAGATCAACTCCTCTGTTTCTGATACAATAAGACTGGGCACAAACCCTCATATCATGGCTAGATGTGGTAACCCAGTATTTTTTTTAGACAAGGTCTCTCTGTGTTGGTCAGGCTGGTTTTAAACTCAAGGATTCAAGTGATCCTCCTTCAAGTAGCTAGGACTACAGATGCATACCATGTACCCAGTGAGGTCAGTGCTTTTGAGGGCACCGCCCACTTGTCATTTGCAGGCTGGGTTGGGATGCTGTAAAGCAGCACTGGGGCATCTTGATTACAGTACAGGAGTGAGCATGCTAGGAAGCCATAGATGCTGGGGCTGGGGGTGAGCAGGGGATGAATTGGGATCCCCTAGCATCCAACTGCGAATTTGGGAGAGTCAACTAAGTCTTCCAGACCTCAGTGGTCTTCATTTGTTCATTAGGATGACAGCGGTAGCTACCTCTGTTGTAGTATGAGACTTGACTTACGTTCATATCAGCAAAGTGCCTAGGACTGGGTGTGTGAAATATATGGTCCCACGGGACCCTACAGTATTAAATGTTCTGAGGATATTATCTTGTTATTATCTTAAAATTTGGATATAGGTCCCTCCATTTTCTTTTGCAGTGCCCCCTCTGGGTTCTGACACTGGCACATTGGAGTAACTCTCTGTCTTCTGAGGGTGGTTATTTACTATTGCTTTGAAAAGGCAGGATCATGATGTTTTGGGGTCGCAAGGTCAGAAGGTTGTAAGCAATCTAAGGAGGTGAGAAGAGATCACTTGGTCCTTAAGGGTTTCTCTCTTGTCCCCAGCAGTTGAAGTCGTCTGCCTCGGGACTTGGGGTACTCACCATAGCTGGAGCCTTTGACAGTGCCATCTTTCCGGCCAGGTGGGCTTGCATAGCACCCAGCTTTTCCTTTTCCAGCTCCAGCTGTGGGGTTATACACCAAAGTGAGGCCTCCACCTGGTCTTCAGCCACACCTTTGGCTGCACTAAGGCCTTCCCTTGGAGGGTCCTCCGTCACATCCTTCTTTCCCCTCAGCCACACCCTGCAGGCATTACCTGCTGCTCCAGAGACTGCACTACTTCTCTCTGGAGGAGGCACTGTGCCTTGCCCTTCTCATCCAGGAGGTGATCTGCTTGGCAGTGCCTGAGCAAGGAGAAAATTCCATGTAGCTCATCATGGTGGGTCAGGCCTCTTGGCTTGGTGTGCCATTAGGGACAGCCCAGACCCTTTGGGAGATTTCTTCTCAGAGTCTCAGTTTCCCTCACTCAACAACACCCACCCCCTCTCACACCTGGATACCCTTAAACACACACTCTTCAGCAACTGCTGGCTTCTAGGCCTGGGCTATTAGAAAGGTGGTGAGAGGGAGAATGGCACTTCAGATGGTAGGCACAGTCTATGCAAAGGCCTGGCCATGCAGGTCATACATCATTGCCAAGAGTTAGGTATGGTTAGCAAAATACAGAAGGGGAGGGGGGCAGATATAAAGCTGAGAGGAAACAGCTACAGTCATCTAGAGGAGCAGAAATTCAAGGCTCCATAATGTATATTGCATGATGGGAAGAAGGACAAAGCAGTTAGGAGTGTGGGTTCTGGAGCCTGTCTGCCTGAGTTCATATGCAACATCCATCATACAGGATCTGTGTGAACTTGATTGACACTTAATTCTGTTTGGCCTTAGTTCCTTTGTGTATCACATGGAGATAACTGTCAACATATACTTTTATTATTATTATGTCTCATCATACAAGTGAGGCAACCTGGGCTTAGAGAAGCCCAGAAACTTGCCCAAGATCACAGAACCAGGGAGGGATGAAGTCTCAACCTTTACTACTTTCTTATCATCAGTCAAGAAGATTCTGAGTTGAGATATGCAGTCCCGATCTCTGCTCAGACACCAGAATCCCATGGGTAGGGTCAGGCTACTCACTTGAGAAACTCTTCTGGCTCCTCGAAGACCTTCTCACAACCAGGCCACTTGCAGACTCCGTTGGCCAGCAGTGGGTAGGATCCTTGTGGTGCAGCCAAAAGGTTGCTGGGGGTGGGAGAACCCAGGGTGTCAGCAGAGGGGTGGGCGGAGAGAAGGGGCTCTTCCCAACACTGCCAACTTACTTTTCTTTCCTGGGTGTACCCGAGCGTGGGAAGGTGCAGAGTAGAGCTGGCTCCCTGGATACCCACTCCAGACTGGCCACATTGATCCCTGTGAGTAGAGACAGGGTACTTCTGGGGCTGCAGGCGAGGCTCTGCAGCTTGTCCCAGAAGGCCTCTACCTTCCCTGGACCTTGGAGACTGACTGATAGGACTCTGCTGTTCCCACAGAGCAGGCTTCTGACAGAGAAGCCTAAAGACAGCCCTTGGTAAGTAATGACATTTTGAGTAATGGCAGCAATTTGTGATTTTTGACATTCTATGTCTTCAAGGTTCTAAGCCTGACAGATTTTGGAGGTTGGTGTTTTCATGACTCTTAAGACCCCTCTAGACCTCCATAGGGCTGTAACTCAGAAAAGTTTACAATTGTGTATATTCAAAAATCTGAGGACTTGGCGGTTCTGTGAAGCCATGGGGAGAAAGCTGATGTGTTTACCAGGTGGCAGGCCAGGCCGGGCCTTGAGGGAGAAGACCCCAGCGGCAGCAGAAGGTGGTGGGAGGCTGATCATAGCTGGGTTGTCCAGTGGGCGCACTTGTAGCAAAGGGGTCTGGGCATGGGCATCCACAGTGGAGAGCTGAGGAACATATATGGACCATGGCTCAGGCTGGCTTGTGCTCTGCCTTACAGTTATCCTGTTTGTTCCCTCTTCCCAGCCTGTTCAGATTCCATACCTGATGCATGAAGTGTGGTCTATCCTGGAGAAGTGCCTGCAAGTGGGGCGAGGGGCCTAGTCGGGCCCCAGAGGGTGCCACCATGACTAGGGGTACTGTAGGCAGCTGGAAGGAGAAGGCAGATGCCATGAGATGCTAGCCTCAGCTTCACAGTCCTGTGTCTCATCATCGTCTTTTCACTAAAGTTCCACATAGTAGGGACTGTTAACATATCCAGTTCACACACGTGGAATCTGAGGCTCATAGAGACATGATTCACCAATATCAAACAGTTAAAAGTGGTAGAGTTGGCCCCAACACTGTCACCTTACCTTCCTGGGCTCCAGCCATCTCCTCTTGACACAGTGAGATGGGGACACATGGCTATGCCCATGGGATCATAATAAGGTCTCCTTTTGGGACAAGGATTGGGAGGGTGGGGGAAGCCTCGAATCTCTGAAGCCTGGAGAGTGGGGATTTTCTTGGCCCTGCAACATCTGCATAAGTCATAGACTTGCCTGGGACCCATAAACCACTTCCTGTGCCCCAGCCAGCCCCCCTCCTGCCACATGCCACAGTAAAGGTCGGCACCTATAGGCCCAGGTACCCCACCCTGCTTGCCCCATTCTGGGCCCCGGGCCTCACCTGCAGCTGTGATGGTGGCAGGGGGTTTAAGGAGGAAGAAGTGTGGGCCCCACCTCGCAGGTCCCGGCCTTGGAAGGTTCCCCCAGGACCCCTGGTCCCTAGGAGTTCTGAGCCCTTGGGTGCAGTCTTCCAGCTTGGTAAGACTCCTGGGGATGGACCAAGGGCCAAGGAAGGGGCCACGGGCTTGGCTGGCCTGGGGTTGGGCATTGGGTTCTTGTCAGAGGCAGGCTGCAGGAACAACAGTGGAATGGAATCACATGCATTCCAGGGGTGGTGTAAGACATTCATCCACTTGAACCATACAGATAGTGTACCCGAGCCCTCCTCTCTCTTACACATATACACTGATATATGTATAAAACACAAATTGTGTTTATCCCCCACATGTACATGTCCAGAACTTGATTTGCCTGCATACACCTCACAGTCCTGTTGTGAATGTGGGGCAATGGGGAGTTGGTTTGTGGAGCCTCAGCCTTCTGGTACCCCCTGCATTCTGTATGGGCCACAGTCATTGCTGATTCTACTGGGGCTTATCTTGGACTCTCTTTTCATTATTTTATTCCAGTGACTTGGGCATGAGCTCAAAAGAGTCAGCTGGATGCCATGAGAGGGAAGGTTCCAGGGAACTTAGTAGTACTAGTGAGAAGTGGACTGCAATAGTTTAGGTCAGTGATGCTGCTGCTACCAACCCGGATAATGGCAGAGCAGCTGGTAAGGAATGGCTAGATAGTAAGTCTTTTTTTGAAGACAGAGTCAGGAGAAGTTGCTGGAGGCTTAGATGTAGGAGATGGGAGAAAGGGTCAAGATGACATCTGGGGTTTTGTATAAGCAGCTATGACAAAGTAATCATTGCCAGAGATGGAGAATGGAGGAGTAGAGTTTGCAGATGGCAGTCCGATGTGGCTGCATGCAAAGGTAAGCAATTAGATGGAGGGTAGACATGCAGGTAGGTAACTGAACTCAGGACTGCACAGCTCAGGGCTTTTGTCCTGCATGGAGTTAACATGGCAGGTGCCAGAAAAAGGAGGGACAGGATTTCTTGATCCAGGGCCCTTGGGAGCTCCCCAAATTAGCCTCATCCCTACTTGCCCCAATCTTTGCTCCCCAAGCTTGGAATTCCTGCAGCATCTCGTCTTCCCCTAGCCAGACCTGTCTTCTGTGTTCCTCCTTAAAGCCCTCCATGGTGACCCAAGCCCCTCTGCTGAGCCCCATTACCTTATAGATCCTGAGGGGCATGGCTTTTGTTTTTGTTTTGGATCTTATAGTTCTAGTCAGAGAGGCAACCAGATCTTGAAGTGAGGGATCTTTAGTTAAAGGGGTACCCCAGGTTCATATTTCTACAGTTTGTTCATAGCCTGTAACCTTTTCTTTTTAGATAGGATCTCATGTAGCCTGGACTAGCCTGGAACTCACTATATAGCCAGGTTGTCCTTGAACTGTTTGCTTTCTGAGTGCTGGGATTACAAGTCACCATTCCAGGCTGATGTCTCCACATCTTGGTCTAGGAAGTATGTATCCATCCATGTCTACAGTTCACAACTCCCTGCTTTGTAGATGTGTACATGTGTGTATGTCATTCTCTAGTCTACTGTACTACATGCCTTGGGCATATGGCTTCTGCAAACAGCCAGGGGAGCACAGAAGTGTTCTGGAAGCCAATTGCTTCTTTGTTATCATGTCATGGGGATCATCAGAACTGTGGCCCTGAGTTTAAAACTGCAGTGTCTCATGGGTTAAACCATTAGCATGAGAACCAGGAGTCTGGGTCTGTAGAGGCTGAGAACACGGGCTTCATAGAACAGTGATGAGAAGAGGAAGTGAAAGACTGAATGAAGGCAGGCAGCCATGAGGTGATGGTTCTCCAAGGCAAAGAGAGCAAAGAAAACAAACTAGAAGGCCAAGAGTAGATTACAGAAGGAGCCAACCGTGCTGACATATTGGTCTTCTAACCTCTAGAACTGTGACACAATAAACTATGCTGTAAAATTCACCCAGTTTGTGACACTTCATTACAGCAGTCTGAGCAAATGTATATCAAGTTTGGTGAGTAGAATTTTCCACCATAGTGGCTTAGCCCTCATGGGTGGACCATGGTCACTTTTGAAGCAGGCTAGGTATTTGGCCAGAATTTAGGAGAATTCTCCCCCCTAAATATGTCTGGAACTGGTGTGACTCTGGGAAGCATCAGTACCTTCTCAGAAAGGGGACCTAAATTGGATATGGTCTGTCTAGTGGTAGTAGGGACCTGGAGGGCTGGGCTGGCCAGCCAGCTTCCTGCACTGTCTGTTGGGGCGTCCCTTTTTGACTGTTTCTTAGAAGCTGTATGGAGGTTGTTTCTGGGACATAGAGTATGTTTTCCTATCGGGGTCTACATCTGGGCCCTGTTGTCACAACCCCAACTTGGCCAGATTTTTCTGCCATTGACGTCATGGCGGCCGGATGCACTGGGCTTCATCGGCAACAAAGAGGAAGAGAAGGGGGCAGACAACCCACCCCACAGGTTTCGTTCCGAGAACTGGCTGGTCCATCCTGTAGCCGGATGGGCCCAGGTAGCGTGATGTGGGTGCTAGCGGATGTGGTAGGTGACGTCCATCTGGCCACCATGCAAACCCCAAGTTCTGTAGATCCTGTCTTTCTTGGATGTCAGAGGGGCCCAAAGTTGGACCCTTGGTCCGTGTTAGGCAGGCCTCATGGATATTGGGACCTGTTGGGTCTTCAAATTATGTAGTAACCAGAACTCAGAAACATAGGATCTCATTTCTTAGAGCCAATGGATTTCAGGATGTGAAGAACACAGACTTTGTAGGGTGCATGGATTCACCTTCTCACTGTGTGGATCATTGTCCCAGAGTCCAGAGAAATGGGAACCACCTAAAGGCCAGGAAGCCCAAAACTCTCTAAGGCCTCTTGCTGGGCCTGGAATGTCAGCAAGGTCTCCTCAGCTTCCTCTCCGAGCTCCATAAAGGCAGAGGATTGGAAGGACCCCCTTCTGCCCTGCTCTGCAGGCCAGGCTTTGCCCTCCTTTCTAACTTTGTACAGTAGCAGGAACCATCTCCCAAAGTTAGTACATGTAAAATGCTGAGTAAAATGCCTGAGTGATAAATAGACACTTACATATAGCGCCAGCCCCCCTATCGTTCCCTAAATCCTAACATTCTGCCAGAGATGGGGACAAAAGTAAGACATTTGGCCTGGGACTAATGGAAAGAGCACAGCACTAGGCTCTTTGGAAAGACCTCAGAATAGTAGTCCCCGGGGAACCCAGTACCAACTCTGAGGACACATTCTTACTTAGATCCTTCCATTGTTACTATTCTCTGGTCAGCTAGGGCTTCCGACTCAAGGGGCCCAGGGCCTCACACAGGCCAGAATTTGTGAGGTTTGGTACCATGCCATGATTATTGATCATGCTGCTCAAATCTGGATCCAACTTGTGATAAGGCAGAAGAGGGACTGACACCTCAGGTCTGATAAACGCTTTCTAGGTACCAAGGGATAAGCTGAGGCCACAATAGGGGATGCTCAGAGTCAAGGTCCCACTGAGAAGTTGAGATTTGATCTTGGGTTTAACTGACACAACATATCTGTGAGGTCTGCTAAGAGTATGGAGTGGAGGAAGGCTAGGCTCTTTCTGTCCTGTGTTGAGGGTAAATCATCCATCCGTGTGTGTGTGTGTGTGTGTGTGTGTGTGTGTGTGTGTGTGTGTGTGGAGAGAGAGTGGAGAGAGAGAGAGAGAGAGAGAGAGAGAGAGAGAGAGAGAGAGAGAGAGAGAGGTGAAGAGCTTTTTAGGGAAACAGTGACAGAGAAATAATGAGAACGAGAATGACAGAGACAGAGAGGTAGAGAGAGGATTGACCCAAATAATCACTGGCTGCTGGGTGGAGGACTAATGCCGCTAGGTACTAGAGACATCCATGGCTGGTATTGAATTGTTTTGCAAAGCAACATCAGAAAAATAGTATTGGCCTTGTACAAGAACCATAGGACCAGAGCAGAGTAGAAAGCTTTGGCATAGACTTATGCACAGAGAGAATGGGATTTGTGATGGATGAAACATTTCAACATGAGGAATAGTGCAGGCTAGATTAACAAATGCTTCTGAGACAATTAGGAGAAAATCAAGTGGCTGGGTACAATGATCAGTTCACTCTCCCACAGGTACCTCTGCCCACTTGAAATGTCACTATCATCATGTGCTTTGGAATAATTTCCAGACCCAGTAAAGACATAGATTTTAATATCTATCATTGTGTGTTCAGCCCTGTGCTAAGCACCAGCCCTGTGCTAAGCACCAGCCCTGTGCTAAGCACCAGCCCTGTGCTAAGCGCCAATTGTCAGGAAGATCCTCGGCGGTAGGTACTATTATAACTATCACAGTACATACTAGGAAATGGAGGGACAGAGAGATGACTTGCTGGTTAAAATTCCCACAGATGACTTGAGGTGAGGCTAGGTTGTTCCAGACAGTCTGGCTCCAGTACCCACACTTTTGACCTCTATAGTAAATGGAAAAAATGAAGCCATAAAGGAGACTGGAAGGCAATATGGGCTGAACTGTTATCTCATTTTCAAGTGACAAAATACTTTTGAAGCACAAAACCATAGACAGAAGCCACATGAGAAAAGGGTAATCTGACTACATAAAACACACGTGCATTACAAAGCATAATAAATAGAAAAAAAGCAAATGATAGTCGGGGATGGTGACGTGTGCCTTTAATCCCAGCACTCGTGAGGCAGAGGCAGGTGGATGGATTTCTGTGAGTGTGAGGTCAGCCTTCTCTACGCATTCAGTTCTAGGCCAGCCAGGGCTACACAGTGAGACCCTGTCTCAAAATAAAAGCAACAAAAAAGCACACAAATGGAGCTGGAGAGGTGGTTCAGTGGTTAAGAGCGCTTGTTGGTCTTCCAAAGGAGGTGCCTTCAATTCCCAGCATCCACGTGGCAACTCACAACCATCTGTAACTGGAGTCCCATGGAATCCCACAGCCTCTCATGGCCTCTATGGGCACCACACACACATATGGTGAGCATGTGACAAAACATGCATACCCGTAAAATAAGTAAATGAGATTAAAATACACATATCTACAAATGATGAATTTGGGGAAAATGTTTCCTATATACATATAGGCAATAGGAAGATATTATCCCTTCCAAATTAAGATCTGTAGAAAAAAATCTTGAGAACTCTATTAGGAGCAAGAACATGATCACACAACTCTTTTCTGCAAAGCACAAGTGGCCAATAGTCATTAAAAGTCACCAAAGAATGCAAAATCTAACAATGTTAAAATTTCCTCTTATGATGGGAAAGGATTAAAAATGGTAACACCCACCTAAGATTGGTGTGAATTAGAAACAACATAAAACAAGACAACATTCTGGAAAAGCAATTTGAAAAGATAACAACAACAACAAACCGTTAAAAATGCACACCCCTTTTTCTCCAGGATTCAAGGAGTCAATCGTAATTAGAAGAAACCTGACTATCCAATATCAGCACTTAATTCAGGCAATTCAGAGTGTGCAGACATAAAAGATCACGTGCTCATTTTTTTTAGTATGCTACGAAAATGGCATTGATTGAATAAAGCAGGAACAAACCCAAAATACAACATGATTCTAATTTGTTTAAAAAATACTAACAGCTAACAGTGAGAACTTACCATATACCAGGCACAGTGCCACAGGACTAGGCCCGCAGAGACTAGCTCACCCTAGTCCTGAACTGCCTGTTCTCCATAGACATGGATTCTGGTCACAGTCACACAGTCCGTTGCTAAATCATGGTTGACCATGTTATGAAGTGCCTTTCGAGAGGGTGTCTTATGTGACACAAGCAGAAGTTCAATGAAATGCTAAGACTGGCCTGCTTGCTCACAATCTACCTAGGACAAACAGAACTGATGACCATTTTGGAAAATGGAGCTCTCTGAGCCATTATTAGTAATTGCCAGTGGTGTACAAATCTCTCTGCTGGATACTGGGTGGAAAAGCAGGTGAAGCAAGGTGAGCCAAGAGAATCAGAGAGGTGGAAGAAAGAAATGGAACACCGGTGGTCAGGATGGAAGAGACCAAGAGGAATATAGTCAGAGCCTTGGAAAGACATGGACAGAGAGTGGGCATTCAAGGGAGAAAGCCAGAGACAGACAAGGAAACAGAATGAGACAGGAAAAGAAGTGGGGAACATCACCAGGAAAGAAAGGAGATGCAGTTCAACTTTCCAGTTCCAGCTGGACAACATTTTGGGTTGCCCCATTCATAGAAACCAGCAGTTGATTGACATGTTTTAAAACGTCTGTCCATCTGTGCATCAATCAGTTTTCTTCTTTTTGCCCCTGTTTAAGGAATGACTGCCCCACCTATCTGGCATTTAGGATAAGTAGTATTAGTTTCAAAAAGTCCTTACCTGGAGTTCACAGTGGCTGGGTGTTTCCAGCTGAACTGGAGGGCTCCTGACCCTCCCTCCCACTGCAATCTCCCTGATACTTTCTCCAGCAGAGATGTGTCTGGCGGGGGAGAGCAGGGACACTCACCTTGGTGAAGTGGACTGACAGAGAAGGATCAGCTTGGCTTGTGGGAAACTGCCACATTATCAAAAACAACTTTGCTTTTATACCGAGAAGAAAAACCACGGTGTGGAAGCCGCAGACCTCTCTCTTCTAATAATCCAGTTTTTTTTTTTTTGATGAGTGTGTGTGCTGATAATCACATGGTGGGGGGTTCTCATAGTTCTCTCTCTCTCTCTCTCTCTCTCTCTCTCTCTCTCTCTCTCTCTCTCTCGCTTTGTTTATTCTTTTCTTATGAGACTTAAACGGAAATTTTGAAATTTTGGGTTTTTTCTTTGCCCTTTACAAGTCATCTGAAAATATGATTTCTTCCCCTCACCACAGAGGTAAAAGGTATCAATGAGATAACAGGGCTCATGAGAAACCACAATTTCTTAAACAAAAGTGTGTAGAGTCAGAAAAAAAGGGAAAATAACTCAAATCACAAAGGCATCCCGAGGTAGGTACAGACACCATTCTGTGCCTGGGAGGACGTATGAGGGTCACTGCATTGAACAGAAGAAGGGACCTGAAGCCCAACATTTGGATGGGAAACACCAAAGAAAGCAATGGAATAGTGCGTGGTTTCTACAGGCCTTGTCCTGTTTCAGGCCTCGCTTTTTACTTAGGTAGATTGAATATGATCACCATCATTCATATTGCCAAGGGTTGGGAAATCTGGACACCTCTGTAACCTTTCTTTCCATAGAAGTCAAGAGACATGTAATGCAGTTCATGGAGAAAGAAGGTGGGGTGTACTCCTACCACAAATTCACAGAATCAACGAGTCTCAGAATCACTGGCTCCTAGAATCTGCTGAGAGTCTCTGTGTGAGGAGGGAAGGATCTCCACATGATGCTTATGCTTGAGCGCTCTGACCCAGCAGCCACCCACCCGCGAACAGCCCTAACAGCCCCATACTACTGCATCCAACAGCACAAGGAAGGGCTAGAGGAAGAAGGGCTCTGTGTGCAGCTCAGTGGCAGACGGCTTACTTACCATGCATAAGGCTTCTGGTTCCATCCTCAGCACCACAAAAACAAGATTAAGAAAAAAAAAACCCAGCCATATACAAGGCAGCCCAGGGTTCCCATCCTATCAGGAACAATATAACTATAGCCTGATGATTCTGGACCTCCACCTGAGTTTTTGTGACATTCTACTTTGAAAAGCCCCAGTTTCACCCAGCATTGTAACACACACCAGTAATCCCAGCACCCAGGAGGCTGAGGCAGAAGGATCAAGAGTTTAAGGCTGCCTAGGGTTGTATAGCCAGATTCTGCCTCAAAAACCTAAACAAAAGGAAAGAAAAGCTACAGTTTGCAAAGGTTTAGGTTTCTAAGTAACTGCTATAATTCTGGTAGCCAACATTTATCTAGAATTTTCCACATTCAAGCCACAGAACTGAACATTTCTCTCAAACAATTGTGTTCAACCCTCACCCTCTGCGGTCCATCTTATCATTACTGTATTGCTATTATACCGATGGGGAAAATGGAGGTGCAACTTGCCCAAGATCACACAGATGGAAAATAGGGGTCCGTAGCACTGACTTCTCAAGTGCCCAGTTTTCCTGAAGCCAACAGTGTCAGATTTGAATTTCTAGGATTCGATGACACGGAAGGAAGTTCTGGGATTTGGAGACTCTTCTGGAGCTTGATGCCTGTGAGTTGTTAAGGTTTTTATAAAAGATTTGGCAGCTGCATTTCCTCTTTGGCACAGACTTGCTCCCTCCAACCACTGCTTAACATAGACCAGCCTCTATAGATTTCTCCTCCCAAGGCATGGTCAAGGCTTCCAGCTTTTGGTGCTCTGGCACCCTTCAGAGCTCAGAGTTCCAGGTATCCAAATGCATGCCTGCCACAACCTCTTTGCAAGACTGGCTTCAGGCCTGAGGAAGAGAAAGTTAGAAATAAGGTTATTCACATGACACTAATACTCACCCTTTACTATTTCCCTCCTTTGCTCCCCTTTCCTTAATCCCTGTTTTCTAATCCCCCAACACACATACAAAAAGAGAGTTACTTTCCTCAGCTTAACTCACCTTTCTAGAAAAGACAAGAGTGGAACTGATGGCCTGGCTTTGTAAAGACAAGAGGGGAAACAAGTGAATAGAAAAAAAAAAGACCTAAAAATACCAGCCAACAACAACATTAAAAAAAAAAAAAAACCTCAACCCTCCCTACCATTAGCTCAAAGCAAAACTTTCACTGGTTGGGGCTTCTAAGTTGGTGGGTCATATCTAAGACCAAACATGGTGGCTGGAAGCCGAGGGAGGTACTGAGGTGAGAGGGAGGTACAGAGGTGGGATGAGGTCCTCTTTCTTACTCTGGAGGTCTGCGGGGATCCTAGGAGCTTAACAGATGTGGTTGTGTGTGGGAGGGGGTATGGGAGGGGTGAAGAAAGTATCTACCAGGGAGTCCTGGGCAGCTGGCTGTAGGTATGCCCCAAAGTTAATGATCCCTGCTTTCCATATACTTGGGCCTGAATAGTCCCTGTATCTTCTATGGGACTGAGATAGTTCTAGTTCCCTGCCCTAGCACCTGTCTCTTTCAGGAATAGTTTCTGGTTTTTCTCAGGGTTCATGGTATGACCTGCATCCTCCTTTATATCCCTGTGACCATCCCCCTATTACTGCCACTCTGTGAAAAAGACTGGCCAGAGAGGTGGCATGAAAAGTGAATGAGGGTTAGTGACACAAAGATTCCCAGGAGGCCACTTGAGTGGTGCCTCGGGTGTGGGAGGATTGAGGTTACTGAAGCTGAAAGCCAGGGTTTTGCAGAATAAGGGCTGGAGGTCAGGTTGGCTCGGGCAGCATATCCTCTCCACCTCAACTCTATCTGCTCATGTAGGATTCTGGGGAAGAGAATCTGGAGGGCTAGGGGTTGAAGACAAATGGGGGTTTTAAGTAGAATTTAATAGGTCGGGGAAAGTCCCCAGGGAAAGGGATCTTTGACAATGACCTGGCATAGGTGAGGAAGAGAGCCATGGAGAGATCTGCAGAACTGGAGGGAAGGGTCAGGGTGAACGTCCTGATGTGAGTGTACTGGATTTGGACAGCATCAACAAGCAATCTGGTGTGGTTGGAGTGAAGTGAGGGAAAGCAAGAGGAACAGGAGGTAAGGGCAGAGAGAACTAGTTATGCTATGCCTTTTTTTTTCTTTTTGGTTTTTCGAGACAGGGTTTCTCTGTGTAGCTTTGGAGCCTATCCTGGCACTCCCTCTGGAGACCAGGCTGGCCTCGAACTCACAGAGATCCGCCTGCCTCTGCCTCCTGAGTGCACTCCCATTAAAGGCGTGCACCACCAACGCCCGGCATGTTATGCCTTTTACAACATGGTGAAGGTTTGGCTTTTCCTCTAAGTGGGGAAGAAGACATGGGAGTGTTGGGAGCAGAGGAGGGACATCACTGTTAGGACTTAAGAGGATCCCCTAGATTGCTGAGTGTGGAATGGGGTGTAGGAACATAGGGCAGGGGCCAAGCAGGAGGAAGCTACTACAGAAGCCTAGGTGACTGGCACTGGTGCTGGTGGTCCTGTTGGTAGAGTGGTAGTGAAAAGATGGATTTGGAATTAAAAAAAATTGTGCTAGAGATGGGGCCCATGTACTTGCCAGGAAGTGATTTTCCATTGAGCTGCAAAACACCTAGCCATTCTTTTTAAAGACCTTGTAGCCTCAGCTGGTCTTGAATTCAGTTATCATCTTGCCTCAGCCTCCTGAGTGCTGGGATTTCAGGTGTGCATCACCATACCCTGCTTGGGAAATGCTTTAGACAGATAACCTACAGGATTTGCTAAAGAATGAGACTCCAAAGCAAGATCAGAGCACAGTAGATACCTAAAATGGGCAGTTAGGAATGGAGTCCTGAGATGACTTGCCACCTTGAACTTTCAGATGAGGAAAAAAGAGAAAAGTTCTACCTTGTTTAAACCTGCATCATTTCATTATTCTTGAACATATACTTGTAGATGAACATATTCCTTTCATGACCCTGGATACAGACTGGAGGAGCAGAGAGAGTGTAGGGGCCAAGGATGGCCTTCCTGTTAGGGGTATTGTGAGGGCTAGATAAAAAGCACCCCCTAAACCTGGCATATGGCAGACAGTAAGTCTTAATAAGTAAGTTAGTAAGAAGGAAAGGGTGATGTGTGAATGAACATGCAGGTAGACTCTATTCCATTCCCATAGTAGGTGAGGGCTCAAAGGGAGAATGAGAGGAATTCACTAGATGGAAGAAACAGATGGGAAATCACTCTGAGCAGGGGAGATGGGCTCAACAGAGATGAGGAAATAAAGTGGGGAGAGAAAGCCACTGTGGGGTGCAAAGTGTCAAAATGAGCAAGAAGGGCAGGATTAGACAGAGTCTGTCAACATGTTCAATCAACTGATTGCACACTGTCAGAGTCAATTGTGTGCTGAGTGCAAGTTAAGAAAAAGCTAATCCTTCAAACAGTTCTGTTTCCTATTTTGTGATTGATTTTTCCAAGTCCTGAAGAACACCGATACTCAATTGGGCATTTTAAGGTACAATCAAGGGTGTTCTTGGTTAGTTTCATTGTTCACAAAAAGGCTGCGAGGTGTGTGTGTGTGTGTGTGTGTGTGTGTGTGTGTGTGTGTGTGTGTGTAGGGGGGACAGGACACACAGTAACTGATAGCAGAGCTTTGGTCTTACACTATGGTACAGTCTAGGCTTTTAGGGGCTCTGGAAGTTCGTGGTGTCATGGAAGGTTAAGGGAGAAGGTAAATCCATTTCCCAGAGGCCTAATCTTTTTATTGGCTGCCAGAATTCCGGTTCTGTGATCAACCACTCAATAGTTCAGGCTCAGCCTATGCACCTACATCCACTCTAAGCTACTTATTGGCTACTTATGCTTTCCTTCACATCACCTACACCACTACCCTTGGCTCTGCTTTCCTATCTTGCCTCTAAAGTCTCCGTCAGCTACACCCTCCAGTTTAGGCATTGGTTAATCCCATCCTGGCACTGCCCTTTGAGATCTCATCCTGGCTCCCCATCTCTTTCTCGCTCCCACCTTCACTCCTCAGATGCCCAGGGGCTCTTCCCCCTTACAGTCCCGCCTCCGTGTATGCTCGCACAGTATCTTCCAGCCTCCCATCAGTCTCTGTATTGGCTAGATCCACCCTGTTACCGCCCCTTGAAGCCATAGTGCACTCGCACAAGGCTCCCCATTGGCTCGTTGCAAACATTATCGTCATTCTGCCTCTACATCATTCGCGAGCAGTTCTCCATTGGCTGTTCTTTTTATCTTTCTTACGTCTCACCGCCTACGCAACCTGCGGATCTCCCACTTTTTGGACCTCTTGGGTTCGCTCCCCGCTTCCCCCTTCGCCCATAGCCATTCCATCTTCCCGCCACCCACCATGCCGCTCGCGCTTAGACTTCCCCACTAACTGTCATACTTCTGCTAGCTACATCTTCGGTCCCGCATTAACCCCACTCCGGCCTTTCCATTGATTCGGTGATCATCCCGCCTCCCACACCGCCCACGCTCGGGTGTCCTCATTGGCCGCAAGCTTCTCCTGCTTGTCAATCACTGTCTACGTCACTCCCGCGTGGCTGTCCATTGGCTGTTGGCTGTACCTGTCTTCATCTCACCGCCTACGCTCCACTGGAGTCCCACCCCCCCGCTCTGGCCTTCCCATTGGCTGCCCGCCTTTTCAGGCCCAGCCCCCGCCGGTGCCACCGCCGGTGCCGTCGGTGCCGCCGCCGCCGCCGCCGATATGGCGCGCACGGCCCCTGTGGAGCCACCGCTGCGGCACCCCGCACCCCCATCGCCGGCTGCGGGAGAGCCCCGCGCCTCGGTTGAGGCGGCGGTGGCCCCGCGGAGGGTGCTGTTCGCTGACGAGGCCCTGGGGCTGCCTCTGGCGCAGCTACGCCGCTACCGGCCGTGGGGCGGGCCCGGGGCGGGCAAGATGGCGGCAGAGACCGGGCAAGATGGCGGCGGCGGCGGGGCTGATGAGGACGATGATGGCGAGGATGGGGATGAAGGGGAGGAGGAAGAGGAGGCTTTCCCCGATCCCTCGCCGCTGTGCCCCGTTCCCGCTGGCGGGGGTTTTTACTTGGTGCCCACATTTTCGTTGCCGCCCGCGTTGGGCCGTCTGGAGCGGTTGGGGCGCGTGATGGTGGAGCTGGAGGCGCTGCTGCCGCCTCCTGGAGCGGTCCCCGGGGGTTCCGGGGTGTGGGTGCCTGGGGGGCGCCCGCCGGTGGTGCGCGGGTTGGTGCGCGTGCTGAACCGCTCCTTCGAGAAGGCGGTGCACGTGCGGGCCTCACACGACGGCTGGGCTTCCTTCTGCGACCACCCAGCGCGCTATGTCCCACGCAGCCTGCCTGGGGCAGGAGTGGGAGGAACAGGAGCAGGAGATCCCCTCCTGGATCCGGGTCTAGGCCTGGGCCCCGGCCAGATGTCTGCTTCCTCGCCCGACGACGGTGGCCGCACTGACCGTTTTGCCTTCCAGCTGCCCTTTGCTGAGGGCGCGGGTGATGGGGCGCGCCTCGACTTCGTGGTGCGCTATGAGACCCCCGAGGGCACTTTCTGGGCCAACAACCATGGCCGCAACTACACTGTCCTGCTCCGGATCGCACCCGCTCCCACACCCACTGATGCTGAAGGGCTGATCCAGCAGCAGCAGCTGCAGCAGCTGGAGCCACAGCCTGAGTGCCAGGGTCCTGTGGAGGCAGAGGCCAGGCAGCTGAAGAGCTGCATGAAGCCGGTGAGGCGCAGGTAATGTCTGCCAGCGCCACCTCCGACAAGGCAGGGCTGAATGTAGAATGGAGGACAATCATCCCATTCCAGGAGCCCCCCCCCCGCCCCCACCCCAGGCCTGGTCTCCAGGCCAGGGAGGAGGGTGCATTTGGTCAAAGAGTAGTGGAGGCCAAACATGTGCTAGGCACTGTTTTAAAAACTGGGGTATCATCCATTAATTGAGTTCCACTGTAAAGCCCTGAACAAGACAGACACCTTCCCTGCCCTCAACCATCACGCAAGGCTCCTGTGGGAAACAGTATGAAAAAAGCAAACAAGCAGATAAGATAAATAGGGCTAAGGTTAGTGCTGAGAGGAAAAAAAATACAGTTAAGGCTCTGGAGAGGGAGTGGCTGCTGTAGACGTGGTGTTGAGGGTGAGCTCTTCTGCTGAGTCCCAGACGGTGATAAAGAAGAGCTATGGAAGAGAGAATTGATAGAAAATGCAACAGGTAGGACTTTCCTAAGGAGGCGGCACGGAGTCCTGAGTGGTATGGAGCAGTGACATACATAGAAGGAAGATGTACGTAGTGGGAACAGCAAGTTTCAAAAGTCCTGATGTGGTTCTGAGTTTCGTACGAATGATAGCGGGTTCGCGGAGTGGTGAGAGCATGCGGTGTGATGCTGTGGACTTAGGGTCTCCCAGTGTGGGGTGTGGAATCTGATTCCTATCTGACATAGCAGGAAGTCAGTTACAGAGGTGGAGAGACTGGTTGAGGAAGTGGTGGTACTTGGCTTTTTTGGTTTCAACCATTTCTGGCCTTGAAGTCTGTGCAAGCTTTTTTACTGTTTCTCCCGTAGTCTGAGGCCTGTAGAGGTGAGGGATTGAGGCCATTTGGAAGCATTAGCTTTGGCAGAGGCAGAAGCAGATAAGAAGTGGAATCGAAGCTCTTGTCTTTTTTTGCACACCTTCTATAAACTTCAGGGGCTGGGAGAAAGAACCATTTATAACCCAGGAGACTGAGATAATGCTTTTCCAGGTCTTTACCAGGGCTGTAAGTTTTTCACGGACAAAGCTAGCCTGATTCTTTCTGTGGTCGTCTAGGTGAGGTGACGCCCGGAGTCAGTTAGATTCTCCATGAAATGGATACATGTTCCTTCTGTGAGGACTGGACATGGAAATGGGAATGGGAGGTTGCTCATCTGGCCATTGGAAGCTGCATGATGCAGCAGGGTGTTGTGGGATCGGCTGGTTTTGGTAAGGGCTTAGGTTGTGAATGGTTCTGAAAGGTTTAGCTCTTAGCTGATGGACCTTGAAGTGTTAAGAACTTGGATCCTGCCATAAGATTACCTGGGTTGAAATCCCAGGCCTGCCCCTTTCTAGTGTTGTGACCTTAGCCGATTCTTAACTGCATTGTGCCGTAGGTGACTAAATGTACCCTCATCTGTAAAATATGTAATTATGGCACGTACTGCACAGGATGAGTAAAAGCACTCAGGGCTTAGCTTAGTTTAAAGTAGTGCCATAGTGGTGCTAATTAGCATTAATATTTAGATACTCACATACAATCTGTGGATTCCCTTCCTGAACTCAGCTTTGTTGTATGGTCTTGTCTCAGTGTCTCATTTGTCGGAGAGGAATGGCATTAACATTGTGTGGTTGAATTGGATGCAGCAACTGTGGGCGAGGTAACTGAGGCACAGCTGTAGCTGTGAAAGGTACGGTGGTCAGCATTTACCGGTCTCTGGTAAGAGTGGTAGGTGCAGTCTCCTCTCAAGGCCAGCTGAATGCGCTGTTTGTTGTAGGTGCTATATGGATTCCTAGTTAACAGGGAAATGGGGAACTTAGAGAGATGATCCAGCTTACTTAAAGTCACTCAGCTAGTGAATGGGGAGCGCAGGGAGGAAATGTTAGGGACATTAGTTTAAAAACAAATTCTGGTTTTCACTGTTGGTGTTCTTAGCTCTTCATCTCTTCCCTTGTACATGTTATGTGTGCTTGATGTCTTATTGTGGTATACCAACATGGAGTGTACTGATCTTGAGTGCATGGCTCAGAAGATTTACACATATGTTTGCACTTCCATAACTACCACCCAGATCAAGAGACTGAGCAGTTCCAGTGTTCCCAGTATCGCCTTCATTTCAATCACTTCTCATCCCAGTTAGCAGTTGTGGGAGCCCTGTCTGTAAAATATGACAGTCTGGGTACTGAAGTTTGGTCATTTTCAAGAGTGTGAAAGGAAGGGAACAGACAAATCAAAACCTTGCCAGGCCAAGGTGGGTGGAGAGGGTGTTTTTCTTTTAAAATACATGGGTGGTTTTAAGGAGAAATTGAAGTAGTTCATTTAGACAATTGTTTTGGTAGCTGTCCCCATGTTTGTGGTTCCCAACGTGACTTGAGATATTATTTTAAGTGGGCAGATGGCTTTTTGATAGCTTCTTTATCTTTTGATCTCAGCTCTTGCAAAGGGGAGGCTGGTGTGCACTGCAAGATCAGTGATAAGGTTTTCTTTGTAGGTCGGTGGCTTTCTTGGCAAGTACATTTCAACTTATTATTGTTGTAAGGCCTGTGTGCTGCTGCTGATTTGGAGTGCTGTTGAAGAACAGCTACCCCCTGTGATCTAACCCTCTGGGGAAATGGTGGTGGACCTCAGGGGATACCCTTTTCTTATCTGTGGGAGGCCTGCTGTAGAAATGTTGGCTGCAGGCCCACTGTGCAGCTGGGCCTTGTCAGGTGGGGTCAGGGGAGATGTTTGGCAGCCATGAGGATATACTCCAGAGGTTCAAATGGCTGCTTTCCCTGGGTTGCAGGACCAGGTTTTCAGTACCCATTATGTTTAGAGGTAATCCACCAACAAGTATTTTTTGGTAGGGCCTGTTATGTGCCGAGCACAGGCCTAGGAAGAAGCAAAGAAGATACAGGCAGGTTCTAAGATACCCAAGCTTGTGCTAGAGCCAGGTGGCAAGGCATATGTGAAGCCTTACCAAGTGACACGTGGCTGAGCCCCTTTTCTCTGCTAGGCACTTTGCTGAGTATTTTTGTATAGTCTCATTTATTCTCATCTGGTTTCTGTGAGCTAGACTGCTTTTAATCCATCTTTGCTGCATGAGTAAATAGCATTTGAGTCCTCAGTGCTAGGTCTGGTATGGGAAGGAGGCCTCTGGTCCGTCTTGGCTTTATACTCTGAGGAGGTGTCCTATTCCTCTTCAAAATAAAGATGTACAGAAATCTAACTGGCCCTTAAACCCCCTCACTGTTCTCCAGTCTGGCTTCTGCTGTCATCTAGTCTTGCTCTATACTGGTTTCTCTTCCTGAGTCTTGCCACCACATCCCTCCTGTTACTCCCCTTGCTTTGGGCCTTTGCTCATCCTGTTTGCTTCACCAGGAATGTGGGTCCTGTACCCCTCAAATTCTCCTCACGCAGACCCCTCAGTTCCAAGGGGTTCCTCAGGGAAGCTTGTCCACCCTAGTCTCTTTAAGTCCCTAGTTTTATTCATAGCACTGGTCAGCACAGGCACGTCAAGTTAGAGAATGCCACAGAGCCTAGCACGTGGGCCTTACCCCAGGTTCAGGGCCGTCTTCCATTCTGCCTGGTAATCTTGTGCATTCTTTGATCCACCCTTGCTCTTTCATGGGATCCTTTCAAGCATTCTCTACTTCCAGACTTTGCCTTTTGCGTCCTCAAACATAATAGAAACCACCACAATGGGACTCCTTATCACTTTAAGCCCCCAGCTCTGAACATTGACCCTCACATTGTCCCCATTTCAGGCCCATCCCTGTTCTTTGCTCCAGAGCTTCAGTTTTTGCCATTTGCTCCAGAATCTGAGATCATAAGGTTCGTTTCTATGTTGTTAGGTATTTTTCCTGTCCCTCTCACCTGATCCTCTCTGTTGACCTATCCTCAGGCCAGAGCCTCTGTCTTACTTACCCAACCTCCTCGCCCTCTGCTTCTGGTCAGTACCCGATCATCACCCTTGTCCCCTTCACCTGAAGAGGCACCAGCACTTACTTCCTCTATGCACCTCACATGTTTATTAGTCCCAGGTTTTGGCCAAGCTGAGCCGGGTTTTCATTCATTCTTGAAATGGCTGACTACTCCTACTTAGGTCACCTCTGTCCCTGGCTTTGGGACCACTCTGCTAGTTTTCCTCAAAATCTCTGGCCCCTTTCTTTCTCCTTGTTCTTTCAGCTTCTGTTACCAACCTTGGTATCATCACTTGACTGAATCTTTACGTTTCTTGGGCTTAACTGTCTCCCATACAGTGCTCCCAAACAGCCTCTTATTTCCTGACCACACAGGCCCCTCGCTTGTTTTCTAAGCATCCTTACACCCTTGCTGACTCTAGTCTGTGCCAGGGCCTAGTGTTCTAGCATGCTCCTTCCTTTTCGAAAGGCTCTGGCTTCAGTCTGTAGTGAGACCTTTAGCAGGGGATTATTGGGTGACTGCACTGCTAGACTGTAAGCTCCGTGAGGGGTAGGGACATGCTCTGCATTGGTGACCACTGTATTCTCCCAGGCCTGCCGTGGTGCATGGCACTTAGTAGGTGCTCAATAAATATATGTTGAAATAATGAGTTTGAGTATTTTTTCAAATGCCTCCACATCAAATTCTAAATTTCATAGTTGGGTCTGCTCACCAGTGTGTCTCCTGTCACTATCCTGATGCACAGCAAGGCCTCCCGGGGTTTTCGGTAAACCTGTAATTGAATGGGTAGCTGAGCAGACAGCTTGAGGGAAATGAGTACAATTAGAATTGAAACAGGGTGGGCTAGGGGTCATCTGAGTTGTCTGGAAAGAGGATTTCATGTGAAAGCGAGTCCCTTTGTTCCACAGAAAACTGGTAGGGCACCGTGGTTGAGGCTGTGGGCTGGAGGCTGCACACTTAAGCGGCAGAGCAGCTCCTGAGCCTGTGTAGTCCTGCTAGTGCTCCAGTTTGGAGCTGCAGTTCAGGGCTAGCTGATAGGGCCTCCCTGCTGGGCATGGCTGGACAAGTTGCTTTCCGTTTCAGAGCCTCAGTTTCTTTCAGTGGGAATCCAGAAGGAATTAGTTTTAAGCACTTTATTGGTGCTTTTTCATGGTTCCCCATGCCAGTCAACAACTCTCTAAAGGATTACTGTCATGTCTTCTTTATAGATGAGAAGACTGGGCACAAGAGGTTAGGTAATGTGCCCCAGGTCACACATCTGGTATGTAGTAGAGCTGGGATAATTCAGCATTGCATTTTCTGGCCATTTAATGAGATGCAAAATCAGTTTGCTAGCTTCCAACAAACATTGAGAAATGGTGCAGGAAATAGCCCAGTACATTATGACATGCAGTGCAGGTAAGTATTATTTTGAAGAGCAACTGTTTCAGTTCTCAGTGTGTCTGTGTATTTGCTCGTGTGGATGTGCCGGGTTATGAGGTAGAATGGTTTTCTCACCCTGGGCTGTAACCATAGAAGTGTCAGTGAGCTAAAAGAAGCCAGAGGCATGGTAAGTTGCTCCACAGTGCCCAAGTCCTAGAGTTGAGGCTGACATTTTTTTGAGAAGGCAAGACTACATAACTTGGTGGCTTTCATAGCCTCCTTAGCCCATCCCCCCATTGCCACCCACCCACCCCCGCCCCAAAGCACATGGCTTAGGGTAACTAGAATTCCAAGTATCTCGGAGCAACTTTCTAAAGCCACCTATCCCCCAGATAGCATCATCAGGTTGTCTCCATGGGAGCTGGGCTCTGCTGTGTTTCCTTTTGGGGTTCAGCACATGACCCACTTTGGGCAAGTAAAGTTCTTTGAAACTTGGAGTGCTGGGAGTGCTCACATAGGACCCAGATGATGATAGTGGCGGTGATATGACTGAGAGTACTTTTCATTTCTCTTTGGGGCTTGCTAACCTTCATTTCCTCATTCATGCTTTTTCCCTGGCAACTCATCCTTCTGTTCTGTCTTGGCTGGCCTGGCCTGGGGCCATTGCCACCAATTTCTGAGGTCCCATCCCCCTGGTCTCCAGGTACTGGTACTGTCTGAAGTCAAGCAGCCATTGAGTTTCTCAATGGCAGGAAGAATTTTCACACCCAGTATAGTAGAGTAGTCCATTCTAGGGTAAGATGGACTTGACTCATGTTCACAGGCACCCAAATAAGGCATTCTAAGACAATCCCAGCAGTGTGTGTCCTGGCCCACTGTTTATTTGCTGCCCTTGAGAGGATGCCACATGGCATTTGTGGGACTGGTGCCAAAAGAGCAGGTTTTATTCTTGAAAGTTAACAGGGACACTGCAGGTACAGTTTTGTTCTTACTCCCTCTTCATTTTTCTAAGAACTGTTACTGATCAGTGTTACACTCGCTCCCTTACTTCCCTTGTTTTAATTGCAGTCACAGCCACCTCCAAAGTTTTACCATGCAAGACAGTTCAGTTCAAAAGTTTTACACACACACACACACACACACACACACACACACACACACACACACCCTGCCTACTGTTTGAGACCGTGTCTTTAAAGTGGGACAATTTTTGGATATTATCAGTATGGAGTGTAGTTAATGGTTGTAGACAGTTCCTTCAATCTTAGTTTCTACATTTGGAAGAAGAAGAGGTTGCTGTTTTGAAGGATATGTGTAAGATTTTCAAATGACTTTGATGTAGTAACAAAAAAGGTCCACAGTGGAGGAGGTGAGGTGCAATTGCTCCTGCCTCCTGCTTTTCTTCCCAGCTCTTTGAGCTTGGGAAAACAACTTGCTTGCCTCTGCTGATTTGGCAGATATTGGTTTGGCCTGATATTTAGGTGGCTTCATCAGTGGGAGAGGTGTGGTGACTGAAGACCTTTTGTTTTGGAATTTCTTTTTCTTCCCTCAACTGCCTAGAAGTATCTCTGCTTTTGGCTACTGCTTGAGTTCTCTTCTCATTCACTTCTATGATGTAACAGAAGCTTTGTCATCATGCATGTCAGAATTGAGCCAGATTCCAGGGAATGTTTGTGTGGGCCTGGCCCTAGGAGAACACCATGGCTTTTCGTCCAGTTGGGAGGGTTCATGGAGGGCTTAACTTTGGAAGATCCCAATACAATGATTCAAGAACTAAAACAAATGAAGCTATCTCTGCCAGGTAGACTCATAGAGCTGTAGATCCAAAGGCCTGAACTTTAGACCCACTGGAGACTGGCTCAGGACTAATGTGGCTTTTCCCGAGTCTTCTCATCTGTGTTGTGTGGAAGTTTCTGGCTGGGCTCCCAGAGCCACCTGCCCCGGGGCTCTCTACTATTCAGTCTGAAATACCTCTGGTGGGACAAATGAGTCCTAGACTACAGAGGGAGACTGAGTACCCCTTCCAAAGATTCTAGACCCTAGGCCCTTTATTAGTTAAAGCTCCTTCCTCCAAAGTGCTGATGATATTCCTATAGCCGCTCTCTGGTAGTAGTCTAGCCATATGTGCCATGAAACTGGAGAAATGGTGAATCCATGGGCCACGGGCAGGTGGAAAAACAGCCTTCCTGAAAGGGAGGGAGTCTACACGTCTGTCATTGGTTCTTCCCTCTAGTTCTAGATAGGCCCCGGAGATTGGGTTGGGTGTAATCACAGGGTCTCTTATCCAAACAGTATCGGCTTGTTGGTTAAAAATCTGGGTTTTGATCCTGCCTGTGTAACCTTGAGTCATCTCCTTAGCCTCCGCTTCATCATCCACAGGACGGGGATAGCAGAACTGCCCCACTTCAAAGGACTTACAAGTCCTTCCCTCGCAGTCACCATGACTATTAAGTCAGTCCATGTGATGCATGTAGACCATTGACCAGAATGCTGTCTACATGCATAGGCCTGCTACTGGCATTGTTTCTGTGAAGATAATTTTATTAGGCATTTGATTGGGTATTTTCTTAGTTGCAACTTTTTCATAAGTGTCAACAGTGCCCTGTTACCTCTTAGGAAGATAAGGTTGTGATTGTTTCAGTTCCCCTCAGGTTTCAGAATCCTGTTATCACTGTTCTTGTAATCATTGCTTCCTCCATTTGTCTAATTTGTGAACATTTGATACTTACATGTAAGAGTCAGCACACTGATTGCTCCATGATTAAGTTCCATTCCTGAGAAGGATCTGGCTGAAATATTTGGTCTATGCCACTCGGGGTTCTAATTTGGCTGGCAGAGGAGCAATTAGACCAATAGATTTCTCCCATTGATTTAGCTATTGCTCTGTGCCAGGCCAGATATCTGGTTTTCTATCCTTAATGTTGACTTCCCTATGTTGCACACAAGGAGGTGATGGGTCCTGACAGGCTGGTATGGGGACCAAGGAGGGGTGGAGTAGAGGACACAGGCCTTTCTGACCCCCTTTCAATTCATCTCCATTTGTCTTCCTTCTTCACCTCTGCTGCTTCCTGTATCCTCCAGTCTTTTTTTTTTTTTGCCTGACTTTCCCTTAAAATGGCTTCTGTGATAGCCAGAAACAAACCCTAAATAAATGATCTCAAACTGCCCATTGGTATTTGATTTGCAACCATAAAATAAAGGAAACAAGCTAGCTACTTAGTAGGAAGGGGATGGCTATATAGATAATGTCAAGGCCATTTGATAGGAGCACAAAGCTGCTGTTTTTCAATGTTTGCAAAAGTCTATAATGATGTTTCTTACTGTTTAATGGACAAAGCCAGCTGTGAAAGCATGTTTGCAGAATCTAAATGGTTTCAGGGAATGTCTGGAATGAAATTTTCCAAACAGTAACAGTGGTTGCCTCTGGCTCATATGTGATTGTTTTTTTTTCCTCTGCATCCTTATGCTTTTCTGTATTTTGTAAGACTTCTACAATGAGTGTATGGGACTTTTATGATCAAGGGATTAAAACGCAGTAGAAGAGAAGATAGCAGCTGTTAGGTTAAGATGGGCCACCACAGAGGCACAGAAGGTGCCCACGGGTGGCAGAACTGCCCTCTTAGGGTGCCATATTTATATGTTGTCTCGTCTGCCCCACAGGCCTCTTGAGGAAGAGCTGAGGATGAAGAGCACGGATGATAATGCCCTTTCGGGTAAGCATCTGGCAGGCTTTGAGAGTTCTAGCCTCTTTTAATACCTTAAATAGTTTTTCATGATGCTGGGGATGGAACCCAGGGTCCTTGGGTGCTAGGCAAATGCTCTGCTACTGAGCTATGTCACCTAACCTTTCTAGTGGCCTTTTACCATTTCTTTCTTACTTGTTTCTTTCTAGAAAAAGGAAAAGGTCATAGTCCTTTGCCACAAAAAGCTTCCAATGCAAACTTCCAGTTAGTTTCATAGATGAGCAGGGATAGGACTCTTGTCTACCTGTCTTGCTTCAACATTGCCCTTCTCTTCTCTCTGGCAGAACATCCTGATGTTCATGGGTCACTGGGTCCCCTGGTGGCCCCCACCCCTCTCCGTCCATGGCCCCAGATGACACTTCGGGTAAGCAGGTCCTTGTAACCTTGGTGTGAATAGCCTGATAGGTCACTCCCAGTATGCTCTCAACTGGACTTAGTGGTAGAAGTGACATGCTCTTTTCTATCCTAGAAGTGGGGGGTGGGGTGGAGGTAGGAGTGAAGACTGAAATTATTTACTTGGGTTTAATTGTTAATTAGAAAACATCTAGTGAATATGTGTTCCATGTTATAGACACTGGAAACCTAACACAAATGACATCTGTATGGGAATTACATGTTCGGGCAGAGACATAATGAAATAATAGATAAAATATATGGTATTTTAGATGAAGATGGGTGCTTAGGGGAATGGAGGGAGAGAGGGGGGAAATGGAGATAGGGGCCTGAGAAATGAGGCTTGAGAGACATTTGAAGAGAATGAACCCCATGACAAGCTGGGAGAAGAGAATTCCAGGCAAGTGCCAAGTTACTAAGGGGACTTTGACTACTGTATGTTAGAAATAAGACTGAGCCAGGCAGTGGTGGTACACGGTTTTAATGCCAGCACTTGGGAGGCAGAAGCTCGTGGCTCTGCGTTTGAGGCCAGCCTCATCTATAGAGCCACTTCCAGGCCAGTCAGGACTACACAGAGAAGCCCTGTTTTGAAAAACAAAAACCAAACCAAACCAACACCAATCAAGAAGACTGTTGTGATGGGAGCAGAGGGAAGTGAGGGGCAAAGAGGAGAGGTGAGCAGTGAGGTCAGGGAAGTAGCAGGGCACAGAATGGGTGGGGCCATGGGAACCAAGGTGAGGACTTAGGCATTTTTACTCTTAGTGAGGAGGAGACAAGGGAGGAATGTGATCTGCAGTGGGACACTGTTGGAGGTGAAAAGCAGGGGCAAGAGGAAGCAGGTGAACCATGATGCTGTTGGCATGGGACGAGGAGACATTTAAGATGTGTGTGTTTTAGCCGGGCCATGGTGGCGCACGCCTTTAATCCCAGCACTCGGGAGGCAGAGGCAGGCGGATCTCTGTGAGTTTGAGGTCAGCCTGGTCTCCAGAGCGAGTGCCAGGACAGGCTCCAAAGCTACACAGAGAAACCCTGTCTCAAAAAACCAAAAAAAAAAAAAAAAAGACAGATGTGTGTGTTTTAACTTTTGTTTATAAATCTTAAAAGTAAATGTATATATCAAAGTAAAGAGAGTGGTATAATGAACCCACAACACCCAGCTTTGACACACATTGACATGTGTCTGTCCCTGCTTTATAGCATAGCTCTTTCCCTTCCTGTTTCCTATGGAATTATTTTTGAAAAAAATCCAGATAACAGACAGTTCATGAATGCTGTAGTTTGTTTCTTAGAAAATAATCATTGAACAAAACAAAACAACCCCCCAATGATCGTGCCACGATCATATCTCTGAAAATTAACAGTGTTCATTAATGATTGGGTTAGTGATCCAATTTCCTTATAAATATTCCCAGGACCCAAACAAAGTGATACATTGTATTCCTTTTTCTTTTCTTTCTTTCCTCTTTTTGGTTTTTTGAGAGAAGATTACTCTGTGGAGCCCTGGCTGTCCTGGAATTCACTCTGTAGACCAGGCTGGCCTCAGGATCCACCTGCTTCCATCTCTTAAATGCTGGGATTAAACTGCCCAGCTGATACATTGTATTTCATTTCGCTATGTCTCTTCACTTTTTAGTACCCCAAAGTTTCTTTATTGAAGTTTGTTTACTAAACCCTGTTGGTCATGTAGAGTTTACACAGTCTGGGTTTGGCTGATTACATCCAGGGGAAAACACATTTTTTATTCTATTTAAAAATTTTAAATTATTTATTTATTTATCATCTCTCTCTCTCTCTCTCTCTCTCTCTCTCTCTCTCTCTCTCTCTCTCTCTCTCTCTCTCTCTCTCTGTGTGTGTGTGTGTGTCTTCTCTCCTTCTTCAAGGGACCTGGGAATCAGTCTCAGGCTATCAGAGTTAATGGCAAGCGCCCTTACTTCCTGAGCTTTCTCACTGACCATGGCCCTCTTACTCTATTTTCATTACTCCATTAATGTTATTTAGTTTAGTGTTTTATTAAATTACATTTACCAAACCATTAATTTTGCTAAATGTATTTGTTAAATGTCTAGCATTATGAAATTGACTTAACCAGAACTGATTCCATTAAGTTCTATTAAATTCTACCATTCTGATTTTATTGGCTGGGCTTTTTCTTTAAAGAAAATTATTACACATTCATTCATTCATGGATTCAAAATGTATTTGTTGCCTCTGAATCCATTGCATTTGTTTATTTTGATGCTTACATTGAAGTACCTCTGGCCAGGAGTGTTTTTTTTCTTCTTCTTCTTCTTCTTTCTCTCTCTCTCTCTCTCTCTCTCTCTCTCTCTCTCTCTCTCTCTCTTTTTGTTTTGTTTTTTCAAGACAGGGTTTCTCTGTGTAGCTTTGGAGCCTATCCTGGCACTAGCCCTGGAGACCAGGCTGGCCTCGAACTCACAGAGATCCATCTGCCTCTGCCTCCCAAGTGCTGGGATTAAAGGCATGCGCCACCAACACCTGGCCTTAAGTAAACATTTTAAAAAGAGAAAACCCATCATGAGTTCATTTATTACTGACAGTCATTCACTGAGTGCAGATGCCCAGTGAATCTTATCACCTGCAAAAAGAGGTCTCTTTGTACTTGCCCGAACTTTGCTCTTTGCATATACTTGATCAAGTCTTTGGCAGTTAGAGAATTACAGGGGGTTCTTTAACATATTTTTGCCTGGAAAACTCTAGGGACTGGGTGTGGGCTGTTACCAATTCTTATTGTCTCTTCTTGTTCCCTCCCCTCTTCTAATTTATTCCATTCCTCTTCTCTCCCCATGCTCATAACGGAAACAGGTTTCTGAAGCTACAGTGACCAACAACCCTTGGGAAGAAGGTGACATCCCCAGAAGCAATCCACCTGTGGCTTTTACAGAGGTCCTCCAGACACCAGCCATCAGGATTCTTCCATCTACCCGTGGCCTTCGTGGCCCACCCAAGGACCAGGCCTCAGGGCCCGATGCAAGTGATAGAGCCACTGGGCCCTTCCTGGAACCCAGTCAGCACCAGGTGGAGGCCACGTGGGAAAGTGGAGTGGGTCGAAAGGCCCCCACAGTGGGCGCTATGACAGATGAGCCGGCTCGGGGTCTGGAGATTGTGAGTGGGTTGGAGGAGTTGCTTGGTGAAGACACCATTGACCAGGAGTTGGAGCAGCTCTACCTGTCTCACCTGAGCCGCTTGCGGGCTGTGGCATCAGGGGCTGGTGGGGAGGGCTCTACAGATGGAGGGATGTCCCCCAGCCATCCCCTGGGCATACTTACGGACCGTGACTTGATCTTGAAGTGGCCTGGCCCTGAGAGGGCCCTGAACAGTGCCCTGGCCGAGGAGATAACACTGCACTATGCGCGCCTGGGATGTGGTGTGGAGCTCATCAAGGACACTGAGGACCCTGATGATGAGGGGGAGGGCGAAGAGGGGCTCTCCATCACTCCCTCTAGCCCTGAAGGAGACACCCCTAAGGAATCACCTCCAGAAATTGTCTCTGGGGCACGCTCGGTGGTAGCTATGGGAGATGTGTGGCTTCCATGGGCTGAGGGCTCTGGATGTGACAGCCCTGTGGTTGTGGGAACACAGGGACAGTTTACTGAGAATCCAGAGAAAGGGATGGACAAGGACATCAACTCTTTACACATGAATAGGCCCATAGATGGGGTGGCCAGATCCCCAGGGGAGGCTGGGACTGAAGCCCCGATGGAGGTTCCTACTGAGTGGGCAGGCAGCTTGATACCTATTTCTGATAAAGAGCCGCCTGCACCAGTTCTGCCAGAGCAGAGTCCTTCTCTCCTTAGTCCCCCAGGGACTGAAGTCTGTCTGTCTAGTGTAGCCAACCCTCATGTGACCTCCCAGGACGAAGAGGGCGGAAGCCTAAATCTTGAGTCCCCAGAGAGATCTCCCATGCCAGCAGCCCCGGCAGAATGTGTATGTGGATTATCTCCTCAGCTTCGGGGACCCTTGACCCAGACTCTGGGTGTCCTGGCTGGGCTAATTGTGGTCCCTGTGGCTTTGAACAGTGGTATGTCCCTTTTGGTGCTTGTGCTGTGCCTCTCTCTGGCCTGGTTCTCGTAGGGGCTACCCGCGTAGGGGCAGCAGATTTCCTCCTCTTTGGGGTCTGAAGATTTGTAGTCCCTCTATTACCCCAAAGAGTTGAGATGAGATCTGTGGCCTGGTAGTGAGGGACTTTCTCTGAGCTCTCTAGTCAGCACCAGGCTTCCTACAGTAGTATTTGTAGCGTGAAAAAGAATGGTGGATGGTGTGAAATATTTTAGAATGGAACCAGGCATGCCCCCCAACCCCCCCCCCCCAAGCCTGTATTTATTTTTCTATAATTCTCTGGATGAGGGAGAGTGGTCATGAGCTGGTCTTGGGGCACAATTACCCAGAGATATATTTATTAACAGCCAATCTGTGCAACCTGCTGGAGCTTTATTTTTAATTTAATTTATATAGAGTACCTATTATTATATGCCACAATAGAGCTCTATGAGAAATGATGTGTCTTGCTGTGCTGGTCTCCTGTTTGGACCTGAGTGTATAGTGTGGTCATATTCTGGGGAATGACCATGGTCCATGGTGGGAGTGGAGATGGCCATGGCCATGCCTACTGCTGCCTCCTCAATGTGTTCTTGAGGATCTGTATCTCTTTGCCTTGTGGTCCTAACCTAATATATGTGGTCCTTTGGTCGTGCACATTTTGTTTGTGGGAGCTTGTGTCTGTGTATATGGGTGGTTGTGGTGGGAGCCAAGGGGAAGAATATTGGCCATATGAAATTTTGGTGTTAATCACGTGGCTGCAGTCAACTGTAAATATGGAGACATGGATTAGCCACAAGGTTTTGAGGTTACTGAAAAAAAGCCAGCTTTTGACACCAGCAGGGAGACCCCTCAAACCCCCAAATGGGGAAGGCCCCAGAAAGGAATTAATGTACTGTGAAAAATTTGTATCAGATTTGTTGTCCACAGACATTGCATTTCTACTCCAAACAGGAAATTCAGATGCTTTAGAAGAAAGGTTAGATACATTTATTGCATGCAAATAAAAACTCTTGGCATAGCAAAATAAAACACATTATATTTATTTACGTCCCTTTGCAGCAAAACTTTAAAAAATGGTAATGGTTTTGGTGATTTACTTATTTCTTTAGCAGGGTCTCCGACTGGCTGGGAGCTCACTGTCCTGCTGATGCAGCCTCTTAGCATGGGCCTATAGATGAGTGTCAGCGTATGTGCCTAGTGGCACAACAAAACTTCTTAAAAGAATCATTGTAGCAGCTTTCTCCATTCTTTTCTTTTCCGCCAATAACCCTATGCCTTTTTGAAATAGCCCCAATCTGTATTTTTCCCAGCAATTTAAAAATAATGGTGTTGCTGTTATAGCAACAGCTAAGCCCCAGATCTTTCTCCATTCTTTTCTATTCTGTCAATACCCCATGCCTTTCTGAAACAGCCCAATCTGTTTTTTCCCCAGCAATTTAAAAATTGCTGCTGCTGTTACAGCAACAGTTAAGCCTTACATGGCCTCCCAGCAGCATGTGATAGTTGATCATCTCTGTTCCCAGCCTTTTCTTCACTTGGTTTCCAGGACGTCACACTCTTCTCCCTTCTCACTGGCTATTCTAGAACAGTGCCCATCAAGTTGGTTTGCCCAGTAAATGACCATTGAATGAAACATGAAGGAACAAACATGTATATAAAGAAACAGAGAGACCTGTGGCTACAGTCTCGGTTTAGCTTCCCAAGTGTTGACTGAGCACCTCTGCTCTGTGGACACCAAGTTAGGACCTCACAGTCCTGTGGGGATGAGAGGTACAGAGAAGTCTCTGTGCAACACTCATAGCGCACTAACAGTGTTAAGTATTATGGGATGGGAAAGCCCAGTACAGGTGCTCAGCCTAGTTGGCAACTCTGGCAATCTTGGAGGATCTAGTACCTGGCCTGAGTTCCCCACTGTGAGGAAGACTCTGGCAGACAGTGAAGGAGGGGGTGTAAGGCCTATCCCCAAAAGGGAAGATCCTCACTCAAGTCTCGGGATGACACGACCCCCCCCAAGTACTCACGAGAGACTGTCCTTGCTGCAATCGCACGAGGTTTATTGACAGGAGCCAGCATGCTGGGGCCGAGACTCATATCCCATGCAGGGGTAAAGGAGTTTCGACCCCGAATGGCTGGCAATAGGGGTTTTTAAAGAAAGAAAGAAACCACAACCCAAAATACCACGAATACCAGTGAGGAAAGAAACCCCAACCCAAAATACCAAGAATACCAGTGAAGGGTCCCGAGGGAAAACACAAGGGGAAACTCCCTATTCCTTAAGATTGTTTGTAAGATTCTAATCTTAACTTTTTATGGCTAGCCTTTTCCTGGAACAGAGTTGCTGAACCAGCTAGCCACCCTATATCCTAGGCCTTATTTTGTCTGCTGAAGGGGTCTTCTTTATCCTGGCATTTCATCTCCTCACTTTTTCTAGTAACTAGTTCTAACCATAGAACTAGATATCAATGTCTTCATGATATTGATTCTCTTGACCTTGTAAAGAGCTATATTGCTGGCGCAACATCAAAATCTGAACAGCACTTATTCTTTCTCTAATGAAGGTAACTAACCAATTTAACACACATGGACCTAAAATCAGAAGCAGAAGCAAAATCAAGAAAGGTCCCATAAGGGAAGATATCAGAGTAGTCATCCAAGGGGATCTACTAAACTAGCTTCCATACCATCCTTGATGTGTTTCTCTGTCTGTCTTTTGTCTAACCTCTCTTTCAGTTTGCTCATGGAGTCCTTAATTACTCCTGAATGGTCTACATAAAAGCAACATTCTTCTCTGAGAGCAGCACATAATCCTCCGTCTTTTAAAAATAACAAATCTAATCCCCTTCTATTCTGCAAAACTACTTCTGATAGGTATGTCAGTGATTCTTCCAGCTGGGAAATAGATTGTTCTAGTGCCCTTAAGTCTTCATCCATGGCTACTCTTAATTCATTAAAGTAGTGAGGAGCCTGTATTAGAGCAGTGGTACCTGTTCCAATACCGGCAGCTACCCCGAGGCCCAAGATTACTGCTAAGGTCAAAGAGATGGGTTCTCTCTGAAAGCGGGTTGGGTGCTTGTCAAATTCATCCTCAAGCATGTTGGCTGGATGATAAAAGACTCTAGGCATTAATTGTACAAGCACACAGTAATCTTTGGTGTCATTGAAGACCGTTGTCGACACGCAAGGAGTTAGGCCTGTACTACAAGCCCACCATTTATCTATGCCAGGAACCAAGTACCGGGTGTCAGGAGTCTTAGGGCTCTTATGAATATTATTACATAAACATTTGTAAGCAGCTGGTGGGTTTCCCAAGCAGGTCCCTATGCCTGTAACCTCAGTAAGTGTTAACCTATGACTAGTCCCCCATACACAAGCATCTGGACTAGTGGTGTTGTTAAAGGTCCCGACACTGCAATTCCTTCATAATAAGGAGGTCCTGGAGCAAGGCAGAGCCAACAAGACTCTGTCATGTTAGGGTTAGAATTGTTTAGCACAGAGAAAGCCCCCTCTATCAAATTTAACAATCTCTGTATAGTGGAAGGCATCGCCAGAAAAGAGTTACCTAAGGTAGACATAGGTGCAGGGCTAAAGGTTAGATTCCTAGGAGGAACATGAGGTCCTCTGGGGAGTACCGGGGCCGGAGGACCTTGATCAGGCAAAACTTTGTTAGGCCCAATTGGTAAGGGAGAGGGGTTCTCTATCTTAAGTCTTAGTGTCATAACCAATCCCGGATCTTCTCCTGACACATGGAATCTTAATCCCCAGCTCAGGCCCCTAACCCATTTCTGCGATCTCTTTCCAGAGTCTGTAAAGGTTACATTTAGAGGATTACAGTAAGGGGTTCTGCTGCAGGGTCCATTTGTTATCTGTTTGACCCTAGAGTTTATGGAAGAACAGATAGGGCTCTCAGTATGGTTTTTCTTAACCGTAATTAAGTCCCAAGATGAAGAAGGTTTCCATCAGGCATCTCCAGTAGTCTCACATCCCCATGCCTTACAGTAGAAGGACTCAGGACCCCCACACTTCACTACTTGTGATTGAGACCTACCTTCCCTAGGGCACACATACAAATCTGCTTCCCGTATTGTACATCGGGTGAGCGGATTACTGCATCCTGGGCCTGTGCCAGTTCTTCCAACAGTGGGTAAATTAGTTGGGAGATAATCAGGTACATCCCAATTGTCCAGTCCAGCTACTAATTGGCATACATCAGGGGTTAGAGTGGGCCACCATGTCCAGGGTGGGGCAGTCTTGGAAATTGACCAGACTACATTCCCAGTTTGTGATATCACCTGCCAAGTTAATTTTGGGGGAGCATGGGGGTTGTTATTCTTCACCTGAGCTATGTTCACGACGAAGACGCGGCTTAAGAGGATCCATAGTCTTTTCCAGTTTCCATTCATTTTTTTTTGAGTTCAAGGGCTTGCTGGGGCCGTTAGTAGAGCCCTTTTAATTTCTTCAAAGGCTTTCTGATGATCTGGGGTCCACATAAAGACTCCCCCTTCCTTGGTTAGAGGGTACAACGGGGCAGCCAAGGTTGCAAACCTTGGTATCCATAGCCTGCAGAAGCCAGCAGTCCCCCAAAATTCTCTTACTTGTCTAGGCGTAGTTGGGGTAGGGATCTGGGTTACAGTCTTTTTTCTGGCTTCCGTTAACCATCGCTTTCCATCACGGAGTACGTATCCCAGATAAGTAACCTCTGTTTGACACAGCTGAGCCTTTTTAGCCGAGGCTCGGTACCCCAACTCACCTAACTCCCTTAGCAGTTTCCCAGTCCCTTGACTGCATTCAGACTTCGTAGGTGCTGCCAAAAGCAAATCATCAACATATTGGAGCAAGGTTACCTGGGGATTTTCAGCTCTGAAGGTGGCCAGGTCCCGGTGGAGGGCCTCATCAAAGAGAGTAGGAGAATTCTTGAAGCCTTGGGTTAATCTAGTCCAGGTCAACTGACCCACTATTCCGACGTCTGGATCTCTCCATTCAAAAGCAAAAATAGGTTGGCTAGAATGATGTAATTTTAGGCAGAAGAAAGCATCTTTCAGATCTAGAACAGTATACCATGTCCTGTCTGGTGGGAGCGAGCTGAGGAGATTGTAAGGGTTGGGGACAGTCGGGTGTATGTCCTGGACCCTCTTGTTGATTTCCCTTAGGTCTTGTACTGGTCTGTAGTCGTTAGTGCCTGGTTTTTTGACCGGTAACAGGGGAGTATTCCAGGGAAACTGGCAAGGTACCAAAATACCTTGTTGTAGTAGCCTTTGGATGTGAGGCCTGATTCCTTCCCTAGCCTCTCGGCTCATTGGGTACTGACGTACACCTATAGGGGTGGCACCAGTTTTTAGTCCTACTACTCTTGGGGGAACTCTTATTGCCATGCCCATTCCTCCAGTCTCCGCCCAGGCCTTAGGGAATGTTGTCAACCAGCCTTTTATGTCAGAGGTTTATTCCTGACTCGGGAGCTCATGTAGTCTATACTCTTCTTCAAGCCTCAGGGCCAATGCCATGGAAGTGGGAGTTTCCCATGTCATCTCCGGTCCAATTGGAGTGAACCTGATCTGGGCTTTTAACTTTGTTAACAAATCTCTTCCCAGTAAAGGCATAGGACACTCAGGAATAACTAAGAAGGAATGAGTCACTTGTCCTCTTCCCAGGTCTACAGTCAGTGAGGTGGTCCATGGGTATTGTTTCTGTCCAGTTGCCCCAATTACTATCGTCTTTGTATTTTTTAGCTTTCCCAATGGTTGTTTCAGCACAGAGTGCTCAGCCCCTGTGTCCACTAAAAAGTCCATGGGGGTCCCCTCCACAGTTAGGGTTACCCTAGGCTCGGGGAGGGGGTCCGAGCCCCGACCCCTCCATTCATTTTCTTCTAGGGCCAGTACCTTAGGGGCCCTTTCTTTTTTCTTTGGGCACTCTCTTGCCCAGTGTCCTCTCTCTTTACAGTAAGCACATTGATCTTTATAAAGAAGGCGCCTTTGTCCATCATTGCTCACCCTTGGTCTCCTGTTGCCCAGGTCCCCTATCTGTCTAGGTCCTGTCTTTTCCTTTTCTCTTACCACTGCGGCCAAAATTCTAGTCAAATTTCTTTCTTGCCTACGATCTCTCCGGTTCTCTCTTTCCTCTGCCTCTCGCTTCTCTCTTTCTCGTTTCTCCTCCTCAGTCTCCCGCTTATGAAACACTTTTTCTGCTTCCTTCACCAAATCCTGCAAGGTATAATCTTGCAGCCCTTCTAGCCGTTGTAACTTTTTCTTAATGTCTGATGCTGACTGCCTTATAAAAGCCATAGCTATCGCTGCTCGCTGACCTTCAGAGGTTGGGTCAAATGGAGTATAACGCCTGTAAGCCTCCATTAAACGTTCAAGAAACACAGATGGCGGTTCGACGGGCCCTTGGGGAACCTCTCTTACCTTAGCCAAATTAGTGGGTCGTCTAGCGGCCCCTCTGAGACCTGCTGCACGAGAGCCCGGTGGTAGACAGTCAGCTGCTCCCTACCTGCCGCTGTGTTGAAGTCCCAATCAGGCCGGTTAAGGGGAAACCCAGCATCTATTTCATTCAGAAGATTGGTCGGTGCCCCATTTGCTCCAGGAACATTTTTCCCGGCCTCCAACAGGATCCTTTCTTTCTCTTCAGTAGTGAAGAGGACCTGTAAAAGCTGCTGGCAGTCGTCCCAAGTGGGTTGATGGGAGAGCATTAAGGACTCCATCAATCCCGTCAGGCTGGTGGGATTCTCTGAAAAGGAGGGGTGGTTAGTTTTCCAATTGTAGAGATCAGCAGAGGCAAAAGGCCAATGCTAGAGGGGTTGAAGGTTGGGTGGGTCTGCTGGAGGTCCATAGGCGCGCAGTGGCAGCGCCACTGTCGAATCTGGTCCTCCAGGGCCCTGTGCAGGGCTCTGAGTGCGTGGGGCTCCTCTGTCTCGGGACAGATTTTAGGAGGAGCCAAAGGTTGATTCTCGGGCGGAGCTTTAGGTTGCGGTTTGTGCTCCGACTTTCGGAGAGCCAGGGCTCGGGAGCCTGGCCTCTGTCCTCGAACCCAGGGTTTTACCCAAGGTGGGGGATTCTGGAACAAATCCTGCCATACAGTAATGTATGGCTGTTGATCAGGATGGGATCCCGGTCCTTCCTGAAAGACAATGGTTTTAACTTCAAGAATAATGGTTAGGTCAAAAGTGCCCTCTGGAGGCCAGCTAACATCAAGCATCGGCCATTCTGAGGAGCAAAATGTCTGCCATGGTTTTTTCTTAATCTCAACTAACAAATTGTGAGCTCTTGTCCTAACTTCAGTCCAATGGTCCATAGTCAAACTTAGAGGAGTCGTTACAGTCTGTCCCATCGTCAAAGTCAAAACATAAACCAAAGACACACAGACAAAAACTAACAGATGTCTGTCTCCACCTAGACAGACAAAATCACTCCAGACACACAGACAAAAACTAACAGATGCCTGTCTCCACTTAGACAGACAAAACCATTCCAGAAACCCAAGACACACAGACAAAAACAGATGTCTGTCTCCACCTAGACAGACAAAACCACTCCAGAAATACAGACGGCCGGGAGGACGGATAACTTCCCCAATCCAGGAGAACTACCATACCCTCACCGGCTCCCAGACGGGAATCTCCCAAGCGTCCCTGAGGTTCCCCAGACTTCCTGGAACGTCTTCCAGGGTGGCAGTCGGTGATCTCCCACGCACTCTGCTGATCACACTCTGTCTCCTCCCGAGACCAGAGCTCTTGTCTCTTCCCGAGACACGACTGCAAAGATCAGAACCAGATTTCAGACAAAACCACTCCAGTACAATAACAGAAAGACACAGACAAGAGACAAGACAGCCAATATGTCTCACCTCCAAGTGGGTCTTCGGAGACGAGGGTGGTCGCAAATCCCGGACGAGCCCCCAAATGTAAGGCCTATCCCCAAAAGGGAAGATCCTCACTCAAGTCTCGGGATGACGCGACCCCCCAAGTACTCACGAGAGACTGTCCTTGCTGCAATCGCACGAGGTTTATTGACAGGAGCCAGCACGCTGGGGGCGAGACTCATATCCCACGCAGGGGTAGAGGAGTTTCGACCCCGAATGGCTGGCAATAGGGTTTTTAAAGAAAGAAAGAAACCCCAACCCAAAATACCACAAATACCAGTGAGGAAAGAAACCCCAACCCAAAATACCAAGAATACCAGTGAAGGGTCCCGAGGGAAAACACAAGGGGAAACTCCCTATTCCTTAAGATTGTTTGTAAGATTCTAATCTTAACTTTTTATGGCTAGCCTTTTCCTGGAACAGAGTTGCTGAACCAGCTAACTACCCTATATCCTAGGCCTTATTTTGTCTGCTGAGGGGGTCTTCTTTATCCTGGCCTTTCAGGGGAGAGGACCAATTAGATGGAATAGCCTCGTGGCATGGAAGGAAAAAACAGCCAGTGAGAAATTCAACACACCTGGTTTTCAAGCATTATTCTTTTTTATACAGCTGCTCTGTAGCCCCAATTACTCGGTCTTGAATGACCATCCTCCTGCTTCAGCCTCCCAGGTGTTGAGCTTACAGCATTAATTGCCATGCCTGGCCTCAAGGAGTTCTGACTTCTCAAGTAACAATGTCCATGTCTTAGTTAGGGTTTCTATTGCTGCGATGCAACACCGTGCTCACAAACAACTTGGGGGAGGAAAGGGTTTATTCAGCTTACACTTCCACATTGCTGTTCATCATTGGAGGAAGTCAGGACAGGAACTAAAACAGGGCAGGAACATGGAGTCAGGAGCTGATGCAGAGGCCATGGAGGGGTGCTGCTTACTGTCTTGCTCTCATGGCTCACTCAGCCTGCTTTCTTACAGAACCCAGGACCACCAGCCCAGGGATGGAACCACCCCCAATAGACTGGGCCCTCCCACATTAGTCACTAATTAAGAAAATGAGTTACAGCTGGATACCATGGAAGACTTTTCTCAATTGATGTTCTCCCCTTTCAGATGACTCTAGTTTGTGTGTCACATCAGCATAAGAGCAGCCAGTACAGTCCAGTTATCTATGGGTTTCTATTGATGTGATTTTTTTTGAGATGGGCTCTTGCTTTGTAGCCCCAGGCTGGTCTTGATCTATCCATCCTTCTGCCTCAGCCTCCTAGGTACCAGAATTACATGCCTGACTTTGATTTGATAATTCTATGATTGTTTGAAAGGGTTCCTTATGCCAAATTATTTTTTTAAAAAAGAAATAGATATCAATGTACAACTTTTTTTTTGAGATAGGGTTTCTGTGGCTTTGGAGCCTGTCCTGGAACTTGCTCTGTAGACCAGGCTGGTCTCGAACTTACAGAGATCCACCTGCCTCTGCCTTCCAAGTGCTGGGACTAAAGGTGTACACCACCACTGCCTGATTCAGTGTATAACTTATGAAATGTGTCCCAAAAAGGAGCAGAAAAATTTAAGTAGTTTTATAATCACTGATGAAACAGAAATTTTCCTACACAGAAACTCTGGGCCCAGATGGCTTTATTGTTTTAAACCCCAAAGAACAAATAACTTCACTTTCCCAAAAGTAATTCCATGGAGTAGGAAAGGAGCCCATGCTCAATTCATTTAATGGGGCTGATAGAATCTTGATATTTTAAGAATCTGATGAACTGATAATGAGTATCAACAAAACTATTTCATGAACATAGACAAAAATATTCTAAATCAAATGAGTGTTAAGTCCAATATAGTTTTTAAAAGGTCTACAATAAGCAAATTGTGCTAGGCGTAGTGATGTATGCCCCGACTCTCAGCTTTCTGAAGATTGAAGCAAGAGGATTGCAACTGAGGTCAGTCTCTGCTACAGAATGTGTTCAAGACCAGTCCTGGCTATATAGCAAAACACTGTCTCAAAAATTGGGGGAAGAAAAGAAAGACCACGTTGGATTTGATTCTAATGTGTCATGTGTTTTAATATTTGAAATAGCACAAATACCCTCTAGAATATTAGAGGAGAAAAACTACAGGAACTACAGAGATGGCTCAGCAGTTAAGAGCACTTGGTGCTCTTCCAGAGGACCTGGTTCAATTCCCAGCATGCATCTGGTGGCTCACAACTATCTGTAAATACTAGTTCTGGCCTTTGTTGACCACACATGCAGGCAAAACACCTATACACAAAATAAAAAAATAAAAGTTGCAAATGTGGCCGGGTGTTGGTGGCACACGCCTTTCATCCCAGCACTCGGGAGGCAGAGGCAGGCGGATCTCTGTGAGTTCAAGGCCAGCCTGGTCTCCAGAGGGAGTGCCAGGATAGGCTCCAAAGCTACACAGAGAAACCCTGTCTCAAAAAACCAAAAAAAAAGAGTTGCAAATGTGTCAATATTTAAAGAGAGTTTGATAAAATTCAACATTCACTTCTGATTTTTCCAAATCTTAGCAAACCAGCCAAATGAGTATTCTTGGCAGCAAGCTTATCTAGAAAGATTTTCTTTTTTTTTCATTTTAACACTTTTATTAATGCTTTGAGAATTTCATACAATTTGGTTTGAACATATTCATGTCCCTTCTCCAACTCCATAACCACCCTCTTATCTATCCATTCCTTGTCACCCAACATTGAGTTCCCTTTTACTTTTTCTCTGATCACTTCCAGATTGTGTTGCCTAAGTAGCCTTGAGAGTGGTTGACCTACCAACACAATACATAGTACATCATTAAAGATAACTCTCTCTCTCTCACCCAAAAGATATCAATAGCTCGTCAGGTTATGGTGAGATTTATTGCCTACTTTCCCTACTTTAAGTTGGGATTTTTTTTCTTATTTTTTATATTAGTTCAAATCAGGAACAAGCTTGCTTCACATGTCAATCCCTTCTCCCTCTCCCTCCCCTCCCAACTTCCCCCAACCCCCACCTGCCCCCCACCCCATCCACCCTCCACTCCCCAGGCAGGGTAGGGTCCTCGATGGGGGGCTCCCCAAAGTCCACCACATCATCCTGGGACGGGCCTAAGCCCTCCCCCATGTGTCCAGGTCGTGAGAGCATTCTTTCACTCGGGATGGGCTCTCAAAGTCCCTTCTTACACCAGGGAAAAATACTAATCCACTACCAGGGACCCCTGGAGTGCCGAGGCCTCCTCATTGACATCCATGTTCAGGAGTCTGGATCAGTCCCTTGCTGGCCTCCCAGACAGCAGTTTGGGGTCCATGTGCTCCCCCTTGTTCAGGCCAGCTGTTTCTGTGGGTTTCACCAGCCTGGTACTGACCCCTTTGATCTTCATTCCTCCCTTTCTGCAACTAGGTCCCAGAGTTCAGTTCAGTGTATATCTGTGGATGTCTGCGTCTGCTTCCATCAGCCACTGGATGACGGCTCTTGGTAGGGGGTCAGGCCAGCCTCTAGAAAGATTTTCAATGAGCTGTATACTTAGACTGAAATGTACAATAGAATTTGACACTGGAACTTCAGTAAGGTTGCTGCTATCATTTATAGTTAACATTGTACTCAAGGTCCAGTGTAATAAGACAGGGGAAAAAATCATTTAGGGGCCAGTGAGATGGCTCAGCTGTTAAAGGTACTTGCTACCAAGCTTGATGACCTGAGTTTAATCCCTGGGGTCTACATGGTATAACGAGAGATTTGCACACACATGCTGTGACACATGTTCCCCATAAATAAACATAAGAAAAACTTATGAAGAAAACATTTAAACATTGGAAAGAAGGAACAAAATTATTATTATTTGTAGGTTATACCATTATGTATGCATAAAATCCAAAATACTCTGTGGAAGAGTTTAGGAAAATTAATCTAGAAAAATTTTGGGATACAAAAATCTATATTTAAAAGTCTTTTTGGCCTGGGCTGGGACTGTAGTTCAGTGGTAGAATGCTTAACAGGTGTGAGACCCTGGTCCCATCACAAGTACCACAAAAAATGTTTTTATATTCAGGCAACAAAGAAAATTTTAATAAGCCCTTAATAAATAACTTAGAAACAAACAACTAAGAGTAATATCCTTTTGGAAAAAATTACAAAACCTGATTGAAGAATTTTAAAGACAACCTTCCTAATGCTGTACCTGTTTATTAAGTTCCTTGTGTTGTGGTGATCCCCAACCATAAAATTATTTTGTTGTTACTTCATAACTGTAATTTTGCTACTGTTATGAATCATAATGTAAATATCTGACATACAGGATATCTGCTATGTGACCCCTGTGAAAGGGTTGTTGGACCCACAGTTTGAGAACTGCTACTCTAAACTGTTTTGTGGGTTCAATGTAAACCCAATCACAATTTGTGGGTGTCTTCAGATTGTGACAAATTAATTCTTTTTTTTCTTATTTTATTTTATTAGTTCAAATTAGGAACAAGCTTGCTTCAGATGTCAATCCCTTCTCCCTCTCCCTCCCCTCCCCCCAACATCCCACCTGCCCCTAGCCATCCCCGCTCCACTCCCCAGTCAGGGTAAGGCCCTCAAAAGGGGCTCCCCAAAGTCTATCACATCATCCTGGGCCAGGCCTAGGCCTAACCCATGTGTCCAGGTGACAAATTAATTCTTAAATGTGTATGCAATGAGACGAATGGGTACAGTAATCAAGGTGATGCAATATTGTTTCAAGCGTAAGTAAATAGGTGGTCTCAGATAACACTCATATGTAGACAGAGTCAGTGATCAAGAAAAGACTCTAAACCAGTAAGGAAACAGTGAAACTTTTAATGAATGGGACAATTGGGTGTCTAGTTTGGAAGAAATGAATTTTAATCCCTATATCATAATTATATATATCTGTGAATTAAAAACATAGATATGAAAAGGAAAAGCAAATCACTTTATAATATGACCCAAGGTTGTTCTTAGAGGCATTGGGGGTCAAGGTTTTCATTCTGTGCAACAACAAGCACCCTAACTCAGCTATACCCAGCCCTCAACCGTGAGAAACATATGTATACTCAGGATAGAAAAGTTTTCCTTTAACAAGACACAAAAAGCACTAACCACAAATGAAAATTATAAAACATTAAATGGCATTAGGAAGGCCTCCTGACCAGGGATACGAGCAGTGTTTTGGGAGATGACGATGGGAACACATCTGACTGATGAAGGGCTTGATCCTAGAATTCATTGAAAACTACAAAGAGAAAAATCCAGGGCCGGGACAGGTATGTCAGTGAATTGTGAATATACAAAATGGAATATTGTGCACCAAGAAGAAAAGATCTACAACTGCGTGATCTGGGCAAATCATGGCTGTGACGTTGAGCAAAAGGAGCCAAATAAAACAGTTTATATCATATGGACCATTTAGCCAAAGTTAGTAAACAAGTAAAACTACTGCATTGCCACATGCCATATAATGTGAAGAAAGATGAGGGGATGATTCTGAAACCATGCCCTCCCTCTGTCGTAGGGAGGGGTGTGGCTAGGAAGGAGCCTACAAGACTTTTGAGACATCCATCATTCAATACTGTTCACTTTGGAGTGGCTCATGGATATACAGCTTATTTCGTCTAATTATTAACTTTCAAAATGTACATTTAGAGGCTGAAGAGATGGCTCAGTACTTAGGAGTACTTGCTGCTCTTTCAGAGGGCCCGAGTTCAGTTCCTAGCATCTACATCAAACAGCTCACAAACTGTTTCTAACTTCAGCCCGAGGGGTGCTGATGCCTCTGGCCTCTGTGGGCACCTGAATTTGTGTACATGACACACACACACACACACACACACACACACACACACACACACACACCCCTACACATAATTAAAACATGATAAATCTTTTTTTTTTTTTGGTTTTTCAAGACAGGGTTTCTCTGTGTAGCTTTGGAGGCTGTCCTGGAACTAGCTCTTGTAGACCAGGCTGGTCTCAAACTGACAGAGATCCACCTGCCTCTGCCTCCCAAGTGCTGGGACTAAAGGCGTGCAGCACTACCTCCCGGCTAAAACACGATAAATCTTAAAGTATATATTTGTATTTTATAGTCTCTGGCAACAAAACGAGTCAAATCAAACTTCAGTGAGCAGAGGGGATGTGGTGTGGGGCTCCTTCACCAGGCTCCCAGGAATGCCCTGCTTCTGGTCTAAGGCATGAAGTATAGGTGACCTGCCTCCTTCCAAAGCTACCCTGGGTTCAGTCTCTTGCCTTCTTCTCTGGCTGCCACAGGAGCTTCTTCATCCCTGTTTGGGTAGATGATGCTGTGGGTAATTCTTTAGCTTATATCCTGAAATGGTAGTGGAGCAGGACCTCCCATTTTCTTGAGATGATGAAGTTCATCTCCCCTTGGGCCTCATCATTAGTCAGAACATTAAAAAGCCTGGTAGTATGTATGACTATACGCAAATTATTTCTTCTCATAGAGCCTTAGTTTTTCGTTCATAAGAGGGATTTGGTACCCACTGGGCGGGGCGATGGCACCTTTGGGGTAAACTAGTAACATAACCTTACCCAGACCTACATTCATTTAGTGTAGTGTTTAATGTAGCATAGCAGGACTAGCAAGGGCTAGAATGATAGGGTCCCGGACTGAATCTTCCCAGCCATCACACAATGGATCAGTTACTTAGTTATTTCTGCCTCCCTTTGCTCATCTGTTGTCAGGGTAGTTGGTAACTTTCATCCTCAAAGGGTTTTTGTGAAGTTGAAAGGAGACAACCTGTTAGCCACTGACTTTCTATATCCATGATAGAACACCATGACCAAAGCAACTTATAGAAGGAAGGGTTTATGTTGGGATTACATTTCCAGAGGGCTAAGAGTCCATCATGGTGGGCAGCTTGGCAGCAGACAGCAGCAGCAGGCATGCTGGCTAGAGCAGCGACTGAGAACTCACATCTCAAACCACAAACAGGAAGCAAAGAGAGCAAACTCGAAATGGCACGAGTCTTTTGAAACCTCAAAGCCCACCTCCAGTGACATCCTTCCCCCAGAAAGGCCACATCTTTTAATCCTCCCTAAACAGCCACCAACTGGGGACCAAAACTACCACAGCCAGTGACAATGGCATCTTTCACAGAGCAAGCTTGAGTTCGAGCTTGCTGTTGTCATAAGAATTTACAGCTGATGTCCCCACAGCAATTGTCCCCCACCAGTGCATGGATTGTTACAATGTGAGTGACTGACGTGCAGGGTGGGGACCTCCAGGGACCTTCCTGGCCTGGTCTCTCATGAGGCACTGGGTTCTTCATACCCTGTCTAGGGGACTAGCACCTTCTCGTTATGTCTGTCACTGAGGCTGATTAGGGCACAGACCCACCACATGGTAGGCTGGGTGTTTCTGACATAGATGGCCCTGAGGGAGGGAGAGAAGCAGGGAAGGATGTGAGATTGGTTCATGTTCCTGCCTGAATTAGTTTTCTGTTGCTGTTGCACATTCACAACAAACTTAGAGATGCCCAAACCAACAAATAGTCACCGTTAGATTTCAGAAGCAGTATAATGTTAGATTTTTCAGACAGTCTGAAGAGACAGGAGGCAAAAAGAGACTAGAAACTGACCTCAACAGACTGGACTGTTTATTTCAAACAGCAAGGAGCAGATATAGCAGGAAAAGGGTGTCTGCTAAAGGGAAGGGGGTACTTGGGGTTTCTATAGGAGGTTTGGAGAATGGGAAAACCACTGGAGCTAAATGCAAGCCTTTAGTTTATCCCTCATGGAGCTGTTTGTCCAGACAAGGCAATTTTATCTTTAGAAACTGCCTTGCCGTGGCTACTAGGATGTGGGTGATAGTGGGTGATTGATTGACAATAGCAGTTTTGGGAGGAGTGGTTGGAGCTTAAACATAGGTCATCGGTCAGGGTCTGGCAGAGTCTGTTCAAGGCTCATTTGAACAGTCAGAGGTCACACAGGTTTGTCAGCTGGTCCTTCAGGAGGAGCTAGGACAGTGGTTCTCAACCTGTGAGAACTGTTGCTTATCAGATATCCTGCATATCAGATCTCCTGCCTATCAGATATTTACATTACAATTCATAAAAGCAGCAAAATTACAGTTATGAAGTAGCAACGAAAATAATTTCATGGTTGGGGGTCAGCACAACATGAGGAACTGTATTAACGAGTTTCAACATTGGGAAGGTTGAGAACCTCCACTTTAGGGGGAACATTCATCTTTTTTTTTTTTTTTTTTTTTTTTTTTTTTTTGCTTTTTCGAGACGGAGTTTCTCTGTGTAGCTTTGGAGCCTATCCTGGCACTCGCTCTGGAGACCAGGCTGGCCTCAAACTCACAGAGATCTGTCTGCTTCTGCCTCCTGAGTGCTGAGATTAAAGACGTGCCACCACCAGCCCGCAACATTCATCTTCTTGCCTGTCCGAGTTGTAGAGGCATCCTGTAGTCCTTGGCTCACATTCTCATCCTCAGTATCTAAAGCCAGTCATGGCCAGTCATGCAGAGAGCAGAACCTGTGGTGGACAACATGGCACAGCCAGATTCTAGTGGTAACAACACTGTGAGCCTTTCCCCACCCTTCGTCTGCCCCAGGCAAGGCTGAACACTTGTCATGAGCCTTGTTTTCCTTACACCAAGCACAGGTCTGTGCATCTACTTTGACCACTAGCTACTAGATGAAGAAACCAAGGCTCCGGGACCCTGTGTTCTCATCAGCCCTGAGCAGGGTCCACTGTGGGCTTTCCTGGTCATCCCTTCCCTTCTCTTGCCTTGTATCTGCATCTCATAATGGTCCCTGCTCTCTCTGTCCTCAGTTTTCAGCCCAGCTGGCTCCTGCCTCCATTCTACAAGTCCTCTGCTTCCTATTCAGGGTGGCTGTGGTCCAGGGCGAGAGGCCTTTCCTTTCCTTTCTTTTTCTCAGGGAAGCATGTGGCCCCGTGGTCATTGTGGTTCCACAGTGGGGCTGTAGTGCCCTCGGATATGGTTTAGCCCTAAACAGCCCACATTATAGTAATGTCCACTTTTGCTGGAAGGGTGCAAGTTATCTCTGAAACAGAGAAGGCTCCAGTGGATTCAGAGGAGGGTCAGTCTTTCTCTTTTTACATTTCTTATTTGAAAAGATTTTTTTGTTGTTGTTGTTGTTTTTTGTTTTTTTGAGACAGGGTGTCTCTGTGCAACAAGTCCTAGCTGTAGATCAGGCTGGCCTCAAACTCACAGAGTGAAAAAAATCATTTTAAAGTTCAACAATTTATTGTTTTCTTGTGTGTCTATGTGTGCATGGATGTATGCAGGTGCATATTCCTGTGTGTGACTTTCTGGAGGCCAGGGGACAGTGTTGGCTATTGTTCTCTGTTGCCCTGGATCTTATTCTTTTGAGGCATGCTCTCTTGCTGACCTTCAAGCTTGCATTTTTAGGCTTTGCTGACAGCCCCTGTGCTTCTCCAGTCCTAACCTTCCTCAGTGCTGGGTGTACACAAGATCAGACCATATATGGACGCTGCCATTCTAACTTGGTCTCATGGTTGCCCAGCAAATGCTCTTATCCACAGAACCATCTCTTCAGACCCTGACGGTTAAATTTTAACAAACTATTTATTTTGTGTTATGAGTAATTTTGTACCACATGCATGTCTCGTGGCCACAGAGGTCAGAAGACAGCATGGGATTCCTTGGAACTGGAGTCACCGCTGTCTGTGAGTTACCATCTGGGTGCTGGGGATGGAACCCAAGGCCTCTGCAAGAGCAACAAGTGCCTTTAAACGCTGAGACACCTCTCCAGCTCCCCCCACAACAATTTTTAAATGTAAATTCTGACTCTCAAGTTCATTCTAATCACCTGTTTAAGTGGGGGTATCATACCCTTTGGAGAAGGCAGCCAAGTCAAGAGAACACTAAAGACGAGACTGCAGGGAGAACCACACAAGGCTAGAAACTGGGAGTCACCCTTCTTGCTGCCCTAACCTGTTAGCCCTTGAGAATGCCAGTCTAGCCCGGGGCTCCCGCAACAAAGCAGGTTACTTTCAGAGCAAGTAGCTTGACAGGAACCAAAAATAAACTGGAACTGGAGCTCCATGGCTGAGTTTAGACCCTGAAAATCTATACGAAGTAATTGACATTTGAAAAGATTAAAAACCTCAGTTCAGTAAGTGGGGGCAGGCTAGATGGATGGTGGAATCAGTAAGAATGGCCCCATTACCACAAAACTGGCTTCCTGTAACGGAGCTAATGAGCACCCCCAGACTCTTGTCTAGGAAAAGGTCAGAGCTCATCTGTCTTCTTTGGCCTTTCTAATTACCTTGCAAGAAAAGGGCCAGAAAAATATCTTCCAAACATGGGTGGCCTAAAAGCTCTGCTCCTGTGTTGCTTTCTCACCTAAAGCAGTCAGAGGGGAGTAAGACCTAGCTATCAATAAAACTCCTGGACTTACGTGTTTGGTTCAAGGACCACCAGCAGAGACAGCGTTGTGGATGTAGACAGGATAGCTAGGTGTCCCTGCTGCCTTTGTCCCCCACTTCCCTGATCCCATCATAACTTTGTCAAGTCTCCACACTGCAGGAACCCCTCTTCCACAGCTCAAGAATAAAGAACCATTGTACATGTCCATCACAGAGACTTGAACCCTTGCAAGCACAAGCTACATATCTGAGTAATGATTACACACAGCTCTATTGAGCCTTCTCTATAAGGAGTTCCCAGTATAACTGTGGCTCAAGCTTAAGATGAATAACCAGATGAGAGTGCATGTATGAAAATTCATTAAGAGAAACACATTTTGACACTAGAGCTGTGATTCTCAACTGTGTGCAATTTTGTCCCTACAAGACATTTGGCAATCTCTGGAGAGATTTTTGGGTGTCAGAACCAGGGTGGGTCAGGAATGCCATCAAATATTTTATGATGCACAAAACAACCCTCTGTTACAAAAGATTTATCCAATCCAGATTGCCAAGAGCATTTCCAAACAGGGATGGGGTGAGGGCAGCAGGATGACAGTAATTAACTCAAAGTAAAATTTTAATTAATTAAAAAAGGAACATTGGTGGAAAGCTAGTAATGCCACAAGAGCATAGGATTAGATGGCTAACTAGAGAAAGACCCTGGTGCCGACACAGAGATATGGAGGGACTTTGAGCAACGGCCACCCTTCCAGTCCCTTGACCTCTGCACCAGTTCAGGCATAGCAGAAATGTCACGAGTGTCTTAGCAGAGCTGCCTTCAGCTTTGGTCATCTTATCTAGTGCACTATTTGAGGAGTAAAGTTTAAAAAACAGATTGCGTGGTGGTACACAGTCCCAGAATGTGGCAAACTCATGTGTGCCACATTCTGGGGAGGGGCTCATCGAGCCCTACTCCTCCATGAGGATGTATATGCAGTTTACCTTTGGTGGGAAGGGAGAGGCATTATCTTTAATGGTGTAGCCACTTAATTTTTTCTTTCTTTATTTAGAAACAATCATTTTACATATCAATCCCCCTGGTCCCTCTCCCTCCCATCCTCCCATGCCCCCTACCAACCCCCCAAAACATCCCCCACACGCTCCCCAAGGATGATGAGGCCTTCCATGGGGATCATCAAAATCTGTCACATCGTTTGAGAGAAGACCTAGGCCCTCCTCTGTTTATCTGGGCTGCAATAGTATCCCTCCATAGGGAATGGGCTCCTGAAGTCCATGTATGCACTAGGGATAAATACTGGTTCCACTGCCAGAGGCCCCATAGACTGCCCAGGCCTCCTAACTGGCAGCCACATTCAGAGGGTTTTGTTCAGTCCAATGCTGGTTCCCCAGCTTTACTACAGGGATTCGTGTGCTCTCACTAGGTCAGGTCAGCTGGTTCTGTAGATTACTCCAGCATGATATTGACTCCTTTGCTCATCCCTCCTCCATCTCTACAACTGGATTCCAGGAGTATGGCCCAGTGCTTAGCTGTGGGTGCCTGTTTCTGCTTCCATCAGCTACTGGATGAAGGCTCTAGGATGGCAATTAAAGTAGTCATCAGTCTCATTATAGGAGAAGGGCATTTCAGGTGGCCTCTCCACTCTGCCTAGATTCTTAGTTAGGATCATTTTTGTGGATCTCTGAACATTTCCGTAGTGCTCTTCTTTGGTCATCTTTGTGGATTTCTCTTTAAACCTATAATGGCTCCCTCTATTAAGGTATGTCTTTTCTTGCTCTCCTCTATTCCTCCCCTGTCTCAGTCTTCCTGCTCCCTCATGTTCTCCTCTCCCCTCCTCTTCTCCCCTTCTCTTTTTCATCCCTCCCTTTCCCCTGTCCCGTGCTCCCAATTCACTCAGGAATTCTTGCCCCTTTCCCCTTCTTCAGGGACTATGTATTTTTCTCTTAGGGTCCTCCTTGTTTCCTAGAGTCTCTGGAGGTGTGGACTGCAGGCTGGTAAACCTTTGCTCTATGTCTAAAATTCATATATGAGTGAGTATATACCATGCTTGTCTTTTTGTGACTGGGCCACCTCACTCAGGATGGATTCTTCCAGTTCCATCCATTTTACTGCAAATTTCAAGATTTCATTTTTACCCCCGCTGAGTAGTGCTCCACTGTGTAAATGTACCACATTTTCTTCATCCATTCTTCAGTTGAGGGACATCTAGGTTGCTTTCAAGTTCTGGCTATTACAAACAACGCTGCTATGAACATAGTTGGACAGATGTCCTTGTTGAATGAATGTGCTTTCTTTGGGTATATGCCCAAGAGTGGAATTTCTGCATCATGAGGTAGACTGATTCCCATTTTCCTGAGAAACTGCCATACTGACTGCAATACCAGTAGGAGAGTGGGGTCAGAAGGATCAGAAGTTCAAGACCATCCTTGGTTACTTAGTAAATGGCCAACCTGGGATACTTGAGACTGCCTTAAAGACAAACAAACGAACGAATGAATTATAGATGGTACCTAGGCCCTTACTAAGAAACAGGGAACTCATTCTGGGTTCTCTGAGAACTTTAGCTCAGGCGTAGGTTGTCCAAGAGCTTCTGTTAAACAACTCTGGCCAGCCAGTAACCCTTGGTTAGTCTTTTTTTTCTTGTTTTTTTGAGACAGGGTTTCTCTGTGTGGCTTTGGAACCTATCCTGGCACTTGCTCTGGAGACAAGGCTGGCCTCAAACTCACAGAGATCTGCCTGCCTCTGCCTCCCGAGTGCTTTGATTAAAGGTGTGCGCCACCAATGCCCAGCTCACTTGGTTAGTCTTGCTTCAGGACAGGCAGAGGCCTAAAGGAGAAGAGGGAGAGTAGCCCCCATGCCTTTGGAGGCAGTTAGATAGTGAAAAGAGGGGCCCTTGGGCCACTGGCTATAGGAGGGATGGGTGTGGGGTTGTGTTTCTTCTGGGATGGACATGGACTTGGTGCTCCAAGATAGCAGAATTACTTCTATGGGAGCTCTGATTGCTCCACAGCCTGTCTTTGATTCCCTTGGATCTCATATCCTTTTGAGCTCCACCTGCCATGGTAATTCTACCCACAGCCCCAACCCCAGAGCAATGTGAGTCAGATGGACAAAACTCTTTGGCTCCCAATCAGGGGTAGGACAATTTGTCTTTCCTTCTTTGCCTGGGGATTTTCTAGCACACAGCAATGCAGTTTGTACCAAAACGGGGTGTGTGTGTGTGTGTGTGTGTGTGTGTGTGTGTGTGTGTGTGTGTGTGTGTGTGTGTGTGTGTGTTGTGCAGTGTTTACTTTCGTGCATGCGTGCACACACTTGTATGTATCACATTACATGTGTGGAGGCCAGAAGACAATTTGCGGAGGACATATGATACCCTGTGAAGTCAGTTCTCTTCTTGTGGGTCCTGGGCTTGAATTCTGGAGACCAGGTTTTGTCAGTAAGCGTTTTTTACCTGATGAGCCATCTCACTGACCCCCACCCCCTTCTTGTAACAATACTCTGGGTTTACTCAACTAGATGTATCTAGAAAACAGGGATGTTCTTGAGATCTTTATATTAACATGGAAAGTCAATGGCTCAGACTCCTAACAGGGCCAGTGAAAGGTAAGCACAAGGTTGTCCGCCTCAGATTTTGAAGCCTGCTCTTGTCTGATATCAGGACATCTAGTTGGTAGGGGGCTCTGACTTGGTGTCTGCCACTCTAGATTCCCAGGCTTGCTTCTCCTTGGAGTTGCAGAGCCCGAGGCAGGTCAGCCTCAGTCTTAAACACACATTCCTGGTTGGGGTTGCAGACCCCTGGGTTCCTGAGCAGAGGCCAGGATGATTGTATGTGGATAGGTATGGGCAGCTTTGCCTGGCTCCACTTGTTTCTGAAGGGATCAGGTTCCAGTTGGTGCTGGTGTGTGTGTGTGTGTGTGTGTGTGTGTGTGTGTGTGTGTGTGTGTGTGTGTGTGTGTGTGTTTTGCATATGCCTTCCTCTTCCTCCTCATCCTTGTGTTCTTCCTCCTACTAGGAGCTCATTTCTGTTACTAAAAGGAGAGTTCATATTTTGAGTCATTTTTAATTTAAAACTTATTATTGTTGTTATTATTATTAATTTTTTGATCCAGGAGTGGTAGCCCATGCCTGTAATTCCATCCAAGACTTGGAACTTGGAAACAGGAGGATCAGGGATTCAAGGTCACCCACAGCTACATAGCAAGTTGGAAGCAAGCCTGGGCTACATGAGATTCAGTTTTGTCTCCCATCCTCAACAGGGAGTAAAAGACAAATACGCATTATTTTTTTCGATACTGGCTCTGTGAGTAGTCCAGAGAGTGCATTCCTGGATCCTGAATGTACTGAGGACCAACAAAGCCTGATATCAAAGCCTGCTGTTGAATGGACACACAGGCCAGGAGGGCTCCTCAGAAGTGGAGGCATCAGAAGCTTTTTGCATGATGTGGGTGTGATGGCACATGCTTGTAATCTCAGCTTTCTGGAGTCTGAGGCAGGGGCCAGCTTAGCCTAGGAAATAAGATCCCACTTAAACTCTCCTACTTCCCAAAACAAAAACAACAAATCTCCACGTGGCTTGAGGGATGGCTGGCTATTGGTAAGCTGGATGTCACCCACCAGCTGCCCCCAGACCTGAATTACAATTGCAGGCTCAGGACCTGCCATCTATAGGATGCTGTCTAGCCCTCACCTGCACTTTGGGTATAACGACACTCCATGCCTGAAGGGTCTGTTCATGTGGAGTAGACAGTGGAAGCCATGGGAGAACAGATTTGGCACAAGATAAGAATGAGCAGGTCAGAGTCAATGGAGGAAGGACTGACTTAGATCAACAAAGGCATGGTTAGAAGTACCGTGGACGCCCAGGGTAGCCAGGTAGAGTAAGTGCTTAAGCATGTGAGGTCATCTCTATAGCTTTCTGGTGAAACCAGCTGCTAGGATCACATGCTTTTTCCTTTTGGTCCTTATGTCTAATCACAGGAACTCTGGGGTTATGTCAGTGAGTTTATTTTGATCCACACACCATCGTTAGAGCCATGAGTCATCATTATAAGAGCCACTAGGCTGACATTTGTGTAATGAATCCAAGTCGTGGCTCGTATGGTCTCAAGTGATTTTCATGACCTGACTTAATTTATCACCACATTGTTTATCTTTCTACATGATGGCTAGGCAGTGTTTGATTTACTTTTCTACTGTCCTAATTTAGTGAAGGTGAACATTCTTTGTGTGTGTGTGTGTGATCTTGGGGATTGATCCCAAGGCCTGAAGCATGCTAGGCAAAGTACTCTAACATTGAGTTGCGACCCTAGCCCCTAGCTTTCTTGCCTATACATTGAAACCTAGGAGAAATATAGGAATCTTCATGCACTAAAAATACTTGTAATAGAAAAATCTGAAAACAGCCTGATCATACATCAATAGGATTGTGCTGTCTCAACACTCGGGTTTACAACAGACCCAGAAAAAAAATCTAGATGCAAAAGAGGCAATTCCATAGGATTCTTTACAAATAGCTTGGAGAAAAATGAGTGGCTCAGAAGCAAACAAAATTAATCTCTAGGCATACAAACACCTGCAGCAAAAACAGTTTTAGAGAAAACAAGGTTTCTTATGTGCTTGATTTGAGAAAACTAAAAAACACATACATATTGGGGATGACTGGAAGGAGCAAGAGGGCGGAAGTTTGGGATGGCTATAATCGAGATACATCCTTTACCTGTATGAAATTGTTAAAGAATAAACAAGATTTTTTTAAACAAAAGGAGAAAGTGAATGAATAAATGTATTAAAATCCTATTGAATTCACGAAGGGCCTAGGCCTGGCCCAGGATGATGTGGTGGACTTTGGGGAGCCCCTTTTGAGGGCCTTACCCTGCCTGGGGAGTAGAGGGGGGATGGCTAGGGGCAGGTGGGATGTTGGGGAGGGGGAGGGAGAGGGAGAAGGGATTGACATCTGAAGCAAGCTTGTTCCTCATTTGAACTAATAAAATAAAATTAAAATTAAAAAATCCTATTGAATTCACTTTGACTTTAATGAAGTTTAACACTGACAGTACAATGATTCAGAAATGATTCCTCAGCCTAAAATCTCCATTGTGTTTCCTCTTTGTCACCATACCTTCCTCTTGGGCCAAAGCCTCTGCAGCCCTTCACCACTCTGCTTTTTTCTTTTTAAGAAAGGCATACAAATGAAATAATCGTCTCTTACCTTTTGAGACTGTTTCACTTGGCTCAATTTCACTGAATTTCTTTTCCATTGAGTTTCATCCAAGTTGTCGAACATATCAATATTTAATTCTTTTTATTATACTGCATGCATGTGGTACAGTTTGTTTATCCAGTTGCCCACTGAAGAGCATTTGGGTTGTTTCCAGCTCAGAGTAGTTATTAATAGAGCTGCCACAAGCATTTGTGCATGAGGTTTGTGTGAACATAAGTTCTCATTTCTCTAGCAGAAATATTGTAGATGTTCAATTTTGCTGATGCTACCTGTAAATACTTTCCTTTAGGCAGAATATTGTGTCCTGCCAGCCAACTCCCAAATAACCACACAGAGACTTATTATTAATTATAAATGCTTGACCGATAGCTTAGGCTTATAACTAACTAGCTCTTACAACTAAAATCAATCCATATTTCTTATCTACGTTCTACCATGTGGAGGTACCTTTTTTTAACATGGCTTGTTCATTTTGCTCTTCCCTGTGTCTCCTGACCATTCCTCCCTTCTTCTTCCCAGAGTTTTCTCTGTCTGGCTCTCCTGCCTATGCCTCCTACTGCCTAACTATTGGCCATTTAGCTGTTTATTAAACCAATGAGAGCAACACATCTTCACAATATACAAAAAGATCATTTCACGAAACTTTCCTTTTTCTGCCAAATTTCCCACAGAAGTGCAACCAAATGATTTCTCCCAGAAGTATGTCTATCCCCGTGTCAACACCACATTGTCTTCTTTACTGTGTGCTGTGATTTGGATCTCAAAAATACTCTTTAAAATTGTGTTTATGTCTATGTGTGTACATGTGCATCTGTGTCAATGAATGCAAACTGTATGGTGGTGTCCTAAGAGGCCAGATGAGGGTGCTGGATTTCTTAGAAGTGTAGTTCCAGATGTTTGTGAGCCACCTTATATAGGTGCTGGAACCCAAACTCAGGTCCTCTGCAAGAGTGCCAGTTGCTCTTAACTATTTAGCCATCTCTCCAGCCCACACTTTGAATTTTAAATGTCCCCCCAAACTCTTGAAATTTTGGCTTAGAGCTAGCATATGTGTATGCATGTGTGTACATGTACAAGAGCTCCAGGCCAGAGGCATACATAAGGTGTCTTCTTCAGCACTTTTGGCCTTATTCTTTTTATTGTATTTTTATTACTTTTCAAATTTAAATTAAAACCAATTTTATTTTGCATACCAATCCCAGTTACCTCTCCCTCCCATCCTCTCATTTCCCCCACAAACTCCCCCATCCCACACCCCATCCACTCCCCAGGGAGGGTGAGGCCTCCCATGGGGGACATCAAAGTCTGTCACATCTTTGGGAGAAGGACCTATTCCCTACCCCGTGTATCTAGGCTGAGAGAATATCTCTTCATAGGGAATGGGCTCCCAAAGTCCATTCGAGCACTAGGAATAAATACTGGTTCCACTGCCAGAGGCCCCGTAGACTGCCCAGGCCTCCTTACTGACACCACGTTCAGGGGCCCTGGTTTGGTTTTATGCTGGTTCCCCAGCTGTCAGACTGGGTCCATGAGCTACCACTTGCTCAGGTCAGCTGTTTCCTTGGGTTTCCCAAGCCTGGTTTTGACCCCTTTGCTCATCACTCCTCCCTCTCTATAACTGGACTCCAGGAGTTGGTTCAATGCTTAGCTGTGGATCTCTGCTTCTGTTTTCATCAGCTACTGGATGAAGGCTCTAGGATGGCATTTAAAGTAGTTATCAACCTCATTATCGGGGAAGGGCATTTAAGGTAGCCCCTCCACTATTGCTTAGATTCTTCCATGAGGTCATCCTTGTAGATCTCTGGACATTTCCCTGGTGCCAGGTTTCTCGTTAAGCCCATAACAGCTCCCTCTATTAAAGTATCTCTTTCCTTGCTCTCCTTCTGTTTGACCTTATTCTTTAAGACAAAATTTCTCAGTAAATCAGAAGCTAGCTGTCTTGACTCGGCTGGCTGGCCAGTGAACTTCTGGGATCTAACTCTGTCCCCCCAATGCTGGGTTTACAGGCTTAGACAGGAATGACTTGACTTTTCACATAGGTTCTGGGGATTTGAACTCAGGTCCTCATGCTTTCACAGCAAGTGCTCTAACCCACTGAGCCATCTCCCAAGCTCCATACACTTGCTTTATTTTTTGGTGGGGGATACAGGTGTGTGTGGCGGGGGGGTGGGGTGGGGGTGTATAGAGGTCAGAGGTCAACCTCAGGTGTTTTACCTCCACAGCTGAATACCTTGTTTTTTGAGACGGGATCTCCCTCACTGGCACCCGAGGATCAGCAATTAGACTATGCTGGCTGCCTAGTGAGCCCCAGCGATCCTCCTGTTGGCACCTCCTCAGCAGTGGGATTATAAGCACATACCAACATGTGTAGCTATTTGTGTGGGTTCTGGGGGATCATCCTTAACCTCAAGCTTGTGTGGCAAAATGTTTACCAACTGAGCTATCTCCCCAGATCTCTATTTTTAAAACATTTACTAAATTTACTGAAATGAGGGGAATTTAGATGACACAGAAATGAAAAGTATTAAAAGCAGAATATGGTGGTGTTTGGGAGGCTGAGTCAGGGCAATTATGGGCTGAAAACTAGTCTGGGCTACATAGATAATTTGAGGTCACTCTGAGCTCAGATGACCCTCTTTCAAGAAAAATCACCTCCATAGAAATCTGTATATAACAAAATGAATGTAAATTATCCAACCCTATGAACATTTTCAGTTAAATACATATTTACTCCTTTCTATTTTATATAGACAACCTACACATGCATCATGTTTCAGTAATAGTGTTCAACATTCCCTAGTTTTTTTTTTTTTTTTTTTTTTTGAGGCAGGGATTTTTTTATGCCTAAGCTGGCTTCCAACTTAATGGGCTCATGTGAGCCTCATGCCTTAGTGTCCTAAATAGTTGGAATTACAAATGCCCACTACCACACTCAGAAAGCTCCTAGTTTAATTTCATTTTATCACGCTCAAAGTGTAATTGGGCTGCAGACTTAGAAGGCCCTGAGACCTTAGCACAACTGACTCCATGATGGAAGTACCATTCAGGCCACAAAACCCAGAACCTGCTAAAGCAGAGCCCTGATCCATCAAAGTCCATAGTTCTGGAAAAGTCTCTGAAAGTGCTAACCTTGCTTTTTGGCTTCTGTAGTTCTGTTTCTGGCTAACTGTTCTTGTTAACTGAAGTTTGTCGACTAAGAACATGTTTTTTTTTTTTTTTTTTTTTTTTTTTTTTTTTTTTTTTTTTTTTTTTTTTTTTTTTGTGTGTGTGTGTGTGTGTGTGCTTAAAACCTCACCCTGAGAAAGGCTTGGGGCTACACTGGGATTCTGAACACCCAGTGTAGACTTTCTATTGACTTAAACCCATGTCTGAGCAGTCTTCTCTGGTGGATACCCCACAACACAAAGCATGTTTGGCCAGCCTGGAACTCACAGAGATCTGCCTTCCTCTCTCTGTCAACTGCTGGAATTAAAGGTGTGTTTTACCTGTCGGTTGTAGTGGCAAACACCGTTGATCCCAGCACATGGGAGGCAGAGGCAGGTGGATTTCTGAGGGTTGGGGATAGCCTGGTCTACACAGAAAGCTCCAGAACAGTCAGAGAAACCTTGTCTCCAGAACAAAAAAGGTGTGTACCACCAAGCTGAGCTTTTTTTTTTTTAATGATATTGGCATCATGACACAATGGATTGCTAATAATGAAGACACTTAGTGAGGTTTGAAAAATTAGTAATGATCGTTTGCTGCAATGTTTTACATTTTCAATGTCTTCAAGACAAGAAGCTAGCTGTATACAGTTAAGTGGCTTTTTTTTTTTGAGACAAGGTACATCTATGCAGCCCAAACTAGCCTTGAATTCCTGATATTCCTGCTTCGTCTTCCTTAATGCTGGCCTGTGTCATTACATCCAGCAGGTTTTTGTTTGTTTTTAAAGACAATCTCCCTAGGTAACATAGCCCTGGCTGGCTTACAATTTACAGACATCTACCTGCTTCTGCCTTCTGAATGTTGGGATTAAAGGCATGTGCCACCACACACGGCCTACGTAATTTTGAAAATATAAAACTTCCCTTAAAAATTAGTGATGATTACATTTTGTTGCTCTTAACAATAAATTTTGACTTATGTTTTCCTATGTAGAAAGAATTATATTCTCATTCACCGGGCATTGGTGGCACATGCCTTTAGTCCCAGCACTCGGGAGGCAGAAGCAGGAGGATCTCTGTGAGTTCGAGGCCAGCCTGGTCTACAGAGTGAGTTCCTGGACAGCCTCCAAAGCCACAGAGAAACCCTGTCTCAAAAAAAAAGCCCCCAAAAGACCTATTCATTCATGCCGTGTATGGTGGTACATACTTTTGAATCACAGCACTCAGTAAGTTGACACAGTGAGTTTAAGGCCACTGTGGGCTACAGAGGGAGACTAGCTCAAAAGAAAAACAACCCCACAGGGCCTAGTGTGCAACGGTTACAAGAGCAGCTTCCTTAGTAGTTTATGTAGTCTGTTGCCTAAATGAGTTGCCCTAAGGGACAGATGGACCTTGGAGACAATTTCTGGCAGCTACACCTGTCTCCAGTCTCAGTGCTAACCCTACTCTGGGCTCCAGACAGGTATGCATGGTACCCTTAGGCACAGTACCCCAGGGTACACTGATCAGGGTTCACACTGGCCAGATCGTCATGTCCATCTGCACAAGCTGCTGAATAAGAAATATGTGAATGAAGAAGAGCTTCACCCAGTTTAATGCAGATGAATTTGAAGACACAGTAGCTGAGAAGCAGCTCATTCTTGATGGCCATGGGGTCAACTATGGCTCCAGTCATGGTTCCTTGGACAAGTGGTGGGTCCTACATTCCTGAAGGCTTCCACTGAGCTCACCTATACATCACTAAATTATGTTCAGTGATAAATTTCACATGCAGTCTGAAAAAAGAAAAGAAAAGAAAAGCTGAAGTAGTGTTTAGACCATGTCACAAATGCCAAGAACAGCAAAGGTGACAAGCAGCTCCCAGCACACTGTCACCTCATGGAGGCAGAAGCTGCTCTTTCTGGAAATTTTTTCCTTCAATGTGAATGAATCATTAGTGTTTTTATCAGCAGTTTCATCATGTGGCTTTTTTTTTTTAAGAAAAAGAAAAGGACGTTGATTTCTTTCAGAGTTCACAGTTCTCAGAAGAGACCTAATTTTGGAAATCATGTAATCAGGGGACATTTTCAATGTCATTTAGCAGATGAAGTGTTTCAATATCACTGCAGTACATTGGCATCTTCATCCTTAGCTATGTTGCTGGCATATCCTGCCACCAAAGTCAGATGCTTTTCCTGTCCTCACAGTCCTCTTATTGTTTTAAAATTGAAGTATTTCCACCACTTATAATTTCTGTTTTGGAGCTGGGTGCTGGTGGTGGCACATGCCTATAGTCTCAGCACTCGGGAGGCAGAGGCAGAGGCAGAGGCAGGCGGATCTCTGTGAGTTCCAGGCCAGCCTGATCTACAAAGTGAGTTCTAGGACAGCCTCACCCAGGGAAGGCTTTGTCATTCCTATGAGTTTGAGGCATCAGGGGCTTGAGCTATCCATCTCCTCATCCTCCGTGCCCCTCCCTCCTGCTTCTGTAAGGAGGATCTGAAAAGGGTTGATGAACTTCAGGAGACAGCTTACTTTAGCTAGTCAGTTTGGGCTTTGCTCAGCTAGCCCAGCTGCTCTAGCTATGGAAGCAGCAACTGTGGGGTTTTATTAACTCGCTTCAGTTTCTTATTAGTGACATTAGTGATTCCTTTCCCATTAAGGTCAGTGGAATGTTTCTCAGATTTGTAAAAGGTCCATTTTTTTTTTAAAACCTTGTTGGCTTCAGATGCCATAATCATTTTCGTGTGTGTGTGTGTGTGTGTGTGTGTGTGTGTGTGTGTGTGTGTGTGTGAGAGAGAGAGAGAGAGAGAGAGAGAGAGAGAGAGAGACAGAGAGACAGAGAGAGACAGAGACAGAGAGAGACAGAGAGAGAGACAGAGAGAGACAGAGAGAGAGACAGAGAGAGACACAGAGGAGTTGGTTAGTTTTTGTTAACTTGACACAAACTAGTCACCTGGCTGGGAAGAGGGACTGTCAATTGAGGAATTACTTCCATCAGATTGGCCAGCCAGCATGTCTGTGGGACATTTTCTTGACTGATTGATTGGTGTGGGAGGGCCCAGCCCACTGTGGGCAGTGCTATACCTTCACAGGTGGTGCTGGGTTGTGAAAACAGTAAGCTGACCAAGCCTTGAAAAATGGGCCAGTAAGCAATGTACTTCATGATCTCTGTTTCAGTTTCTGTTCCAGGCTCCTGTCTTGGCTTCCCTCAGTGATGAACTGTAACTGTGCAAGCCAAATAAATCCTCCCCTCCCCAATTTTCTTCCTTCCTTCCTTCCTTCCTTTCTTCCTTCCTTCCTTCCTTCCTTCCTTCCTTCCTTCCTTCCTTCCTCCCTCCCTCCCTCCCTCCCTCCCTCCCTCCCTTCTTTCTTTCTTTCTTTCTTTCTTTCTTTCTTTCTTTCTTTCTTTCTTTTTTCAAGACAGGGTTTCTCTGTGACTTTTAGATGTTGTCCTGGAACTAGCTCTTGTAGACCAGGCTGGTCTTGAATTGACAGCCTGCCTCTGCCTCCCAAGTGCTGCAATTAAAGACGTGCACCACCACTGCCCAGCACCAAGTTTCTTTTGATCATGGTGTTTATCACAGCAATAGAGAAGCAAAGTGGAGCAGTATGTGTCTTCATTTGTAGTTGGTATCGGGTATCTTCCTTTGTCACTACTGCTTTCTACCTTGTTTTTTGGACAAGATCCCTTACTGGCCCTGGAAATCCCTTAATAGCTGGCTAAACATGAGCCCTCAGGATCTTCTTCTCTCTGCTGTCCCAGTGCAGTGATCATAGTCACGTGCTGTTGTCCCTGGCCTTTTTTTTTTTTTTTAACATGGGTGTTGGGGATCCAAACACAGGCTCTCATGTTTGCACACGAGCTGTCTCCTCAGTCTCCCAATAATCTTCCAAGCACTGGTACTTTATAGTTGCATTGTTCTTTAGCTAAGTCTAGGTACTGAAGGATGATAGCCTTTCCTACTCCTCAGCTCCCAGGCCAGGCTGTACTCAGAGCCATTCAAATGCTGTCACACACTTCTTATTTTGAGTGTGACTCTACTGTGTATGTGTGTAATGCTGAGACTGTTGAATCCTAGCCCTGGTATATGCTAGGCAAGCATGTTATTACTAAAATGCATTCCTTGCCCATAGATTGATGTTTGTTTGATTTGAAACAAGATCATATTAGGCTGTCCAGGCTGTTCTTGAACTTCAGGTCCCCCAGTGAGCCTCTAGCTTCAGTCTTCCAAGTAGCCGGCACTACATGTGCAAGCTACCTCACCTAGCTCTAAATTCACTAAATTCACTCTTTAAATGGTTATATATTAATTACACAAAATAGCGTTTTCATTCTGATATCGACATACATGTATTTTGGTCATACTTACCCCTTGTCACCTCCTTTGTTCCCTCCCCACTCTTGCCAACCCCCTTACTGTTCCCAACTAATCCTAATTGCCTTTCTACTTGCTTTGGATGGCTTGGAGCTCGTTCTGTAGACCAGGCTGGCCCTGAACTCACAGAATCCACCTGCCTCTGTCTTGCAAGTGCTGGGATTAAAGGTGTGTGCCACCACCACCTGGCTTAAATTTTTTCTTTAGAAGAAACCTTTTATTAGTTTTGTGTATATGTGTATGATATGTACATGTACATGCACTCATGACAGCGCATGCATGTGGAGTTCAGAGGAGTACTAGCTAAAACATTCTTTTACCCACTGAGCAATCTCCCTGCCCCCCCAGAAAAGGCCTTTGACAAAGTTCAATATGCCTTCATGAAAAAAGTGCCAAAGAAAGTAGAACTGGACAGAGCATACCTTAACATAATAAAGGCTATATACACGACTAGCCTAGAGCCAACATTGCATTATGGGAGGTGGGGGATAAATGAAAGAGTTTCATCTAAAATCTGGAATGAGACAGTGGGGCCACTTTCTCCACTGATACTCAACATAGTGTCACAATCTTAGCTAGATCAATAAGACAAGACAAAGAAATAAAGGGGCATAAATAAGAAAAGACAAATCTATCCCTATTTTCAGACAATAAAATCGTACACATTTTTTTCTGTTTTGGTTTTTTCAAGACAGGGTTTCGCTGTGTAGCTCAGGCTGTCCTAGAACTCATTCTGTAGACCTGGCTGGACTCGTACTCACAGAGATCTTTCTGCCTCTGCCTCCCGAGTGCTGGGATTAGAGGTGTGTGCCACCACTGCCCAGCGATCTTACACATTTTTTTTTAAGTTGAGGATTTCATTAGGAAAAATATGAAAAAAAAGAGGAATAGTTGCCCCCAAGTGACAAAACAGAGACTGAAAATGTCCTGAGCCAATTGGGGAATTGGACTTGTCTCTTCTGAACACCAACAAAGCATGGGGTTAGCAGCAGCATTCTCTGGTGGCCACACTGCCACACCATACATGTCTCAGTCAGGACAGTGCCCCCCACCCACTCTCACTGCAGGTGGGGGAAAAGTTAGAGTGCTGACATAACCAGAACAAAGGCAATGGGAGTTGTGGTGAAAAATCTCAGAATGAAAGACAGAGAGATGGGGAGGACCTTAACAGATCCCCAGCCTTTTGGTGCCAAACACCTCAAACACATTGACAAGTTGTTCCAGAAAATGTTTCTGAAAAGGGAACATGTCTAATACTGTTTCTAAGAGTCCACAAGACTTCTTCCCCGTGTCATATGTTACCTCAGACCAATATGGCAGAGTTCAAAGGCCACTCTTGAAGACAAGGTTCTGTTGTTCTTTAACTAGAGAAGGAGCAGAAGAGGCTGCTGTACTTTTCCGTGTGGCCTGTGTTCTGTATGGCCACTTCCCAGCAGCACCGCACACTTCTACGTCTCTCATCTTTTTCTCTGAAATGAGTTGAGAAAGGCATATGGCTTTGGATGCTGCTGGTGATGAGCTCAACAGACTTCCGGCTTTCCCAGTCCTGGGGCTCCTTTTCTTACCATGGCGACTGCCTGAGGAAGAGTGACTGCCATGGTCTTATATTTAAAAACAATTATTGTTGTATATGTGTATGAGTCCATGTGCACATGTGTCATTGTGTGCAAACAGGGCAGTGGTTTTCAATCTGTGGGTCATGACCCCTTTAGGGTCACATACCAGATATTTACATTACATTTCATAACAGCAGCAAAGTTACAGTTATGAAGTAGCAACAAAAATCATTTTATGGTTGGGGTCACCACAACATGAGGCACTGTACTAAAGGGTCGCAGCGTTAGGAAGGTTGAGAACCACTACTATAGGGAATCAGAAGACAGCTTTGGGGAGTTGATTACCTCCTATACCTTGTTGAGGCCGGGTTTCCAGTTGTTTCTGCCATGCTGCATACTGTATAATAGCTGACTTGGGATCCCATTGGAGTGTTGGGATTACAGACGTGTGCCACTGCATCTGACTATTAAAAAATATTTTTGATGACTTCATACATGCATATAGTGCACTCTGATTCCTCTCTCCCCACCCCGTCTTCTCCCTCCCTTCCCTGTCAATTCCTCTTTGTCTAAGGATCCCTTTACTACATTCATGTCTTCTTGTTTTCTGATCCACTGAATTTAACGAGGGCCATCTGTGTGACCATAGGTTTGGAACATTCTATTAGAGCCAGGTGGGCTCACCAGTGGGTACACAACTGAATACAATATGAACTCAGCTTCTCTCAGAATCCTAATAGCTCAGCAGGAGGGCTGACTGTTGACAAGGCCAGTTTTGTATAGGCCCAGTACAGGTTATCACAGCTGCTGAATTCATTATGACAATGGCTGTCTCAGGCACAGAAGATGGCATCTCACAGTCTCCCTATCTCCTGGTTCTTATATTCTTCCCAACCCTTCCATGGTGTTTCCTGAAGCTTAGTAGGGCTGGCATAAATGTCATGTTCAGGCTTGAGCCCGCAACTGTCACTTATTGTCAGCAATTTGTGCAGTCATGAGTCTCTGCAGTCACCACCATTCACTGCTTCTTAATCAGACAGGCTTCTCTGATTAAGGCTTCGGGAAGCACTTGTCTAATATGTACAAACATAGATATTTAGAAGGAAGTCTGACACAATGTCATTAGCTTAGCGATAGCCGTAAGTTCCACTCCTGGATTCAGCTTTTTAAAATGGGTTCCAGGGATGGAACTCAAGTTGTCAGGTTTTTGTGGTCAGGCCACAACCCTATACTTAAATAAGGACTCCACTAGGAATCTCTTGAATCAAACACCTGAAGTAAAGGAGCAGAACACAAGAAACCAGCAGCTTCTCTGTGCACTCACAATGAACACACCAGGAAAGAAAGAAGAGGGAAAGTCCTGCTCACATTAGCTTTAAAACACCTGGCAATAAGCCTAAATTAGTGAAAGACCTATACAATGAAAACTTGAATACACTAAAAAAATTGAAGAAGACATCAGAGGTTGGAAAAATCTTCCATGCTCATGGATAGAATTAATAGTGATTATATATATATATATATATATATATATCTGCTTTTTCAAGAGAGGGTCTTTCTACATAGCCACGGCTGTCCTGGAACTTGCTCTGTAGACCAGGATGGTCTTGAACTCACAGAGATCCTCCTGCATGTGCCTCCCAAGTGCTGGGATTAAAGGTGTGCACCACCACTGCCTGGCTGAAAATGGCTATGTTCTCCAAAACACTCTATACAACCAATGAGATTCCTAGCAGAACCCCAGTGAAATTCCTCATAGAACTAGAAGAAGCAATTTTGAAATCTGAAGAGAAGCATAAAAGACCCCAAATAGCTAATGTAATCCTTGGTGGTCAAAGCAATGTTGGAGTTATCATAATATTGGATCTCAAATCATATTACAGAATCATAGTAACAAAATCAGAATAGTACAGACACGGAGGCGAACGTATAGAATAGTACTGTCATGAATCGTAATGTAAATATCTGATATGTGACCTCCAAAGGTTGAGACCCATATGTTGAGAACCACTGCCCTAGAAACCATTGCAAGATAGGCAGGGATTTTCTGAACAGAACTCCAGTGGCATAGGAAATAATCTCAATAATTGACAGCACAGGAAACCACCATCAGCATGAAGAGACGGCCTACACAGAATGGGAAAAAAATTCTTTGCCACCTGTACACTATAGGGGTTCAAATCTAGGACATAAAGAACTGTAAAACTCCACAAAACACCAAATCAATAAACAGGCCAATGAACTGAGTAGACAGTACTCCAAAGAAGGAACATGAATGGACAATAAATATTTGAAAAACTGTCCAACATCCTTAGCCATCAAGAAAATGCAAATTAAAACTGCTTTGCGATTCTATCTTACCTAGGTCAGAATGACTGTCATTAACAAAACATAACAAAAACTGGTGGTGAGGATGTGGGGGAAGAGGAACCTTTATTCCCTTTTGCTGGGAATGTGAGCTTGTACAGCCACTATATAAATCACCATGGAAGTTAAAAAAAAACACAACTGAAAATAGAATTACTTCATGACTCAGCTATACCACTCTTGGATATACACTTGAAGGGACTTAGTTAACATACCAAAGAGGTATGTGAACATCTATGTTTATATGTGTGGTTTTTGAAATAGGCAAGAAATGGACCCAACCTGGATGTCCATCAATAGGTGAAGGGATAAACCATGTGGTACATATATCAATGGAATTTTCTGCAACTAAAAAGAAAAAATGAAATCATGACATGTACAGGAAAATGGATGCAACTCGAAATGATTATGTTAAGCAAAACAAGCCAGTCTCAGAAAACAAATACTGCATGTTTTCTGTCATATGCAAAACAGAGATGCAAAACTCACCGTGTAGACCAGGATGGCCTGGAACTCACAGAGGTCCCTCTGCCTCTGCCTCCTGAGTGCTGTCATTAAAGGCATGCACCACTATGCCTGGCTTTGTTTTTGAAATTTTACAGTTCGTAGTTTGAGGTAGCATAAAAACACATAACTTCTGTGTGTTGACTTTCTTTCTAGAAAAGGTTGTTAAATGTGATTATTCCAAAATGATATCTCTATGTTCTTTTTGTTGCTGTTGTTGTTGTTGTTGTTTGGTTTTTTAGAGACAGGGTTTTTCTGTGTATAGTCCTGGCTGTCCTGGAACTCACTCTGTAGTCCAGGCTGGCCTCGAATTCACAGAGATTTAAAACTCACCATGTGGACCAGGATGGCCTGGAACACACAGAGGTCCATCTGACTCTGCCTCCCAAGTGCTGGGAATAAAGGTATGAGCCACCACTGCCCTGCTATCTAGATTCCTTTTTAACACAAACAATCTCTGAGAGCAATTCTGTCTCTTCCATTTTAAATACTATACAATGGTGAATCTATCTGATGATAGTGGGCAATCTTGTCTTATTCATGATCAGAAATAAAAAAGTCAACATTTCACTGTGGTGTTTATTGTGCCTCTTTGTAGATAAGTGATAAAGTATTACACAGTAGAGTCATTCTGTTATATTCTTAGTTTTCTGAGTGTATTCAACTTGAATATATGTTGAATTTCACCAAACACTCCATTATTGAGATGGATATAGCCAGTAATCTGATAAAAATTGACAATCAATTATGCATCCCTGTGGTGATACAATTTCATCATGAGTAATCTATGTCTTGATAACTTTTAAAGGATTTTTATGAGTTGCATTGGTCTGCACTTCTGTTTAATGTATTGCCGTTAGGTCTTAGTTCAAGGTTATAAATAGTAGTCTCATAAAATGAGTTGGGATGTAAAACCTCTTTCTCTTTTTGGAATTGAGCTTTCTGCGTGGCTGTGGATAGATAATGTAAGGCTTGGCTTGTGTAGGAGGAACTCTTTATGGGATGCTTTTCTCTTTTAGGATTGGACCCTACTTAACTGAAGGGTACTCCAGGTACTACTTAACAGAAAGGGTACTCCAGGTTCATACCCTTGAAAACTATAATGATGCTGACTTAAGGGAGACTGCCTGTTTCTGTTTCTATGCTGATATTGTGCTTTCATATCCAGAAAGTGCAAAGTTACTCTTGCTTTCCTATATATCTTATTTTTAAAACAATTACTTATTTATATATTTTATGTATATAAGTGCTCTGTCTTCAAGCATACATGAAGAGGGCATCAGATCCCATTATAGATGGTTGTGAACCACCATGTGGGTGCTAGGAATTGAACTCAGGTCCTATGGAAGAGCAGCTAGTGCTCTTAACTTCTGAGCCATCTCTCTCACCTCTCTATATTTCTGTATATATTCCATGTTATATATTTTCATGCATATGTATACTGTATGTCTGTAAATGGGCATGGCTGGCACTATGGCATTTTTGACAATAGTACCATTTATTCAGTTCCTTAATGGCATAAATCCACATTTATTGAGTATTGCTGCCTGTTAACCATGTCTCTGTGCCATATTCCATACGTACACACCCTCATTTAATCTTCATAAAGAAGACGAGTCAGCTGCCACAAGTTGTGGCACACATCTTTAATCCCAACACTCCGGAGGCAGAGACAGGCGGGTCTCTGTGAGTTCGAGACCAGCCTGGTCTACAGAGCGAGTTCCAGGACAGCCAGGGCTGTTACATAGAGAAACCCTGTCTTGAAAAACAACAACAAAAAAAGATAAATAAATGAAATGTAAAGGGTTTCAGTACTGGTTTCGGTAAGTAGCAGACGTGAACTCAATCTTCTTGCTCTTTCCTTAAAATGAATGCTCCTAGAGGTTGAGTGCAGAAATAATGGAGTATACTGTGACTTCGGTTGTAATCTGATGTTTCTATAAAATGAAAAGAATTTCTCTCTAATCCTGCTTGACTTAAATGGCTTTGTTCTTCCCCTTAAGGGAACATCTTTTATAAATGAGGCAATCTGTGCTGCACCCTATATGCTGTCCGTAGACTTAGCTGCTCCCCTGTTTTCTGACTTGGCCTGAGACACACAAAGTGCCTTGACTGCCCTGCAGCCCAAGCATGTTTTCCCCTTGCAAGTTTGAGTTCAAACTGAGGCTTTTGACATTCCCAGGCACTGAAGATGTTACTAAAGTTGCTTCCCAAGACACTGCAAGCCCCAAACTAGCCCTAACCCAAATTTCTTAATGCTTTATGTAAACTCCATACCCTGACACTCTCACCTGATGGGGTGGGGCATTTTCTTTCTCTCACCACCATCAGGACCCTGTAAGCCACTCTGAATTTCCTCAATAAATGCTTAAGACTGATCATGTGATGTTTAGCATTGGTTTCTTTGGAATCTCAACTGGCCCCACCTCCAGATGGCTTATGGTACCACCTTATGGGGATTACCCTGCTTGTTTCTATTGGGGGTCCTCACTTGTGGGCTTGGATTGACAGAGCAGATTGAAATCATTGATGCAGAGCCTGTACAATAGCATGCTTACTTCCTTGTGCTGCAGACTGTTTGGGGTAGCTTATGAGGAGACAATTAAGCAGAAAAAAAAAGCCATATGTAAAAATGCCCTGATACCCCCTCAAAGCCATTTGTCCCTCCAAGCTCCCCAGGTTAAGAGGCAACAGCCTTACATCTTTTTTTTTCTCTTCTACAAATCTGCTATTGATCTGTTGTTCCCCACATATCACTTAGAGCCTTTCCAGCTGCCCGATTCCTGTCTTCCACTCTCATTTCTATCCACGGTGACAGCAGGTTACTTCTCTGAGCCCCCATCTGCATTTTAGTCCACCCCAAAATAGTCCCACCAAAAAGAAATCTTATTAAGAATCTCTCCTGCTTAAGAAATGGCAGGAAAATTGGAAATTATGGGTGCAGAGGCTGGAGAAATGGTCCCTTGCTTGAGAGCACTTGCTGTACTTCCAGATGCCTACAATTCAGTTCCCATCAGCTGTGTTAGGTGCTTCACAACGCCTTCCATTACTTTCATTGTTGTCTGTTTTTTGAGACAAGGTCTCACTATACAGCTCTGGCTGGCCTTGGAGCTTGCTATGTAGAAGACCACCCTGCCTCTCTTAGGATTCAAGGCATATACCATTATGCCCAGCTCACAACCATCTTTAACCCCAACTAAAAAAAATGTAAAATAATAATGAAAAATTTTGGATAGAGATGGGACTGCTAGATGGCTAAGAAAATTGAATCTTAGAAAGATGAAGGGACTGGTTTAAGGGGACACAGTGGGTAAACAAGCTATTGGGGGTTCAAATCTATGCTGGACTACAAAACCTATTCTGTATGTTTAGGTCATGATAAACTTCCATGTATATCAGTGTAAACAAAACATCCTAGAAGGATGTAACAGTAGCCTAACTCTCTCAGGAAGGTGTGCGAATGCACATGTGTCAGAGAATAACTTTCAGGAGTTGGTTCCCTCCTTCTGTTGTGTAGATCCTGGGTATTGGACGCAGGTCATTAGGCTCAGCAGTGATCACCATTACCTGACCCGCCATCTTGCCAGTCCCGACTGAGGTATTTAGAAGTGTTAATACAGCATATAGTCTGGCCTATCTTGATTAGTGCAAGTGGTGCTGTCGAAGCTTTAAATTTTATGCTAAACTGTTACATAAAGAGTTTTAATTAAAAAAGAAATGGCAGGAAATTATAAGTAGCAATTGTTTATCCTTCTTAGAGAGGTTGAAAATATGTCCTGGTCCTATTTGGATATGGCGGTTCATGTGTGACGAGTCCCAGCACTAGGGAACCTGAGGCAAGAGGTTCACTTAAGTCCATGAGCTTGAGACTAGCTGGGTGATAAAATGAGACCCCAATCTCAAAAACAAACAAACAAACGAACAAACAAGAACCAAATCAAACAACAACAAACTCACCTCTTGTCAAAAAGGATTGAAAATCTGTGGTTCAAATGAAGATCAAATGCAGGTTATCCAAGCTTACCTGAAGAGTATGAGTGGTCCCTAGTTTGTAAAACTGGATGAAAAGGTTAGAACTTACATGAAAGAAGATAAAAGAACCCTTGGGACTTGTTGAAGCAAAGTCAACACTGGTCCCACCTCCATTGTCACTGTATAGGTTATGGGATGATGTAGCCCTGGGTTTACATCTTAGTTCTGATAAATACTGACTCTGTGATGGTGGGAAGGAGAATCATTGGATCAGTTTCCCCATGTCCAGGCTAAAAATTAAAGTGTTTACACCAAATTATTGCTATGAGGAAAAAGAAATCAATTCAGGGGATGTCACATTCTGGAGGGACAGACATATATATGGAGGGGGATTTGTTAGAATGACTTACATGCTGCTGTGCAGCTACTCCAACAATGGCTGACAGTAAATGGAAAGTCCAAGAATACAATAATTGCTCAGTCCACTAGGCTGGAAGTCTCAGCTTGTCTTCAGTATATGCTGGAATCCCAAAGAAGTAGGCTCTAATGCCAGTGGAGGAACAGACTTTCTAGGAAGGTGAGAGCAAGCAAAGAGCAAAAGCCTCCTTCTTCAATGTCTTTATATAAGCTTCCAGCAGAAGGTGTGGCCCAGATTAGAAGTGAGTTTTTTTTCCCAGCTCAAATGATCTGGATTAATGGTGTGTCTTCCTACCTGAAAGATACGGGTTAGAAATGGGTCTTATTTCAAATTAAGCAAAAAATTCCTCACCTATGTGCCTTCCAGTTTTGGGTTCCAGATCCAGATGTAGTCAAGTTGACAACCAAGACTAAATATCACAAGGACCTAACCTCTGAGCCCTTTGTGTATTTTATTTATGAAAGTGTTTGTTATGCTTGTAAGAGTTATGCTTCAGCTATGCTAGTGGGCCCAGCTGAGCTTAGCTTAACACTGTGTGGTGGTGGTTTTGTTTTGAGGGATTGGGGTCTGAGTAGCTGAGGTTAGTCACACGAGCCTTCCATGCCAATTAGGCTCATGCCCAGTAAAAAGCCCTGACTGTAAGTGCCAGGTGAGCCTCCCTTGTTGGTCACCCACCACTGATGGAAGAATACATGTGTGTCTGTGCACAGCTCCACCAGAAAAGAGAAATCTGGAAACTCGTATCTGACATTTCCTGGCTTTCACCCCATGCTTCTTTCCCCTTTTACTGATTCTAATATAGTTCTTTTGACTTTAATAAATAAATAAATGATAAATAAGACACCTTCTGTGTCATATGAATAAAGAACATCAGGGTTGTATTGTGGATTTCTGGTGCAGGGCTACTGAGTCCTTTACTCTCTTTATACTTTATCTGGAATAATCCAGTACTTGGTGAGGATTAAGACAGGCTCGGACTTTATAGCCTGTCCTGGCTTTGAACTACATAGTCTGGCCTCAAACTCAGCCTCTTCCTGTTTCAGTGATAGAATTCCAGGAATTCAACATCACACTAAACTTTCCCTATGTTTATGACTAGTTTTGACTACTTTTTAAGATCAGGTCTCCACAGCTTCACTGTCTACTTCAATGGAGTCTCCTTTTATATAAACAGGCTGATGGAGAAACTGTGCCTTTGGTAAAGCCTTTTGAATAAACAGAGTACTGCCAACCTGGTTATTTAGTTCTTAAGTATGATTCATAGGTGTCACTCATCGATATACCTACAAAGTTCAATATATGAACCCAGTGGGCAGCAGAAAAGGAGCTCTACAGATGCCTCCTCATCAGGTTTCTCTATTTGTATGTGCCCTGTTTCTTGGCTCCTTCATTCACTGCCAATGTGTCTAGCTCTGTCTTTCTGTGTCTCTGTCTCTGTGTGCATTTGTCCCTGTCTGCATCTGCCTATCTCTGCCTATCTCTGCATCTCTCTCTCTCTCTCTCTCTCTCTCTCTCTCTCTCTCTCTCTCTCTCTCTCTGTTTCTCTTTTTTCCACTCCAATTGTCCTTGGTTATGTTATATATCTGTCTGCCCCACCAGATCTATCAAAAACTCAATCAGGTAGTGACTCTCATTGTAGCTATTTGCTGCTGTTTCTGCCCAATTCAGATCCAGCCACCTTGTCTCTTTGTCTTGATTAATAAAGGATCTCTCTGTGTCTGGAAAAAAATTGTAAATGGTTATAACAAAAAGCACACACGTGTTCCAAGAAGTCTAATTTTAATTGAGCAGATTAATACACCTCTTGGCACATGGTATGCAGCTATTGATCTAGCAAATGCCCTTTTCTCTGTACCTGTCCAGAAGGACCACCAGAAGTGCTGCTTCACTCTGAAGATATTATAATATTTGTGTTCATTAAACCTCTTCTCATTAAACAGTATAAATTTCCCCATTCTAGAGATCTTGGTCCCCAGACTGATAGCTGGGATACCAGCATGGGACTGATTCAGACCCCAGGAACATGGGTTTCAGTGAGGAAACCTCGGAAATCTATGGGACCTCCTGTAGAAGCCCAGTATTTATCCCTAGCATAGGTGTGGACTTTGGGAGCCCATTCCATATAGAGGAATACTCCCTGAGCCAAGACACACGGGGGTGGGCCTAGGCCCTACCCCAAAGGATACAATAGACTCTGATGACACCCTATGGAAGGCCTCACCATCCAGGGGGAGCAGAAAGGATATGTGATAAGTAGGGTCTTAATTGGTGGATGGTGGTAGGGAAGGAGGGGAGGGAGAGAGAACTGGGATTGACATGTAAAACTATCTTGTTTCTAATTCAAATAAAAAAATTCTATTATCCCAGTCTGTAGGTGAGACTAGCAAGGATCAGTGAAAGACAAGGGCTTTATTCAAGTTCAAATCAGTAGTACTTGATTCAACCAACTTTAAACTTAGACTTCTTGGAACACGTGTGTGCTTTTTGTTATAACCATTTACAATTTTTTTCCAGACACAGAGAGATCCTTTATTAATCAAGACAAAGAGACAAGGTGGCTGAATCTGAATTGGGCAGAAACAGCAGCAAATAGCTTTGCAAGTGTTCATTTTTTAAAAACTTCCTTTTAATTTATTCTTTGTGTCTTTCACATCACACATCTCAATCCCATTCATTTCCTCTGCCTGCGTATCTGCCCTTGCAACACTCCCCCTAGATAAAGTTTAAGGAAAAAAGAAAAGAGAAAGAAAGCAAGGGAAAAATCACGTCATGGAAGCTGTAGTGTGATATAGTGTGTCACACAGTAAACCCTGAGCTTAGAGGGCTGGTCATGGTGGCGCATGCCTCTAATCCTTTTTTCTTGATTCTTTCTAACCTTTAATCTGGAAGGTTTTGAAGCTCTCAGGGTATCAAGCAAATGCATCTTCTTTTTCATCTCTGAGTCCTTAGATCATAGCACCAGGCCTGATGCTTGGGCTCTCAGCAAGACTTTGGTAAATGAATAATTCCCTCCAACTTTGATCAAAACCTGCTGTCAGAAAGAATTTAAATTAAAATCTGTACACACAGAAAGAGAGCGAGAGACAGGGACAGAGAGACATGGAGACACAGAGAGACAGAGAGAGGAAGAGAGAAAGACCGTGCCCATATGTGCGGGCACATGTGGAGATCAGAGGTCAGCCTTAGATGTCATTTCTCAGGAGCCATCCTCTTAGTTATTTGAGATAGAGTCTCCCACTAGAACCTATCGATCACCAATTAAACTAGGCTGGCTGGCCAAGAAGCTCCAGTGCCGGGATTGCACATGTGCCAGCATGCGCAGCCACTTATGTAGTTGCTCAGGTGTTCATGTTTGTGTGGCAAGCATATTATGGACTGAGGTGTCTCCCAGACTTTCTAAAAGGAATTTTTCTTCAAAGGAATATGCCAGGTATATCAAGTGTTGATATGGTGGATCTGACCAGGTGACCTTTTATGACCTGGACTGTTTTGTGGGAGGAAGAACCTCAGGCTGGAAAAGTGCTTACATGCTCAAAACTTAGTGAGTAGTTCTGTGGGAGCTTCGAAGATAAGAATGTTGAGATAAATGCGGACTATAGAGGCCTGGATCGTGAAATTTCAGAGGGAAGAAAAAACTATCAGGACCATTTGTGTGATATATTTGAATTAAGCATCTGTGGAAAGGATAATCTTCTTTGCTTTCCTAGGACAATGGAAGCTGGTTAGCTGGAGCTGAAAAACGTCAGCCGTGATTAATAGGGACCAGCATCACTGAGGTAAAATCTTTTTGGAAATATTTCCTCAGGGTCAGTATCCACAAACTTGGATGTGATCTTGGGTTGGGGCAGCAAGGCTGTATCTCAAGCTGGCAGTAGAAGTTGGCAAAGAATGTGTGAGAGTCTTCCACATGATGCTGATTTTGAAGGCATGAAGGGGTCACAGAGAGAAATGTGCTTGGCACTGTGTGGAAGGTTCAGAGTCTCCCAGAAGAAAGGCCAGGAGAGGCATTGATGAAGATGCAGCTTTAGTTGTCATAGAAACCCCAGGATTGAAACAGTCATGGAGAAAATCTGAGGCTTGGCACCATATAATAGGATTGGCCTGTAGAGAGGCCAGGAGGCCATTGGTGAAGGTGGCTTCCTCGATTGCAGCTCAAACACCAGCCTATTGGAGACACCACAACTATGGGACAACCACTAAGGGCAGAGTCAAGTGTAGAGTGGAGACAGCTTGAGTCTACCAAACAAGCTCTGTGTGCTGTGGATGGAAAAGTTGGAGAGGTAGAGCTACCCAAACCTTTTGGGTTCCTAAAGATTATGAGTGAGTCTCAGATGTTGGACACTTAGCTATTTATATTGTTGGGTTTTGGTTTTACTTTGATCTGATTTATAACTGTGTTCTGGTTCTTTCCTCTTGGAATAAGAAAACATAAACTTGCTTTTGAATTTACAGGAGCCCACAGTTAAGAGTGTTTGGACTTTTACAGAGACATTGGCTTTTCACAGCATTGAAAAATTTAAAGACTGTTGCACTTTAAAGGTTGAACTGTAGGGTTAGAGAGATGGTTCAGCAGTAAAGAGCATTGGTTGCTCTTCCAGAGGCCCTGAGTTCAATTCCCAACAACTACATGGTGGCTCACAATCTGATGCCTTCTAGTCTGCAGGCATGCATGCAGACAAAGCACATGTATACAGAAAAGATAAACCTTAAAAAAAAGTTGAACTGTATTTTGTATTGTGATATTAACATGACATCTTGATGACAAGGAAAGGCCATGGCTTAATAGTAATGTTTGTGTATCAAGTTGAGAGGGAGTGAAGTGATCAGGTTAATTTTGTTGTTGACTTGATACACCTGGAAAGAGGGAATCTCAGTCAAAGAGTTGCCTCAACTGGATTGGACTCTAGGATATTTTCTTGATTGATAACGCAGGAGGGGTCCATTCCACTATGGGTGGTGCCAACTCTGGGCAGGTTGTCCTGAGGTGTATAAAAATGTAAGTTAAGCAAACCATGAGGAGCAAGCCAGTATGCAGCATCCCTCCATGGTCCCCTGCCTCCAGGTTCATGCCTTGAATTCCTGCCCTGATTTCCCATCATAATGGACTACAAGCTGCTTTATCACAGCACTAGAAAGTAAAGTAGGACAGAAATAGCATAGACCCTAAATTTAGTGTATTGTGTAGTCCTTAAAAAATTTCTTGAAATAATTTATTATACACATGATACTTTCTCTCTTCTGTTTGGGCCTCCCTCAGCATTCAGACATCATGACTAATGAGCCGAAATCAAAGCCACTGAATCTGCCTGCAAAAGAGCATGGGAAAAATGAACAACAAGATATAAAAAGGTGAGTTTTGACCAGCTGCCTAGAAGTATACATTTAGCAGGGCTGCAAAAGTTCAAAGGGATCTTAATTACAAGAGGTGGCTGGAAAGCATGCGGTTGCTGCTGTAGTTGGTGGTGGGACCTGAGTAAAATGAACAATCACAAGGACAAGCTGCACATGGCAAACATGTTTTTCCATAGAGGCCTATGAGTAACAACAGCTGAAATAAATTCACTCCTAGCTGCTAAACCTGGGAGGGCCACAAAAGCACAGTTCGTGAACAGTTAGTTCATTCGTGTTTTTGAAGAAGCAGGTCACAAATCTTGTTCTCTTGGAGTTTTCTCACAAGCCCTCAGAGATCTCACATGACTGCATTCTTGGACTGTGTTTCAACAGCATGCTTCTAAAGAAATCATCCCAATTTTACATGTAAATATCAGTGTTTTTGAAAAGAAAATTTAGAAAGTTGTGTAATCATTGGTACTATCTAATTCTAGGAAGATTTTTATCACTTGCAAATGAAACCCCATAGTCATTAGCAGTCACAACCTATTACCCCTCCTCAAACCAGTTCTTGGCCATGTTTCATGTCTTTATGTGTTTAATTTACTCTGAATATTTCAAATAAGCAGAATAAAATATCTTATGATCTTTTGTATTTGGCATGTTTCACATTGTATACTGCCTTCCTTCCTTCCTTCCTTTCTTCCTTCCTTCCTTCCTTCCTTCTTTCCTTCCTCCTTCCTTCCTTCCTTCTTTCCTAACTTCTATGTTTTGTTTCTTGAGTCAGGGTTATGAAATGTAATCAAGACTGACATTGAATTCAGAATTCACTATGTTAGGTGAGTTTGGACTTGAACTTGTTAGTTTCCTGCCTCAGTTTCCCAAGTGCTGGGAATGCATATGGTCACCACTGTGCCCAGTTTTGTATAATGCTTTCAGGTTTTAGCCACATTGTATCATATATTAGTATTCATTTCTCTATTGAAAGTGAACAATATTCCCTTATGTTGTAATTTTATGTCAATTTTTTCTTATTAATATTATCTTTCATTTGGTCAATTATAATTGTACACATTTATAGAGTACCATGTGATGCTTTAGTCTGTGGATACAAGGAAAAATGGTTAAATCAATCTAACATAATCATTAAATTGTGGTTAAAATCATAATTGCCAATGATTTAGCATTTAATTACCTATCTCTTTTATGATGAGACATTTGAAAAGTAGTCTATTTTGAAATATGTAAGACATTACACTGGCTGTAGTCAGTAATTCATTTCTTTTTTTCTAGAACTTTGCACTGTTGGCCTCTTCTTTTTGAATTATAGCTATTCTAGTGGATATTGTGGTTGTATAAGTGTGTGTGAGCCTGTGTGTGCATGTGTGTGTGTACATGTGGTTGTGCGCATGTGCATGTGTGTTGTTGTGTATGTATATGTAGGTGTGCATGTGTGCGATTGTGTGTATGTGTACATGTATGTACATGTATGTATGTGTATGTGAATATGTGTGGTTGCATGTGTGTGTGGTTGTGTGAGAGTATGTGTGTGTATGCTTGTATGCATATGTGCCTGTGTGGTTGTGTGTGTGGTTCTGTATATGGTATTGTAAGATTGTGCACATATGTATGTGTGTATGCATATGTGGTTGTATGTGTGCATGTGTGCATTTTTGTATGGTTTTGTGTGTGGTTGTATGTGTGTATGTGCCTGTGTGGTTGTGTGTACATGTGTACATGTGTGTTTGCTAAAGATAAAGTGCAGGACCTCGAACATACTTGCCAAGCCTTCTACTACTGAGCTAAATGCTCAGCTCATTTTGGTTTTGATTTACATTTCTCCAATGACCAATAATGCCAAATAATTTTTGATATATTTGTTGCATATTGATTTTGGAGAAATATTTATTCATGTCCTTGACTCCCATCATGTCTGCTGCAACCTTGTCTGGCAGCTAAACTACCACCCATGCTTCATGGTTTAGGAATCCACAGCTGGCTCAGAACTACTAGGGCTTTGCATTGATGACTGACAACCTCTCTTTGCATTGGTGACTGACAGCCTCTCTGTTTCTTGTCCCACTTTTAAACTCAGGAATGATTAGAAAAGAACAAATCTGTTGACACAGCCAATCACATAGGATGCCTGGTTTTGTGTAGCTGCCTTCAATTTTTGTAGGCCAATAGCCTCTAATCAGGACACACTTGAAAGCATCCTTTCCCCTATTATAAAGCTCTTCTATCCCCTGCTTGGCATTATCTGCTAAATGCAAGTGATGGTGTCTGTCTTCCTTGCAACACATAGCAGATTCTGAACAAAAAGCCTGTTTGCTCTCATTTGGGTGGGTTTTGTTCATTTTCATAGTGGATTGACAGATAAAATACATACTTCTCATTTAGGTGCATTGCTCACTTAAATTCAGATTTCAGGTAAACAGCAAGCGATTTGTTAGCAGGGCTGTATCCCAATTCTTGCATAATTAATTAATATTTGCTTAACTGGAGCCCTGTGCACTTGTAAAGCTGTAGGCTAACACAGAATTTGCAGACAGAGGTGTAGTGGCTTTTCTAACACCAGGCAGCTGGATAATTCGGCTCAGCTGAGCCTCTGGCTTGCAAAGTGCCAAATGAAACGACACCGCTGTTTTGTTGTGCTGTATTCTTGTTACAGGCTAGAGATTATCCTCTGATCAATACATGCTTTCATTTATCTTTATTAAGCTGTGGAACTTTCAAATTATTGTTTCGGTTTTAGCTGCAGACAATACAAGGCATTTCATTCTAAAAGCCCTTTGCTCCTTGCAAGTTAATTAAAGGCACTTCTATGGTCTCTGCTGCCAGTTTCCTCTGATCTTCATTCGAGTAATGTTAATTTAGTCCCCAGGGCCTCTGGAGATTCATGCAGGCTTCAATTCTGATTTATTTTTGTCTTGACCAGATGGCTCCAGGTTCCTGTGATTGCACCAATGTCTTTTGGATTATCCTGTTTATCTTTCCCAGTGCCCAAGGTTAGGGTTGATTCTTATGAGACACATTTGTCATCAACATAAGCCATTTACCTCCACTGCTGCTTGGACATCATAACCAGAGCTATTAGATGTGATATATGTTTTTCTAAACTCTGTGACAGAAACGGGCAGAAGGTTGATTTGTTTTTCCACCTTTCAGAAGCTGCAGTCATTAGAAAGGCAGTAGGTAGTGGGACTGAACAGAGAGGAATGGATCTCTCCAGGAGCACTGAAAACCCTTGCTGGGTCCATCTCTGCGTTTTAAGGAAGTGATCATGAAAAATATAAACAGAATATCTTTAATAAAGTTAATAAATATACAAAGGAACATATGGTACTTAAATAAACAATAAATCAAAACCAACGAAAGCGGTATTTCCCTGTGAGTTTTTAGAATTTGATTTGCACAGAGGGTACACTCACTTCATGTTAGAACAGCACCGGCACGTTCTGACACAGTGAACACTCTCAAATCCATTAAGGTTAAAGTGTAATACTCTCTGGCTAGTGGATTTTGAAGGCTTGAAAAATGTGCTGGAAGCCACACTCTCCAGAGGCCTGCGGTATTTGGACTTAGGCATACAGGGGGATTGAGGGCTTCCCTGGCCCCCTTCATTCTCACTTGTGTTCTTTAGGCTGGATCTAGAGAGCACATTACTACAAGTATGATCAGCAAGAGGGAAGCAGTATGTGGACATGCGATCTCTATACAAGTGATATTCAAAGAAACGAAGTCAGATGCTTGTCTTTTTAGACAAAGAACAATGGTTTTGAAGAAATGAGAGGATAAGTGGACCTCTGGACGAGGGTGGTGCATTCTAAGCCTGTCCTAGACTCTAGTGACTAGAGGCTGATGGGAAAGTGTGACAGCTAGCAGAAGAGAAGGGAGACATCAATGAGATTCTTTATTTAGATTCATTATGGTCCCAATTACAAGTGTTGGTGACTAAGGTTATCTTCTCACCTTAATAGGAGAGGGTGCTCTTTCGGAATTAATCTTTATGGCTTCCTGTTTTCAGCAAAGGCAATGCCAAATGGTTTTCTTGACAGTTACAGGAATCAAATGATTTGGGCTGAAAATAATCACTAGGTCTATGTTAGCACACAAATTTGGTACGTTTTGAAATGGCATGTCCTCGATTTCTTCACACACATAACGTGTGTGTCCACCTGCACATACACATTCTTATAATCTGGATTCAGAAATGAAAAATTATCATTTTTAGAGATTTCAGTTACCCAACCCCCAACAAACAAGCAAGCAACAGCCACCAAACTCTAAAGATGCATGGTTAATGCAGGCACTCAGAAGGCTTGTTGCTGCTCCCAGATGAGTTCCTTTTCTGACCTACCCATTCAATGCAGAATCCCAGGGGCTCACCTAGCAGGAGTGTCGATTGCCCTTTATCTTGGAGAACTCAAATCAGGAATTATGAGGCTAGGGTTGTAACTCAGTGGTGTGTTACATGCTCAGGGCCTGGGTTCAAAATCCTCAGTGCCAAAAGAAAAAAAAAAACAACTCCTAAATTCTGGGATCTAATTAGCCTACTGTGTGCCTTATTTTGGCTGACCCCAGGGTGTGAATAGCAGAGCTCACTTCCCTGGCCAGTTATAAGGTTTTGCCTCCAAAAGGAATGTAATCCTGCAGTACCCACAAAGAACAAGGTAAAAGTAAAACATGCAATCTAGCGGCGGGCAAATGAATCCCGGGTGACATCCGTTGCTGACTTATCTGGACCTTGAAACTTGAGAACTGCTACAGCAGGTCAGTGTATTTAGTGTATGTTTGGCTGGGGTGAAGGTGGAGTTAGGGTGCAGAAAAAAGAGTGAAGATACAATCAAGTGAGGATGGAACTGAGGACTTGCACATGTAACACAGTCCTAGCCTTGTAAAGGCCTGATTTGAGTTCTCCAAGATAAAGGGCAATTGGTACTCCTGCTAGGTGAGCCTGCTGGGATTCTGCATTGCATGGTAGGTCAGGAAAGGAACTCATCTGGGAATATGGGTAAAGATACAAAACGTAGAGACCAGAAAGCTCAAGCAATGTTTATGATAGTGGAAGATAAGAAAGATAACTGAAATTATAGTAACCACTATACTGTATATGGCCTGCCTTATTTTATGTGCGTTAGTGTTTTAGCATAAGTTTTGGATGACCTGGAACTGGAGTTACAGACAGTTGTGAGCTGCTGGGAATTGAATCTAGGTCCTCTGGAAGAGCAGTCAATGCTCTTAACTGCTGAGTCATCTCTCCGGCCCTGTAGCCTACCTTATATAGACCCTATGCTAAATGCTTTTCACGTATTGTCAACCTTCAAACCCATATGCTATTGAGGTTGGTGTCATTTCTGTTTTGCAGATGAGGAAACTGAGGTACAGAGAATTTTTGTGGCCAATGGAAAAGCAGAAGGTAGCAAGACTGAGCTGAGAGGGGACGGGACTCTCCAGGAGTGCTGAAGAGTTCCTCTCTACTTTTGAAAGGGTGTGATGAAAACTATGAACAGGCTGTCATTACTTAAGTTAGTAAACATGCAAAGGATGTTTGGGGGTGGGTATTTCCCTGAAATAGCCTCCGAGGAACAAATGGTAGTGTGTCCCTCCTTTGGATCCATGCTTTCCCAAGCCATAGGCTTTGACCAGGCCCATAATATCAGGCATGTAATCCCTCCCACAAAGTAGGCCTAAAATCCAATTACAGAGTTCTCTAGAATAGTTCTACCATTATTGCACCAGTGGGTATATCTCACCTGCTGGGCTTCAGTATTGTGATAACACATGGCCCATAGCTGGGTGAAACTGTTGATGAATTTTCTCTCCCAGCAGCCTACATAACACCTTGAGGATCTATGAATGCTAGCCAGCAGGGAGGAAGTTTCTAGTTCAGCACCATGTGCATTCCTATGTGTTCTGTAACCAAAGTGTGTGGTGTCTTCAGCAACAGGGCCTTACCATTTAGTTCTGCTGGGCAATGGCAATAGCCTGAATCTTTTTTTGGGGGGGGGCATCTGAGACCTATACAAAAAAACAACTCCTGTATCATGTAGTGGGGTTCTTTTTTAAAAACCCATGACTCCTGTGAATAGCATTCTCTATCCATGAAAGATAATTCCATTCAAAACTCTTTTATTTTTAAATTTAAGTTTTAATTATATTTTTTCAGATTATAAAGTAGTAGGTTTCTATATAGGTTTTTAACATATCCTGGGTTTTTGTTAGCTCTTCCCCTACCTTCATATCACCGGTGTTTTAATATTTATCCCCAATTAGTGTCCCCTACCATGGATCCTTTCTTGCTTCCTGGACTCTATGGACACTCATCTCAAGTTTCCTTAAAAGTTTTAACAGTCCCAATGCTATTTAAAAGTTCTAAGTCTCTTCTGAAATTCAAGACAGTCTTTTTAAAGACTATTTATTGACTCCAGCCAGAGAAGCAGCCCCCAACTCCAGCAGGCACTCCCTGGGAACCCACTAGCCGCTCTGACCCCTAACTCCACCAGGAAATCCCTGGGTACCTGCAGGTCACTCAGGCCAGGAAAGCAGAGGCCACACCTATCAGGACCTCAGAAGAATTTCCTACCAGGCAACACAGAGCCACCACATTCCCCTAAGAACCAAAGAGGAAACAGAAACCAAGTACAAAATATCCCCCCACAAAGACAAGACCAGATATCAACACCTAGAATTACAATCATCCCAAACCTAAATGTCTAGATACCAGCATAAAAATACAATCATTACCAGCCAGGATAGTATGTCTCCAGTAGAGCCCAGCAACCCTACCAGAGCAGACCCTAAGAAATGCAGTATAGCTAAAGCCTATGACAAGGACTTCAAAACAACTTTTAGAGGTCCTTAAAGAGGAAATGGATAAATCACTTAAAGAAATCTAGGAAAACACAAACAGGGGAGGGATATGAATAAAACAGTTTTAAGACCTGAAAGTGGAAATACAATCCATAAGGAAAACCCAAACTGAGGGAAATGTGGAAAGCAAAAATTTAGGAACTCAAACAAGAACCATGGGGGCAAGCTTCATCAAAGAATACAAGAGATGGAAGGGAGAGTCTCAGGCATTGAAGACACAATACAATAAATGAATAGCTTGATCAAAGAAAACATTAAATCTAAAAAAACTCCCAGAACAAAACATCCAGGAAATCTGGGACACTATGAAAAGACCAAATCTGAGAATAATAGGGGTATAAGAAGAAGAAACCCTCTTCAAAGACACAGAAAATGTTTTCAACAACATCACAGAAGAAAGTTTCCCTAACCTAAAGAAGGAGATACCCATCAAAGTCCAAGAAGCATACAGAATACCAAATAGATTGGACCAGAAAATAAAGTCCCCTCACCATGTAATAATCAAAACACTAAACATACAGAACAAAGAAAGTATATTAAAAGCTGCAAGGGGAAAAGACCAAGTAACATATAAAGGAAGACCTATTAGATTTACTTCTGACCTCTCAAGGAGACTCCAAAAGCCAGAAGGGCATGGGCAGATGTATTGCAGGCCCTAAGTGGGGAATAGCCTTGAACACATTGGCAGAAGAGACAACTCTCTGAATACAACACCAATATTACAGGCACTAAGATTGGCAATTAATAAATGAGATCTCACAAAAGAGAAACTTCTGCATGGCAAAGGACACTGTAATTTGGACATAGAAGCAGCCTACAGAATGGGAATAGATTTTCACCAACTACACAGCTGATGGAGAGCTAATATCCAAAATACATAAAGAACTAAAAAAATGAAACAAAACTAGATATTAAGAAAGCAAAAAACCCAATAAAAATGGGGTACATATCTAAATAGACAATTCTCAATTGAAGAATCTCAAATGGTTAAGAAACACTTAAAAAATGTTCAACATCCTTAAGCCATCAGGGAAATGCAAATCAAAACTACTTTGAGATTCCATTGTAACACCCCTCAGAATGGATAAGATCAATAACACAGGCTCATGCTGAGGAGGATGTGACATAAGGGGAACACTCATCCATTGCTGGTTGGGGTGCAAACTTGTATAGTCACTATGGAAGTTAATGTGGCGGTTCCTCAGGAAGATGGGAATCAATCTACCCCAAGATCCAACTATACCACTCCTGGGCATATATCCAAAACACACTTCATTCTATCATAGGGACACTTGTTCAACCATGTTCATCGCTGCTCTATTCCTCATAGCCAGAAATTGGAAACAACCTAAGATGCTCCTCAACAGAAGAACAGATGAAAAAAATGTGGTAAATTTGCACAATGGAATATTATTCAGCTGTTCATAAAATAAAATCATGAAATTCACAGGTAAATGGATGGAATTAGAAAAAAATCCTGATAGAGAGCTCTCAGAGCCAGAATGACAAATATAGTATGTACTCATATGGGGATATTAGCTGTTAAGTAAAGCTACAATCAGAAGACCCACAGAGGTTAGGCATAGAGTAAGCGACTAGGGTATACAGACAGATTCCTTTAGGAACAGGAAGTAAAACAAATAACTATTGGTGGATGGGGGTGCAGGAACAGGAGGATCAAGTGGGAGGGGAAGAGGTGGAGGGATGAAAGAGGGAATATGGGGAGAGACAGCTAAAATTAAAGGCCATTTGGGAGGCAATATGAAAATCTATTAGAGTAGAAGCTTCTTAAAATACATACATATACGAAAGTGATCTAAAGGAACTAGACAAATAATGGGGGAGACAGAGCCCCAAACTGGCCATGTCTTGTCACCAAATGAAGCTTCCAGTCCTGGGATTGAGTTACATCTAATTGAGTTGTTGGCCAAAGGGGTCCCATGGGAATTCCTAAACAACCCAGGCTGTTGCCAAGGGTATTGGTTGCTCTCCATAAACTGACAACAAGGCCCAATTGTTGAAGATAGCAACTACACAACTCACTGAACATGGAGAAGATGAGCTTGTGCCTACATAGAACCTTCACCCCTATGTGCTAGCATCTTTGGTACAAGAAGGTACCCTGCAGGCTACGAAAAGGAAACATAAACACCAAGCCAGCCACAAAGCCTTGATCTACAATTGTGCCCTGCCTGTAATACATACTAGGACAATGGTGGCATAAACTTGTGGGAGTAACCAACCAATATCTGATTTGACTGAAGGCCCACTCCTGACACTGATTGGGTGACCAACAACCAGAGACTGGATATCCCATGGATATCTAGATATCCCTGTTCAAAAGAAATAAAGTATAAATAAAATGACTTCTATGATATTGTTATACTTATAGATCAGTATCTGTACCTTGCTCAGCCATTATCAGAGAAGCTGCCTCCTGCAGCAGTTGGGAACAAATGCAGAGACATTATGCAGATAGTGAGAGAGAGACCTTGGAACACTCAGCCCTAAACTGGATGTCTTCATCAGATCCCTTCCCTCAGAGCTCAGAGAACCATGCAGAAGAGGAGGTGGGAAAACTATAAGAGCCAGAGGGGATGAGGACGCCAAGGAAACAAGGCCCTCCAAATCAACATGATCAAAGTTCATATGAACTCACAGGGCCTGCGTGGGTCTGCATCAGCTCCTCCGTGTATATATCACGGGTTTCAGTTTAGTGTTTTTATAGGATTCCTGAGTGGGCAAGCAAGTGGGTCTTCTGACTCTCTGCCTTCTCTTGGGATCTTTTCACTTTGTTTTTCCTGTCAAACTCTGATGTGTTGGTTTTTGTTTTATATCATTTTATTTTATTATTATGCCTCAGAAGCCTGTTTGTTTTCTCATGAGAGACAGAAAGGGAGTGGATCCAGATTGGAGGGGAGGTGGGGAAGAACTGGGAGGAGAAGAGGGACGGGACACAGTAATCAGGATATAATTATGTGAGAAAAAAGTCTATTTCCAATAAAAGAAAAAAAAACACTGAAGATTCCAGAAATAAAGAAGACATTTTTAGTGTATATGTGTATGTGTCTGAGTGTATGTAAGCACGCCACTGCAAGAAGGGCCCCTGGGAATCAGAAGAGGGCATTGGGTCCCCTGGAGCTGTAATTAGAGCTGCCATGTGGGTGCTGAGAACTAAATCCAGGTCTTTTGCAAGAGCAGTAAGCAGTCTACCTGCTGAGCCGCCTCTCTGGCCCCTCAAGTCAGCTTCTTAATTGTGAATCAAGGTAGAATTTTAGAAAAGGTTACATACTTACAACAAACAGCAGCATGTAGTAATCATTTTCATTACAAAATAGAAAAATAGGAGGATAGCAAGGAAAGATTGGAGCGAAGCAATGTTGAAAAACACAAGGGCAAATACCAAATCTTGAAGATCCATGTCCAGCATTTGGAGCTCATGGTGGCATTATAAAGGCTCCAATGAATTTAGGCGACCCTGGCCCTGCATAGCCTCAATGGCCTGCAACATACATGGTCATTCTACTTGGTGCTTGCAGCCTTCTTTAGCAGATGTTCCATATTCCTGGCATCTCCAGCATCCTGGGGTCTCCATTGCAACTTAGGTTTCACCTTCATAGTGTTACAGCCTGTTCACAAACTTCATGCAGGGAATCCAGTGTTGCTGCACATTGCTTGGCATCAGCAGTTTTCTTTCTTATTTTTTAAATTTATTTTTTGCTCATATATTACATCCCAAACCCAGTTTCTACACCCTCCTGTCTTCTCAGTCCCCCACCCCAAACCCCCTATTTCCCAGATCCTCTCTTCCTCCTTTCTCTTCAGAAAACGGCAGGCCTCCCAGGGATATCAACCAAACATGGCATGTCAAGTTATAATAAAACTTGGCACATCCCCTCTTATTAAAGTTGGACGAGGCAACCTAGTAGGAGGAAAATGGTTCCCAAAGCAGACAAAAGAGTCAGAGGCAGCCCCCATTCCCACTATTAGTAGTACCACAGAAAGACCAACCTACACAGATGTCACATATATGCGGAGGACCTCTGTCAGACCCATGCAGACTCCCTGATTGTTGGCTCAGTCTCTGTGAGCCCCTACAAGCCCTGGTTAGTTGATTCTATGGGCTGTTGCCTTGTGATATCTTGACCCCTCTGGCTTCTACAATCCTTCATAGCTCTCTTCAGCAGGATTCCCCAAGCTCTGCCTAATGCTTGGCTGTGGGGCTCTGCATCTGCTCCCATCAGTTGCTGGATGAAGCCTCTCTGACAATAATTATGCGAGATGCCAGTGTAGTTACAGAAGGTGGCTGGTTCAGGTTCCATATCCCCAATTACTAGGAGTCTTTGCTAGGGTCACCCTTGTGGAATCCTGGGAATTTCCATTGCATTAGGGTTTCTACCTCATCCCTGAAATGCCTCCCTAATTCCAGTCATCTCTCCCAATACTTTCTCCCTCCACTCCACTCTACCCACCTAACCCACCCTGTTCCCATGCCCACTTGTCCCCAGTCCATCCATGAAATCTATTATACATCCCCTTCCCAGGGAGATCCGAGCATCCCTTTGAGCCCTCCTTGTTACCTAGCCTCTCTGGGTCTACAGATTGTAGCATGATTATCCTTTATTTTGTACCTAATATCCACTTATAAGTGAGTGCATGCCATGTTTGTCTTTCATACAAATTTCATGATGTTATTTTTTTAATAGCTGTGTAATACTCCATTGTGTAAATGTACCACATTCTCTTTAAACATTCTTCAGTTGAGGGACATCTAGGTTGTTTTCAGCTTCTGGCTATTATGAATAAAGCTCTCAGTGGCTTTCTTGGTGAAACTTTCCATAACCCCACAATGCTTACATTTCATATGCTTGATAAAGCATCCATCCGATGATGCTAAGATCTCCCACCAGCTTGAGATGTAGCATGACTATCTTGGACCATGGACATAGAAGCCTATGTGTATTTTTATGACTGAACCTGGGAAAGTATTTTCTTGGGTGACCATTTTCCAGAATGATACCCTTAAAAGTCTGTCTTTTTGGACAACATCCTTCTCAATAAACTTGTTATTATATCATTTGGCCAATGATGGGCAGGGTCTTGTGCTTGGGCTCCTTTCCCACTGTCCCAGTGCAAAGCCCTTGGTTTATCTTTAGTGATGCTAACTCCTGAACAGTTACAGATGTTTGGTTCATACCTACTTCATCCACAACTATTAGTTCACTCATGCTCATTTCTTTGTCTTCTTTCATTTTTCATCTTTCTGCTTTGTTTGCTGATCTTCTCTATTTAATCTGACTAAGAGCTGTGAGAAGTAACAGCAACACAGCCTTAATGCCATGTTGTCTTGACATTTCCTTTGTCAAACAACTTAGCCAATTGCTTTCCAATTTAGTCTCTCTCAACTTTTCTGGTCACAGAAACATAGCCTCTTCTTTCCCAGAATATAACATGCATGGCCTCTAGTCCACTTCCTAATAGAGTTCTTGTTCTCTTCTGAAACCTCATGAGCCTGCTCCTTACTCTCTGATTTCCTTTTGGCATCCGATCTTCTAAACTCCCATATCAGTAGCTCTTCTTAACTGTAGGGTTAATCCCATGGCTCCAAACTCACATTCCTTTTGGAGATCAGTTCCAAAGGTCTCTGAGCCACAAGGTCAGGCTTCTCACAGCAATGTCTCTACTTCTCAGAACCAGTGTTTGGTTTTTGCTACTTTGTTGCTATGACTTGACAAAATCAACTATTCCTTTTGGCTCATAGTTTAAGGGAACACAGTGTATCCTTGTGGGGAGGGTATGGCAACATATGGTTCCATGGCGGTGAGAATGTGAGATCACTTGCTCATGTGTCAGCAGATCAGAGACATGGAATGCTGCCCTCTCACTAGCTCATTCTATTTTTCCAAAACGTAGTCAGTCTGGGTTAAAAAAAAGTTTTGCTTTTAATGGGAGTACTTTACACAGTTTCTTAGGTATTTTACCTGTAATGTATCATTTTGTATCCCCCAAGAGTAATGAATGTACTCTTCAGGCGTGAAAGGAAAAATCTATGCATTAAAATATTTTATAATGCAAGAATTTCACATATGCATATGTGGAGGCTTGAATGAGAATGGCTCCCACAGGCTCATATGTTTGGATATTTGTTTCCTAGTTGGTGGAACTGTTTGGGAAGAATTAGGAGGTGGGGCCTTTTTGGAGGAAGTGTGTCACTGATGCTCTTTTTTTGGCCTCTGTGGTGCAGCACAGTGCTCTTTACAATTCTCTCAGAACGTCCTCTTCTTACCATAGACTCCAGGTCAATTCCAGCTTCGTTACTCCATGTCCAGTTACCTTCAGCAACTGAGTCCTCCCTTTGAGTTCTAGCAGGAAATCAGGAACAACAGCAATAGTCTATTCTTTTTGGAAGTCTCTAGACTCCCGTGACCAAAGACTTAAAGGGAGATTTTTCCATGCCTGGCGCTGAAGTTTTTATTAGTCAATTGTTCTTGTAGGGAGCATTATCACCTCAAATTTTATAACTTCATTTGCAAGGACTTTTCTGAAAAGGCCTCCAGTATCTCAGGAAGTAATAGCAAGAATTGACAAATGGCATCTCTTGAAATTAAAAAGATTCTCTACAGTGAAGAAAACAATTAGAAGAATGAAAACACAGCCTAGAAAATAGGGAGAAAATCTTGAAAACTATTCATCTAATGGAGAGCAATACCTAGACACTATAGCAAGCCCATAGAGTTAAAATACTAAAAAAATATTAATCAGCAAGTGAGCAAGTGAATTGAACAGACTTCTCAAAAGAAGAAATACATCCAGGTGGTGGTGGTGCACACCTTTAATCAGGAGGCAGGGGCAGGCAGATCTCTGTGAGCTCAAGGCCAGCCTGGTCCACAGAATGAGTTCCAGGACAGCCATGGCTACACATAGAGAAACTCTGTCTTGAAAAACCAACCAACCAACCAACCAACCAACCAACCAACCAACCAACCAACCCAAAAAACCCCCAAACAAATGACCAATAAATATATGAAAATGCTCTATATCTCTAGCCATCAGGGAAATCAAAATTAGAACCACATTGAAATTCCATTTTACCCCAGTCAGAATGGCCATCATCAACCAAACAAATGGCAGGCTCAATTTTGATCCCTAGTACTGCATAAAACTAGTCATGGAGTACATGTCTATAACAGGAAAATCGGAAGTTAAAGGCAATTCTCAGCTACATGAGAAGTTTGAGGCTAACATGAGCTAAAAATAAAATAAAAGGAAACAATAAATTCTTAATGAATCTTTTAGTGAATTTATTTTTATTTTATGTGCATTGGTATTTTGCCATGAGTTATAGACAAGTTGTGAACTGCCATGTGGGTGCTGGGAATCGAAACTGGGTCATCTGGAAGAGCAATCAGTGCTCTAACCACTCAGCCATCTCTCCAGCTCAAAGAAAAAAAATTTTGGTTTTTCAAGACAGGGTTTCTCTGTGTAGCTTTGGAGCCTACCCTGGCACTTGCTCTGGAGACCAGGCTGGCCTCGAACTCACAGAGATCCGCCTGCCTCTGCCTCCCAAGTGCTGGGATTAAAGGCATGCACCACCAACGCCCAGCCCAAAGAAACAATTTAAAGAAAATAAGGGGGTAGGGAAATGGATGAGTGGCTAAGAGAACTTGGCTCTGAAAGTAAGAGGACATAGGTTCAAATCCATGGCACCCATGTGAAAGCCTGGCATGGTCATGTATGCATATAGTTTTAGTATTGGGGGCAGAGACAGATGGATCCTAGGAACTGGCTGGCCAGCCAAACTAGCTTGAATGGCAAACTTCAGATTCAATGAGATATTTGCAAGAAAATAGGGTGGGACATGATAGAAGGTATTACTGTTGCTTCTGCATGTATGCTTACAGGTATCCACATATGAGCATGCACACACATTCATTCACTCACACAGAGAGAGAGAGAGAGAGAGAGAGAGAGAGAGAGAGAGAGAGAAGAGAGAGAGGAGGAGAGAGAGGGAAGGAGGGAGGAGGGAGGGAGGGAGGGAGGGAGGGAGAGAGGATAGTGAGAATAGGAGTAAAGATGCAAGGATAAGGAACCCTTATGGCGAGAATGTAAACTATTTCTGCTGCAGTGGAAATTAGAATAGAGGTTCCCCAAACCTGAAAGTAGAATGATCATATAACCCAGCTAGATTACTTCTGGGTATCTACCTAAGGAATCCAAGTCTACATTTATCACAGCACTATTCAAAATGGCCAGACTATGGAGCTGGCCTAGATGCCTATCAACCAGTACATGAATAAAGGAAATGTGTTAAATGTACATGATGTAGTTTCCCTAAGCCATAAAAAGAATGGAAGACAAATCATTTTCTCTCACATTTAGAATATTTTATAGAATTTGGGGGGGGTTGTGAGAGTCAGTCCTGGGGACTGAACCTAGGGCCTCTCACATTGGCAAGCATTCCACCACTGGTATACATCCCTACCCCTCATATAAAGAATGAATATCTATCTGTCTGTCTGTCTGTCTGTCTGTCTGTCTGTCTGTCTGTCTATAATGTGTAGGACATTGAAGTAAAAGGTGAGCTATCTGGGGGAGGAGTCAGTCAGTAAGCAATAGCTCTCTATGTTAGTGCTTCAGTCCTTGTCTCCAGGTTCCTGCCTTGAACCCCTGCCCTGGCTTCTCTTGATGTTGGACTATAATATGTAAGGTTAAAATAAACCATTTCCTGCCCAAGTTACTTTTGGTCATGATTTTTTTTTTTATTTTTCAAGACAGGGTTTCTCTGTGTTGCCCTGGCTGTTCTGGAACTTGGTTCCTTTTTCACCAATTGTTATTACATGCTTCCCTGGGGACGACCACCTCTCCTATTCCCAGCTTCCATCAATTGCCTGTGTTCTTCATGTAGGGTTAAGGTCGTGTGGGCTTCTACCAATCCACTTTGGTATGTTCATCGGTGTTGTCCACGTTTAGCTCGTGTTTGGGCAGGCATATTGGTGAGCCTTCATGGGCATAGTTTCTGATGTTACTAGGAGATACAGCCTCACAGCAAATTCACTGATCCTCTGTCATTTGCTGTCTTCCACACCCTTCTGCAAGGTTCCCAGAGCCTTTGGTACAGAAGTGCTTTGTAGATGCATCCACTGAAACTGGACTCCACAACTTCGCATCTTGATTGGTTGTGATTTTATGTAGTGGACTCGATATATTGCAAAGAGAAGTTTCCTTGATGAAGAATGAAGACCACACTTATCTGTTGGTATAAGGACAAATGTTTATAGAGTTTTGTTCAGGACTGTGTTGGCTTAGCAAAGTAGTGGTTGTAGATTCTCCTTAATAACCATGACTTCAGTAGCACTGAGTAGTTAAGTTATGTTTCCAGTACCAGCAATGCTTTCCTTCTTGTTGAGAGGGTCTTAAGTTCAATTAGAGAGTTGTTATTACCTCCAAAGTATGTATGCCACGACGGCACCCTTAGGGTTATCATACCACACTGGTCATTGTTGTGCTTCATAGGCATCATATCTGGTGCCTCTTTGGTACCATGAAAGCTAGTCCTCAAGGACAGAGAATTCAAGTCAGTTCTAGCTCAGGGGTCTCTGGGCCCTGTTTCTGAAATGGATCTCTTCAGCAATATGGACTTACCTTCTACATCTTGGGGAAGCCAAGGGCAGCAGCAAAAGGGCATTCTGTGCTTTTTGGGAGTCCTTGGAAAGTCCTGGTCAACAGCTTAAAAGAGGGCTTCTCATGTTTGTTATTGGGGTTTTTGTTAGGTGGTCTTTAGCTCCTGGAGGGAGCATTGTCTACCCAGATGAGAAAAGTTCATTAAAACTATGTATGCATGCTTACACACAGATTTATGTGTATTATAGTTTTTAGATAAATAGTTAATAGTATGATTTCTCGTGGCTTTTTCAGACATCCTTATTGCTATTTTATGTACCTACCCTTCTGTATTTATTTCCCTCTCTCCCTAAAGAGCCCTCCTTTTTCTTTTTCTCATTTCTCCTATCAGATCACTTGTATCCTGTTATTACCTTTACACACACACACACACACACACACACACACACACACACACACACACACACACATATGCACGCACGCACACCACCACCACCACCACAACAACAATAATAAATAAACAAATTTTTAAAAGAGTTGGGCTTGTAAAATAACACAGAAGGTGAAGGCACTTGTTCGAGTTCAATCTCTGGGCCCCAAAAGTTATCCTGTGACCTCCATACATGTCCCATAGCATGTGCTCCAGGGTAAATAAATAAATAAATAAATGTAATAAAGTTGTTTAGTTTTTCAAATTTATTTGTTTTTATAAGTATGGGTGTCTTGCCTGCATGTATGTGCACCGTGTGTGTGTGTGTGTGTGTGTGTGTGTGTGTGTGTGTGTGTGTGTGTGTGTAGTGCCTGTGGTGGCCAAAAGAGGGCATTAGAGGCTCTGGAACTAGAGTTAGAGATGGTTGTGAGCTGCTGTGTGGGTGCTGGGAATCAAGTACAGATTCTGTGGAAGAGCAGCCCGTTCTCTTAATAACTGAGCCTTATCTCCAGCCTTGTAATAAAAAGGTTTTAAAAGTGACTATTTCAGATGAGATGGTGGAAATAAATTAAGTTTCAGTCCCACTTAGGTGGGTGCTAGCCACTCACCGGCCTAGCTGGGCCCTCAAGGCACTCATGGTGCCAGGGAGATGGGTCCCATTATGATGAGCAAATATGCGGTGGAGAATGGGAGAGAAATAGAAGTGGGGTGATGGTTCATGTACTGTGGAAAGAGACAGAATGGAAGAAATGAAGGCAGTGAGTAGACTGATGGGGGAGGCGTGCTTGCCACCTGGGGCTGGGCTGCTGCCAGGGACCATGTCTGGATCCATGGTCCTACCAACAGGATCTGTGGACATCCATGGCCCATGTTACCACCAAAGGCAACGATGATGCCCAGTGTCTGGGCTACTTCCTGTGGCCATGTTAGTGTCCAAGGGCCATGGAGCCACTGGAGCCATGCTGATCTGGGAGGGTTGTACTTCCATCTGGGGTCATGGTGTCATCCAGGCCCAAGCTGCTGCTGAGGGCCACGTCTGGGTCCATGGTCCTACAGCAGCCAGGGTCTGAG